>NC_053025.1:420056079-420404452 GCF_003073215.2 Triticum urartu | reverse complement strand
TAAATAGTCTTGATCGCGAGGGTGTGAGATTGCTGAGTCCCCGTGACTCACAGATACTTCCAAAACCAGTTTGCAGGTGCCGATGTTATCGTGCAGGTGACGCAACCAAGCTCAAGGAGGAGCTCGATGAAGATCTTGTCCTTTGAGTTGTTCCGTTCTAGTTGATCGGTAGTGGAGCCCAGTTGGGGTCGATCGGGGATCTGTGTAGCATTTGGGGTAGTCTTCTTTTATTTTGGGTTCCGTAGTCGGACCTTGATTGTATCCGGTTGATGTAATGCTTTATTCATGTAATTGTGTGAAGTGGCGATTGTAAGCCAACTATGTATCTCTTTCCCTTATGTATTACATGGGTCGTGTGAAGATTAGCTCACTTGCGACATTGCTTTCAATGCGGTTATGCCTCTAAGTTGTGCTTCGACACGTGGGAGATATAGCCGCATCGAGGGCGTTACAAGTTGGTAATCAGAGCCAGCCCCGACTTTAGGAGCCCCTTGCTTGATCGAATCACTGGCGTTGTTGAGTCTAGAAAAATGTTTTGAGTCTTATATGATTATATATATCGGAGAGTAGGATTCTTTTTACTCCTCAGCCCCTTCGTCGCTCTCGTGAGGCTTCCTGACGTAGAGTTTTGACTCTTCTCTTCTCAATTTCACTAAAAAAATTAGGATCATGCGGGTATCTTGGAATCATTCCGATGGTTTTGTGACGAGAACATTGTTCTTGGTGCCTCCTGACATTTAGGGGTTGTGGCAGTGTCCCGGGGAGTTGAGCTCTGAGGTGTTGTCGTCACAATTTTATCGTTGCAATTCTGGAATACCTGAGTTTCGCCGACATCGAAACTCTCTTTTATGCAGTTGTTGGTTAGATAACCTCGACGCCACCCGGTACTGGGGCGGGAGTTCGGGAGTATTGCCATAACTCGTATAACGGATGCTTTTTGAAGGTTGAGGTAAATGATTTTCAAAGGTTTCTTGGTTATGTGTTGAAGGATGGATACAGCTGGATGTAGGATTTGTTAGTTTTGGGTGAGATATTATGCTTCCCCTGTATCCCCAACACCTGATTGCATAACCGGAAAATTTCGGGAGTTTATAAGTGGGAATTCAAGTAGCTCCTAGGATATCTTTTCGACAGATGTATGATATGAAATTGGGGTTCGACGTCTAGTGGTCCGCCTATCCACGGTTGGTTTTACAGTGGTCTCATTGTGTCTTAAAGAGTCCTTGGCTATGCCGACTCGGGGACGCTTCGTATGTCATGTGCACTGCCTTGTACATGATGGTGTTGTACGATCGAGCCCGTGTAGGCCCCACCACAAAAACTTCGGACAAAATCTCTATCATATGTTTGTTCCGGCTTATTCTGCAAGCCAATCCTTGTTTTTTGTTTTGAGTTGTGGTATTCGAGTTGCTTCGAAGTCAAATGTTGATTCCATACTTTTCCTAAGAGGTGTTCTCGTACTCGGATGTGAATACTAATCCTTCTTGATCATCGAGATTGTGTTGTCAATTCTTTTCAAAAGGGCGTGTCTCTCTTCAAGTGGGTCCGATCATCTCAACATCCACAAGATCTATTGCTAGTTCTTCTCAACGGTGTTGTCTTCATCCGTTCCAAGTTGACTTTGTTTTTCCCCCCCCCCCCCCCCCTTTTTCTTCGAGGACTCAGATTTCTTAATCAACTATCCATTTTATCGATGGAAATCTCTCCATTCTTATCCGGTGTTTCTCATGAAGATTCTAACGGAGCTTCTAGTTCATCATTATTTGTTCTTTTTCTTCTCCAGTGGTTTCAATTCAAGCTTTTGGTGTTGATCATATCCCTTTTCCTCGTTTCAAATGTTTTCTCATGCCGTTGCACCTCATAATCATCCACTTCTTGTTATTCAATTGTTCTGGTGCCCTGAAGATACCTCAGAAGGCTCGTCTTGCCATTCGAGATCTTTCGAGAATGTTACCTTATTCAAGCCATTGATTCAACCGGTGCAATCTATCTTTTAATTCATCAACAATGTTTCTTTTAAGTGGGCCCTAACCCACAGGTCTTTTCCCAGGATCTTACCCGACTCTTCTTATTTTCTCGGAGCTATCCTAAATTCTTTTGAAGTTTGACGTAAGAATGAATCATCATCAGTCAAATGTATTTCTCCAAGATCTGTCAAATTCTTTTCATTGTTGGTTCAACTTTTCCATTCTTCTTCATTCAGGAGTGATTCAACAATTCTTCGTGGTGTGTCCCGTCGTAATTCTCAGAATTTGAAGACCGAAGAAGTGTTTCTCTTCAATCTTATCCATTCTCTCGAAGATTCATGATGCTAGCTTATTGCCATCCTCTCATAATTGTTTTGATTGTGACTATTCTTTTCACCTATCCGGAGCATTTCATGAGTTGTTTCCATTTCTTTACTCCGAAGGCCATCTTTTCAAATATTATTCATTCCAGCTTCCAGCTATTGTTCTCCAAATCTTACCGGTGCTTCGTTTAAGTGATCTCTAATCAGTTCGTCATCCTTTCGTTCTCATGTATCTAGATTGTCTCAAGTAACTTCATCCATGTCACAATTCCAACCCGGTGATTCATCCCTTTACTTCGTTCATTTTCAATTCTTACCGGTGGTTCGTTCAAGAGTTCTCTTCCTTGGTTATCATATCAATTCATTCGTTGTTTCGAATCCTACCGGTGGATCGTTGAAGAGCTTCCGAAGTTTGTGTTATATCTATCTTAATCCTGTCTACGAGAATAAGTAGTGTGCCAAATCCGTTTCTTGTCATCAATTTAATTGGTGAAGGATACGCATAACATAATTCTTATTCTTGTTTCATCCAACCGTTTAATTCTTTATTCTGGAGGTTCATCAAATTCTCGTTGTCAATTGTTCATCTTTCTTTCCGGAGTTCCAAGCTCTCTCAATTATTTCATTGCGAAGCTCCATCTAATCATTGCAAGGCTTCACCTTATGCTTTCAACTTCTCTTTCCTTTCATTATCCTTTTTTTATTATTACCGAAGTTCTTCAGGGAGGCTCTACATGACAGCTCATCAAGGATTTAATTCCTTCTCGAAGTGTTCATCGAGATTCTTTTCAAAGGAGCTCAAGTATTCTTCATCTTGCATTCCGAAGTGCAATCCCTTCTATCTTATCTTTTGAGGTGGTGTTATGTCATTCTTGATAATTTTCCTTCGTGTTTCTTGATTCACAAGTTATCAAGAATGAGATCCATCAATCTCGTAATTGGAGTATCTTGGGTTAAATTTTCACTTAAAGCCTTCCCTAAGGATTGTTGCTATTTATGGTGCTCATAAATGACCCAAGTTCTTCATCTATCCTCCCGGTGAAATAAGTTCATCATATTCTTGTTCGTATCAATCCAATCTATTGTTTTCGTTAGTGGCAGAAATTTCACCTCATGATTTCGAGATGCTTTCCATAAGGCCACAACAAGTTTATCCTTTTCGTTGTCGGTTTTCCAACAACTCCGTTTTAACTTTCTTGGAAGGGTGATCTTCAAGCTCACTTGTGGCATAAGTTGACCTTTTCTTTCTCCATCCTTTCTTTTCAATGATCTATATTCTTTCTTATTACGGAGGCATTGTGATGTTTCTCTTTTCTCTCATCATCTCATCTTGCCAAGATCTTGTTCTTTCCTTTGCTTATCCATTCAACCGGAGTGTTGTGTTTTCATTCGAGCTCTCTCATATTATCAAGTTTTGCCTCCCTTCTCAACCGGAGTGCTGTCTGGAATCTTTCTTACCCCTTGTGCCATTCTTTCAATAGTTCCGGAGGCAATGTGTTGTTCATCTCGTCAAGTATCTTCTCATCTTATCAAGTTCTTATTCAATTCTTTTTCTTTTCAGACAGAGTGCTGTCCGAATTTGTTCTTCCTTGTTCCTCTTTTCTAACGGAGTGCTTTCAACTTCGTTCATCTCCGTTGCATTCTTTTCTCGAATTGGTTTAACCTCTTCAAGGTTCTTTGGTTCCACTCGTTTGTCAAAGTAGCAACTTAGTTTTACCTCTTCTCTTCCTCTTCCGTTTTCCCTCCGGTGCCATTCTAGATCTTGGGACGAGATCCTCTCGTAGTGGTGGAGTGTTGTAACGCCCCGAGACCGATGCTCCAGTAGCCCTTCCATTTATTTTGTTGTTGCCATGTATGGGTTTCCATGATTGTCATAATAATTGTTGCATCATCATGCTTGTGTTATCTTTTCTTCTCACTTTGTGCATTCCATCTTCATGTTTGTTGCCATGTGCATTTGCATCCATCATGTTCATGTTGCCTTGTTTCCATTTGTGTAGTTGGGTGTGCTCTTCCTCTTGCCTTCCCTTTTCTTGTTCTCAAGCTCCAACTTGGTTCCACCAAGTTTCATCAAAACCAAGTCAACGCTTCCAATTCTTTCTTTTCTCCCAATTATTGCAAGTGGCATTCTTCTGCTCCAAAGAATTGTTCACTATCTTTCTAAATTCCGTAAACCATACCTACACCATCTCCTCCAATTTTCAGCTAATTTGAAGATGTTTTGGTTGGGTTCAAAAATGGCTCAAGTTTGAATTAATTCAAACCTGAATTGTTTTTCTATCTCTAAAAATTGCCAAACCATTTTATTCTATTTGTGCATGATTCCAGTGCTCCAAGGATATTTTCTTTTCTAAAATATTCTACCTCTAAAGCCCTCTTTCTTTTCTCAACATATTTCTGCCTGAGGGAAATAAGGAAATAATGAAAAGGCTAAGAGAGAAGGAGTCCAGCAGCAGCCCAGTCGACCCAGCCCAACTCCTCTCTCCCCTGGAAATTTTTCCCACATGCACCGGGCTGGCCCCACCTGTCATCCTCGTCCCTCACCTTTTTTCTTCCACCTCCCTTGCTCGCTCTCTCTCATGGTAAAACCCACAGGGGCGTCCACACATGGCCACGGTGGCGAGCCAGCCGAGCCTGCGCCCCCTATAAGACCTCCCCGCTCCCTCTCCTAGGGTTTCCCCTCTTCCCCTCTCGCCGCTGACACATCCTTCCCTTCCCTCTGCTTCTTCCACAAATCAGATGCACCGAGAGCAGGGAGATAAGCCTGTCGACGTCCATCGTTGTTCTCGTGGCTAGAGGGCCTCAAGCTCTTCTTCGACATGTCCTCCTGCACCCCGTCTCCATCCTCGGCCGATTCTGATGGGTGGTCGAACTGGATCGCCTCCATGTCGTCGTCCACGTCCATGTCGCCGTCGTCTTCCCCTGCTTCCTCTTCTTCAGGAGACCGAGCTTCTCTCCGTCGTGATCCGACAAGCAGCTGTCGTTTTCTTCGTCCGGAGCCTCGCGTACCTCGTCGTCGTCTTCCTCGACTACGCACACGTCCACACGGTCCCGTAGCTCCTTCCACGACGTCCTCTACATCGTCCTCTTCCTCCGGCTAATCCATCGCCGCCCCGATCAGCGTGCCTTCTTGCCGTCTTCTTTCTCCGACGACCTCGTACAACTCCATCAGCCTCCCCTCGGTGAGCATACACTCCTCCCAGCCTCTCTCTTGTTCAATTCGTCGCCGTAGTCGTCTTCTTGAGCCGCCAACTCCATATCCGCCATGGCTGAGTTTCTGGAACTCACCTCGCTGCCCCTGCACACTCCCGCACGCGCTCAACCCTCTCTGTTCGTGTTCGCACACGCAAGACCGAAGCGTTACACGCGCAACAGCCGTGGAACGCCACCCGCGCAGCTTCGGTCGTTGTCTTCCCCATGTTCGAGATGAGCTCCTGCTCGTGCACAAGTGCCTGCACGCACGCCACCCCCGGAAGCAGCCTTCGCTCGCAAGCGCGCACCCTAGCACATTTCCGCACCCCCGCCAATGATCTACTGCACCTGTAGCCTCTGCATTGCTCGCCGTCGTCGCCGGAAAGTTGTTGTGCATTCATGGCGGTTCCAAGACCGAGCCTCTGCTTGTTCAAAAGAACTATGCCCCTTCCTTATCACAAACACTCAGTCATGCCAGCTGGTCAACGCTTTGCTCCCCTACGCAGGAGGTCGTGGGATCAAGTCCCAGCAGGCCCCATTTTTTTGCACTGTTTTCCCTTTACTGTTGCACACACACGCAGCGCTCACTCGGGCCTCATTCGCTCCCGGGCCACTACAATCAGGCCCGTGCATGTTTTTTTTCCACTCTGTGATTTTGGCATATTTCCAGTGCATATTTTCAGAAATGCCATTAATTTGCTTTGCTCATATCTAAATGTCCATGCATCATAATAAAGCATGTAATATATGTAAAATGCTTAGGATTTCATGTACTTTCATAATATGCAACTTTCACCCTTGGCAAAATGTTTAAATGCTGTTTGTGTAATTTTGCCCTTATGACATGCTAAAATGATTTAATTCATATCTAAATAACCGTAGCTCGGTTTTAAATAATCTTTATATGTAAATGGGGTAGAAAAATGCCTAGTTTAACATGATGACTTTACTTTGCATGTTTAACAACTGTAAAATATGGTTGAGGGCAGAACAGTACCAAATCCTTAAATTGCACATGAGGTTTGTTTTCGGACTTGTTGTTTGTTGTTCCGGCCTCATTTAAACTTGCCTAGATAGGTAGTTATCTTTTGCTTCACCCTCTTGCCATGTTAATCAACATTTAATCTTGTTGGGTACATAAACAAGAGAGAACTAAATAAGTCATGTGGTGTTTTCTTCAATATGCAACTCCGTTGCATATTGATCTCCACTTAATTTGTAGGATTGCTTGTGCACTTTGCCATGCCATGCATATTTAAACCGTACATGCATCATACTTGGTTGTGCATCATGCCATGTTTATGTGGTGGTTGATTACTTTGTTGTTTGCTTTCTTTCCGGTGTACTTCTTCTCGGTAGTCCGATAACATTGCGTTTGTGAGGATCCGTTGGCTACGTCTGTTTGCCTTCATGGACTTGTTCTTCTTCCTTGCGGGATCTCAAGAAAGATGACCATACCCTCGAAATCACTTCTATCTTTGCTTGCTTAGTTGCTCGCTCTTTTGCTATGCCTATGCTGCGATACCTACCACTTGCTTATCATGCCTCCCATATTGTTAAGCCAAGCCTCTAACCCACCTTGTCCTAGCAAACCGTTGTTTGGCTATGTTACCGCTTTGCTCAACCCCTCTTATAGCGTTGTTAGTTGTAGGTGAAGATTGGAGTTTGTCCCATGTTGGAACATGATTATTTTTGGGATATAACAATATCTCTTATTTAATTAATGCATCTATCTACTTGGTAAAGGGTGGAAGGCTCGGCCTTATGCCTGGTGTTTTGTTCCACTCTTGTCGCCCTAGTTTCCGTCATATCGGTGTTATGTTCCCGGATTTTGCGTTCCTTACGTGGTTGGGTTATAATGGGAACCCCTTGACAGTTCGCCTTGAATAAAACTCCTCCAGCAATGCCCAACATTGGTTTTACCATTCGTCACCTAGCCTTTTCTTTCCCTTGAGTCGGACGGCTCAAGGGTCATCATTATTTTAACCCCCTTGGGCCAGTACTCCTCTGAGTGTTGGTCCGACCGAGTAGACTGCGGGGCCACCTCGGGGCAACCTGAGGGTTGGTTTTACTCGTAGGATGTCTCATCTGAGTGTGCCCTGAGAACGAGATATGTGCAGCTCCTATCGGGATTTGTCGGCACATTCGGGCGGTGTTGCTGGACTTGTTTTACCATTGTCGAGGATGTCTTGTAACCTGGATGCTGAGTCTGATCGAATTGTCTTGGGAGAAGGAATATCCTTTGTTGACCGTGAGATCTTGTGATGGGCTAAGCTGGGACACCCCTGCAGGGATTTGAACTTTCGAAAGTCGTGCCCGCGGTTATGGGCAGATGGGAATTTGTTAATGTCCGGTTGTAGAAAACCTAAAGTGGATCTTAACTAAAATACATCAACCGCGTGTGTAACCGTGATGGTCTCTTCTCGGTGGAGTCCGAGAAGTGAACACGGTGTTGGAGTTATGCTTGACGTAGGTTGTTCTAGGATCACTTCTTGATCATAGTTGTTCGACCGTGCTTTTGCCTTCTCTTCTCGCTCTCATTTGCCGAACAGGTTAGCCACCATATATGCTAGTCGCTTGCTGCAGCTCCACATATTACCTTGTCTTACCTATAAACTTAAATAGTCTTGATCGCAAGGGTGCGAGATTACTGAGTCCCCGTGGCTCACAGATTACTTCCAAACCAGATGTAGGGCCTGATGACTCTGTTCCAGATGATGCGCTTGAGCTCAAGTGGGAGTTCGACGAAGACTCACGCCGTTACTATGTGTCTTTCCCTGATGATCAGTAGTGGTGCCCAGTTGGGGCGATCGGGACCGTGTCGCATGTTGGGTTGATCTTTTATTTTGGTACCGTAGTCGGACCATGATTGTATTGGTTGATGTAATGCTATTTATGTACTTTGTGTGACGTGGCGAGTGTAAGCCAACTATGTACCTTTCCCTTTATTATCTATTTACATGGGTTGTTGTGAAGATTACCTTACTTGCGACATTGCTTTCAATGCGGTTATGCCTCTAAGTCGTGCTTCGACACGTAGGAGATATAGCCGCATCGAGGGCGTTACAGAGTGCCACGCTTAAGTCCCTCGTACCTGCACAAAGCGATAGCTACTCGCAACCAACGCGATTAGGGGTTGTCAAGCCCTTCACAGTCACTTATGAGAGTGAGATCTGATAGATATAATATTTTTGGTATTTTTGGTATAAAGATGAAAGTAAAAAGTAGCAAAACACAAGATTAAAGTGATGGATATTGATATGATGAGAATAGACCCGGGGGCCATATGTTTCACTAGTGGCTTCTCTCAAGAGCATAAGTATTCTACGGTGGGTGAACAAATTATTGTTGAGCAATTTACAGAATTGAGCATAGTTATCAGAATATCTAGGCATGATCATGTATATAGGCATCACGTCCGTGACAAGTAGACTGAAACGATTCTGCATCTACTACTATTACTCCACTCATCGACCGCTATCCAGCATGCATCTAGAGTATTAAGTAAAAAATAGAGTAACGCCTTAAGCAAGATGACATGATGTAGAGAGATAAATTCATGCAACGAGGGGCCCACGAGGCAGGGGCACGCCCTAGGGGGGGAGCCCCCACCCTCGTGACCGCCTCTTTTGTTCCTTGGAGCAGGGTCCAAGTCTCCTGGATCACGTTCGGTGAGAAAATCACGTTCCCGAAGATTTTATTCCGTTTGGACTCCGTTTGATATTCTGTTTATCCGAAACACTGAAATAGGCAAAAAAAACAACAATTCTAGGCTGGGCCTCTGGTTAATAGGTTAGTCCCAAAAATAATATAAAAGTGGAAAATAAAGCCCAATATAGTCCAAAACTATAGATAATATAGCATAGAGCAATCAAAAATTATAGATACGTTGGAGACGTATCACTGGACATCACCGTCGGCGCTCTTGGCTGCGATGTCCAAGGATTCCCGCAGGCCTACCTCGGGCTCCCGCTCTCATGGGAGAAACTCTGCTCCGCGGACTTCCTCCCCATGATCGCCAAAGTCGACAAGTACCTTTCGGGTTGGCGGGCGCGCCTCCTCTCCCTTGCCGGGCGGCTCGTCCTCATCAATGTCGTCCTGGATGCTCTTCCCACGTACGCTATGGCGGCTATGTTGCTCCCGCCGGCGGTGATCAAGGCCCTGGACTCGCTTCGCCACGCCTTCCTCTGGAACGCGGCTGAACGCGCCTCTAGCGCTCAATGCCTGGTGGCATGGGAGAGGGTCTGCCGATCCAAGGCGGAAGGGCGGCTTAGGGGTTCGCGACCTCGCGACGCAGAACCGCTGCCTGCTGATCAAGATGCTGCATCGGCTCCATGCCTGCTCCGCCTCGTCGCGGTGGGCGACGTGGGTTTGGGCCGAGCTCGCGGGCGGTCCCTCCTCTCCGGGTCGGCCGCCCGGACGACCGGGGAGCACGGCAAGGCTCTCAGCAGTCTCCTTCCGCTCTACTGTGGACTTATGACGGTGGGGGTCCGAGACGGGAGGCGTACATCCTTCTGGTTTGATAACTGGCTCCCGTGTGGAGCTGTCGCGGCGGCCTTCCCCGCCCTTCTCTCGCACGCGACTGAACCGGAGGTCACGGTGTGGTGGGTGCACTCCCACGGACTGGACAGTGCGCTCGTGCCCAGGCTCACCACAGCCGGGGCGGCGGCCACCCTCCTGACGCTCATGGATGGGGTCGTCCCGACCCCAGGAAATGACGTGCGGAGCTCGGTGTTCTGCCCGGGTCCCCGGGGAGGCATTGCAGCAGCTGCTGTCTACGCTCTAGAGAGATTCGGTGGGGTGCAGGCCGCTTTTGCCGAGTTCATCTGGGGGTGCGCTGCTCCCTCTCGCGTCCGTTTCTTTGGCTGGCTCCTTGTCCAGCGAAGGGTGCACACGTGGGACGTCCTCCTCCGAAAAACCATCGTCACTGCGGAGGAGGCGGCGTGCCCCATCTGCGGCGATGTGCTCGAGACGGCTGATCACATGATTTTTACCTGTCCTTTCGCGCATTCGTTCTGGCGATCCATTGGGCTCGAGGTGGCCGAACGTGGCTACAATGTTGGGGCTCTGCAGGACCTGGACGTTCGTGCCGTGGCCGGCGAAGCTGCTACCGCGTCCTTTGTCCTGTTGTGCTGCTGGCAGCTTTGGAAGCACAGAAATGCGGTGGTCTTTTGGGCCGAGCCGCCCTCCCTCACTCGTCTCCTCGGCTGCTGCAGGGAGGACGCGGCCCTGTGAAGGGGGCGCCTGAAGGTGGCTGACCGGCCGTGCACCGACAGGTGGTTGCTGCTGTTCACGCACTCCGGCTAGTCGACTTGTCTACCGCGGGGGAGGGCTCGAACTCCCCCCACCCTATCCTGACGCGAGCTGTGCGTCTGGGGGGTGCTGTCCCTCCTCTCCCTCTCGCTGTAAAAACCTTGTTTCCCCCGGGTGTGTGAATCAATAAAGGAAAAAGGAAATTCAGGTGGAAGGCTTCGCCCTCCCCTGGTGACCTTCAAAAAAAATTTAATGAAATTGGCAAGTCTTTTGCCTTGTTAAAAAAAAGAATATAGAAGTACCATTACAACAATAAATCCCACGGGACGGATAGGACGAGTGGCGTCCACATCGTTCAGGCCGTTGGACCCGTCGCCGTCCACCGTGACAGATGCGTGTTAAACCGCCGGAACCGAAGTACGGCTATGCACGTAGGCCATGAGCATGACCATGCACATCCCCTCGATGCTCCTCTCCTCCTCTTCTCCGGCGTGCTTGGCAGCTGTGACCGTGAGGAGCTTGCCACGGCAGAGCGGGCACGTCGCCCCCGGCCGCGCAGCCAGCCACCAGTCGAGGCAGCAGCGGTGGAACAGATGCTGGCACCTGAGCACCCTACCCTCCTCCATGCCGCCCAGGCAGATCACGCAGCGTTCGCGCCCCGCTCCACGCTGCTCACCGCACCGCGTCACGGGTAGCACCGTGGAGCACACCTCTGCCTCCCAGCATTCCTGCACCGGCGGGCAGGAGGACGCCGGACGTGCCCACCCGATGAGGCGGAGGATGGCCTCTGCGGCGGCGACGGCCAAGAGGGAGAAGAGGTGCAGGAGAGTGGCGACGAGGCTTGCCATTGTGCTTATCGAGTTGTTGTTCTCTTGAAGTGTCAAGAGAAGCATCTTGGAGCAGCATATATTGTGTGTGAGAGCGAGCAACGTCAAGAACAACTGTCACAAACGCGGTTTCCTGTTTCAGTACACAGTAGTAACAGAGGGGCATGTTTTTCCTTGGGTACCTTTATATCGATTAAGGAGGTGATCAAAGTAGATGCATTGCCTCTGTTATTATATTCACCCACTAATGACAATTGCAACCATACGGCCACACCAGCACGTTGGCCGGTTTCACGTACATTGCACTCTACACTGAACCTGTCAGACAAGGGTCTGCACAGTATCACATAGTATCTAGATCCCGGAGACCCAGGGTCATAATCATCAGATATTGTAATCCAAGGGGTTAGCTAAGACTTAAAATCTGAAGAGACGTCTGCCGAAAAGGATCCCTAAAGCACTGTCAAATGTTCACACCATAGGCAGACTATCCTGATATGAGAGGGCACACACCAGCAGGTTCATTCGGCTAGTGATGTACTCCCTTTGTAAAGAAATATAAAAGCGTTTAGATCACTGAAGTACTATGGACACAAACAAGGATCAAGCATGCAGACATAAAGATCGTGATGCATCACAGGAATATAAGTAACACCGGTAACCAGAACTACTCCTTCAATCCATAATATAAGAGCATTTACTACGCTCTTATATTATGGGACGGAGGGAGTACTAAACAAGTAAAATAGCAGACTGAATAGAAAGAACACAACACACATCAATGAGCCGAGTTCAGCTTCAAGTTTCTTGTCCATACATTCATAGCAGGATGGTTTCGGCAATTCCATAGATAGAGCAAATGTTCCTCGCACAGACTGTTATGTCAATTACAGGAATTATTCGATTGAGATGCAAAGGACATAGCTGCCATGAAGATTGACCGACAACCAAGAGCTTCTTTAGCCTGGGGGCCAGTTCATCTGCCTCCCTCCAAGGAGATGGACATGGATGTGGTAAACAGATTGACCTGCAAACATAGATATCAGGTGATTGGTGGACAACTGGGCACAAGAATAGGTGTTACCCCCGCAAAAAAAGAATAGGTGTTAAAAACCAATAGCACATTGAACTGGGGGCATACATCCACTAGGGCCATCATTGATGACAATACGGTAGCCATCTTCAAGTCCTTCCTGCTTTGCGATAACTTTTGCAGCGTAGAGGAGGCAGCCAAGTATCTCTACATGCCTCTCTTCTGCCTGGAGAAATTATTATAAATGAAAACCATTTTCTCCCAAGCACATTAAATTCCAGGAAACTTTAATAGATCTACTATATGATGAGCAGTTGGATTAAATTGGAAAACTTAAACTGCAATTATGGATGAACAGTTCAACATTACCTTTGAAAGGCCGGTTAATCCATCCTTGACTTTGGGAATGATTACAATGTGGGTCGGAGCTTGAGGATTTATGTCTCTGAAAGCGAGGACCTGGAAAATGAACCCACGGATTAAATTTATTTTCAAGTATATGGTACAGTAGCAGATGCAGTATAGAGAAGAAATAACAAAACTCAAGTGTTCAGCCAAAAACATAAGAACAGAAGACTGGACTTCAAAGATGTAAGTATTTTTAAGTATATAGCGTAAGGCCCTCCAAAGAATGTTAATGTCAAATTCATAGCAGGGCATGGATGAGTGGATCAACTGGCAGAACTAGAAATTTACCGCTATTTTCCATTGGTCCATACCAATCTGCAAGTGAGTGAACATGGAGGGGGGCAACTAAATTTTTGGTATGCACTTATCATAAAATTCTGTGTACATGCTGTGTGTCTACATGGGGTCCGGGCATCTATGAGTAGCATAATGCATGGTCTCAGTGTAAACCATGGGTCCATTTATAACAGTTACTCCATACTTTTATCTGAAATTAATAAAAAACTCATCAACTCCACACAAAGGGAAGATTCAGAATGCCAGGTAACCACTACGGCTTAACTATATTGTGAATTCCAACCATTGGTGCAGTCCAAGAATGACTTGAACAACAGTAGTAAGTAGTAACATCGTCATAGCCAATGATTAAAAAAAGTACTATTATGTGTGCGCTTAAGCATTCTTAGGCTCTAGCATGGCAACAGAACACCTAGCTTAGGTGCTGCTAGGCGTGCACTTATACTGAGCATGTATATGTGTGCGCTTGGGAAAGATAGGCGCCGGGTATATGCAAAACTAGGAATTTACGCCTAGCAATTTTCTAACCATGATTATAGCTGAACTGCTATGTTGCCAAGCCCTCTAGTTCATTAACTAGATGAAACCGTCCTAGTTCCTAAAGCAACTGTATGTAATCCTTTATAACATAACTCTTGATACAACACAACCCAAGTTATTCAAGGGGTTATATGGCATGAATTGCATCTCTGTAATATTCTAACAAAACCCATTCTTCTCTAGTGAACTCAATGTATGTACATCCACTCTAGTTTCAATGAAGGATATTTCATTAATACTGATAGTCCAACCTTGCATCAGTCATCATCACTAAAATATTGTCCGTCCTAACTGACTATGGAAAAGGGCAAATATTACTACACAATACCTTCTCATCCTCATACACCACTGTAGAAGGTATCTCCTTTTTGATGATCTTGTCAAATCTGCACATGCAATATATGTCAGAAATTGATGCACCTGCTCAAAGGCTTTGCTATACGTAATTTAAATACTGACTTCTTCACATCCTTATAGGCATAGTTGATCTATTCAGCAAGCCAATTCTGTAACTGGGAAATAACTAGCACTAAGTGTTGATAACAGTACAATATGTCCCATTAACCCAGGGCATGTTCCTTACTCCTCCATTAACAAATTAGTAGCAAAACATGAAGCTACTGTTGTCAATTTTGAAGTTTTAGCAAATATTTCAGATTAGTTACAAAGATAATTACTATGAACATAAAAGCACAATACCAGCAGCGGTATAGTTCAACTGATGAAGCCAAAAGCGGACTACTGCTGCAAATCAATAGCCAACACGGTGAACCATTTCGTTAACAAATGGCTTGCACTAATGTCCCATATAGTTCTATTTCGTTACTGGACAGGCTCCGATTTGCACTCGGTTTTGCAGGTTGCAAATGTTCAAGTTGGTAAAGGAATACGACGACTACGAGTTATAATAGCATCACTGATGATCTCCCAGCAATCCAGCAGCACACAATCCATTGGGGAAGCTTGGGGACAAAACTAGTTCACTGATCCTTCACTACCCATTTCAACAACAACAACAACAACAACAACAAAAAAGCCTTTAGTCCCAAACAAGTTGGGGTAGGCTAGAGGTGAAACCCATATGATCTCGCAACCAACTCATGGCTCTGGCACATGGATAGCAAACTTCCACGCACCCCTGTCCATATCTAGCTCTTTGGTGATACTCCAATCCTTCAGGTCTCTCTTAACAAACTTCTCCCATGTCAAATTCGGTCTACCCCGCCCTCTCTTGACATTCTCCGCACGCTTTAGCCGTCCGCTATGCACTGGAGCTTCTGGAGGACTGCGCTGAATATGCCCAAACCATCTCAGACGATGTTGGACAAGCTTCTCCTCAATTGGTGCTACCCCAACTCTATCTCGTATATCATCATTCCAGACTCAATCCTTCCTTGTGTGGCCACACATCCATCTCAACATACGCATCTCCGCCACACCTAACTGTTGAACATATCGCCTTTTAGTCGGCCAACACTCCGCGCCATACAACATTGCGGGTCGAACCGCCGTCCTGTAGAACTTGCCTTTTAGCTTTTGTGGCACTCTCTTGTCACAGAGAATGCCAGAAGCTTGGCGCCACTTCATCCATCTGGCTTTGATTCGATAGTTCACATCTTCATCAATACCCCCATCCTCCTGCAACATTGACCCCAAATATCGAAAGGTGTCCTTTCGAGGTACCACTTGTCTATCAAGGGTAACCTCCTCCTCCTCACACCTAGTAGTACTGAAACCGCACATCATGTACAGTTCCCGCACTACCCATTTCAAATACTACAAATTCATCAATCCCCGCACAATTACTCGAGACAGTAGTGACAAATCGCAACATCTGAAACCACCAAAATCTGTAATGTCACGGCTTTTGCGAGCGAAGCGCAATCCGACAGATCGAGCAGTCAGCGCCGGAACAATTAAGATAGCAACGGATTGGTGCGGGTGCGGGCCTTGCGAGAGGAGGAGAGAGGGGTACAGGGTAGGGTCTCACATGGTGGGGTTGTCGTTGGGCACGGCGGCGAGCGCCGCGTCTTTCTCCGACGCCATCGATCGACCTCCTCGAGCACCTGGTTGGTGATGGTCGCCGCCCGGAGCTTGGTAGATAAAGAGCACGGGAGGCCGAAACCCTCGGTACCTGATCAATTTACTGCTTTGCCCTTCCGGTTTGGCTTCGGAGCCTTCGAGTGTGCCTGGACATCTTGGTCAACTCACAACAGCATTTCAGATTAGGACCTTTGTTTACGCCGAGAGAACTAGAAAGCGGACTACTGGTATGCGCAACTACATTAGCATGACAGCTTTTCTCTTGTACTTCAAAATTCTAAATACGGCAGAAGTAACAAGAAAGTATTAAATAAAGAAAGGGGGATATTTCGGGAGAGGGAAGGAAGAAGGATCATGCAAAGATTGGGGAGAAGGAGGAACATCACATGCTTATTTTCTTTCGTTATGCAAAGGGAGTAGATTTACTTTTTACAAAGGCTTGATTTTATATTAATTTAAGATGAAGTATCAAAGCAATACAACACCCCGCAAATAAAAAGAAATACAAACACAATGAAGACATATAATCTCTGCATAGTTAAAATATACACAGTCAATATCAATGCACATACAAAAATCACATGGGCAACTAGCAAAGCCATACAACATCGAAGATGGGGTAATAAGAAAAGAAAAGAAAAAACTGAAGCGATCAAAACATTGATCAACGAGCTACAAAGACGATCATATACGCATCAACCATCTCTTGACCTCACAAGTACAACGAAAAGGTCCCCAATATCAACGCCTACGTGAAAAAAAAACGCACAAGCGACACCGTCGCAAGATCCAACCATTGAAAGTCAGACCTTCAGTTTTCACCCTGAAGCTCTAGACCAATACTTGAGAAGCACCATCAAATCAAAGTCATCATATGTTGTCGCCACCATTTTCGATGATCCCACCAGTTATGTACCTAGCACGGTCTTGATGTGAGATGTCACGCACTCACTTAAGCACTCAGTCCAGTTGCGACAAGAGTCTGTCGCCACCAAAAGCTATGAACAACGAAGGTCGTCGACACACATTTGTAACGAAAATTGAGCGAGAAAGGTCACCGGCACCACCAAAATCCCAACCCATGCTCCGTCGTTCTAGATCTGAAGATCCAAGATCCAAGATCGGGCAGCAATACACATTCGTCGTTGGCACCACATCTAAAGATCCAAGATCTCATGTCTCGTCGCGCCAATCATCCAACAGCGCAAGACCATGTTCTCACTTGTGTGCCGGAGCAAAGAACCACCATATTAGGATGTAGCAGGCCGACGTTGTCATTTGAGTATCTACACAAGGGATCATGGCCATCGATGTTGGCCCAGCCAGAAAATCCACCGCCGCCGCTGCACATACATGCCATCTAGCTCAAGCAGGCATCCATAGATCGCACCTCGGAGCAACGCCGCCAAACTCTGAATCAGTCCTGATCCCCGCAGTCGCAACGGCCCTGAGAAGCACGCCAGCGAGAGGTGGCCACCGCGCCGCCCCGCCGTCACAGCACCACAAGATCTGGGCCATGCCCTCACCGTGTAGTCACTGTCACAACGAACATACCCTGTTGCAGCCGTCCAACATCTCGGCACAGTACCACGCCGCCGCACCTCCGTGCCCAACACCCACTTGCGCCACTTCACTGAGCGTCACACACCGCCGCCACCCTCGCTTCACCAGCCAAGCCTCTCCACGAGCTATAAAAACGAGAAACGCCCCGTCGCCACCTTCACTGGCACCCGCTCGGGCTTTGCCGGCGATGGCAAGAGGATAGGAGGGAGGAGGCCGAGCGACGGTGGGTAGGCTCCCCCTTGTCACCAGGAGTGGGTGACACTAGTGGCGGAGCTAGGGGTGGTCGGGTGGGGCACAACCCGCTCAGGGAATGGGCCACCTTGGGTTGCAAGGCCTAAATAATTATAATAATAATAATAATAATAATAATAATAATAATAATAATAATATGAGCAGTTCCCGCTCTTGGTTTGCCTAGGCCCAGTGGGCTAACTCCGCTAGTGGGTGACAAGGGAAAGGAGGGAGGTTTCTAATAGCAGAAGGGGACCAAGATGGATGCCTAGGGTATCTCCAACCCTAGTCACCATATGAACATCATCAAATATCTATGGACACATCTGAACGTGTCTGCGAACATCCGGCGGGGCGCCGACCATCCAACATCATACTTAAAAGCTGATGTTTGTTGGCCTCTTCTAATGAAGAGAGAGGAGAGTGAAGGAAATATGCCCTAGAGGCAATAATAAAGTTGTTTTTTATATTTCCTTATATCATGATAAATATTTATTGTTCATGCTAGAATTGTATTAACCAGAAACTTAGTACATGTGTGAATACATATACAAATAGAGTATCCATAGTATGCCTCTACTTGTGTAACACCCCAAAAATTTAACCATGATTTATTAATTAAAATTTTGCCATGGTAAATTAAAATTTTATTTTCTGGATTTTCTTTTAATTCAGAACCACTCTTTTCTCCTGAATTGTGGAGTTTTCACCCTAAGTGAAAACCTTTCAAAAATATTGTTGGACTTGTATATCTTCCCAAGAACATTTCTTCTATCAGTGGAATTATTTCTACAATTATTTTTCCTGAGCTTTATTTCTTTTAAAGTGGTTTTTCATAAGCTTTGGAGTCCCTTTTGCACTACAACGCTTTGATAAACTTATTTAAAAATTCCACCAAAATTTGGGGATGTTAGTAGTAGTGTATAATTCAACTTTATGCAAAAACCCATTGGTGTTCTTTGAAAAATTTGAGCAAACCATCCTCATCTTCATTCTGGTCCAGTTTGGTGATTTATACTGCAACCATATTTTATCTTGCTATTGTTGCCTTGGGATTTGTCCTGCTTGAAGTACACCCTACCAAACCCTTAAGTCCAGGATTTGGGAACCATTTGATTATTTTTGGTCCATGCATTAATGACCTTTATTTTCTGTCCAGATTTGGTTTTCTCAAAAACTTGCACTAACAAGTTTCTGGTTTTGCCAAACTAACCTTGCCACCATCACCTACATCTAAGGAGACTCTAATCTGGAGATTTTGGCTACCAGAAGAGATGCCCAGATGCCCATGGCATTCTGTCGAGCACCTTGTGTGCGTGGCCAGTTTTGGCATAGTTTTTAGTTTACAATGTGGACTTGATCCCCTGTGACGCCCCCGATTTAATCGTACACTAATCATGCACGCAAATGTATACGATCAAGATCAAGGACTCACGGGAAGATATCACAACACAACTCTACAAATAAAATAAGTCATACAAGCATCATATTACAAGCCAGGGGCCTCGAGGGCTCGAATACAAGAACTCGATCATAGACGAGTCAGCGGAAGCAACAATATCTGAGTACAAACATAAGTTAAACAAGTTTGCTTTAAGAAGGCTAGCACAAACTGGGATACAGATCGAAAGAGGCGCAGGCCTCCTGCCTGGGATCCTCCTAACTACTCCTGGTCGTCGTCAGCGGGCATCACGTAGTAGTAGGCACCTCCGGTGTAGTAGGAGTCGTCGTCGACGATGGCGTCTGGATCCTGGGCTCCAACATCTGGTTGCGACAACCAGGAAGAAGGAAAGGGGGAAAGGAGGGAGAAAGCAACCGTGAGTACTCATCCAAAGTACTCGCAAGCAAGGAGCTACACTACATATGCATGGGTATCAAATGGAGTAAGGGTATCATATGTGGACTGAACTGCAGAATGTCGGAATAAGAGGGGGATAACTAATCCCTTTCGAAGACTACGCTTCTGGCAGCCTCCGTCTTGCAGCATGTAGAAGAGAGTAGACTGAAGTCCTCCAAGTAGCATCGCATAGCATAATCCTAACCGATGATCCTCCCCTCGTCGCCCTGTGAGAGAGCGATCACCGGTTGTATCTGGCACTTGGAAGGGTGTGTTTTATTAAGTATCCGGTTCTAGTTGTCATAAGGTCAAGGTACAACTCCAAGTCGTCCTGTTACCGAAGATCACGGCTATTCGAATAGATTAACTTCCCTGCAGGGGTGCACCACATAACCCACACGCTCGATCCCATTTGGCCGGACACACTTTCCTGGGTCATGCCCGGCCTCGGAAGATCAACACGTCGCAGCCCCACCTAGGCACAACAGAGAGGTCAGCACGCCGGTCTAAACCTAGCGCAGGGGTCTGGGCCCATCGCCTTGCACACCTGCACGTTGCGGGCGCGGAAGCAGACCTAGCCTATGCGTTCCAGTCCAATCCGGCGCGCGCCACTCAGTCGCTGACGTCACGAAGGCTTCGGCTGATACCACGACGCCGGTGCCCATAACTACTGTCCCGCGTAGATGGTTAGTGCGTAGAGCAGTAATGACTCAGATCAAATACCAAGATCTCGTTAAGCGTGTTAAGTATCCGCGAACGCCGACCAGGGCCAGGCCCACCTCTCTCCTAGGTGGTCGGAACCTGCCCTGTCGCTCCGCCTCAAAGATCCACTCGCGGGTGCTCCTACGAGCCGACCCGTCTTTAATCACCACATGTATCATGTATAAAGTTATAGTATATACCCGTGATCAACTCCCGAGTGATCACGGCCCGATAGTATAGCATGGCAGACGGACAGATGTAGGGCCACTGATGGAAAAACTAGCATCCTATACTAAGCATTAGGATTGCAGGTAAAGGTAACAACAGTAATAGCAAGGACAGGCTATGCATCAGTATAGGATTAACGGGAAGCAGTAACATGCTACACTACTCTAATGCAAGCAGTATAGAGAAGTAGGCGATATCTGGTGATCAAGGGGGGGCTTGCCTGGTTGCTCTGGCAAGAGAGAGGGGTCGTCACCGTAGTCGTACTGGGTAGCAGCGGCGTCGGTCTCGGTGTCTAGCGAGAGAGGGGGGAGAAACAATAAATATTTAAGCAAACAGATGCATAGCGATGCATGACATGACAAGTAGCGGTGCTAGGGGTGCCCTATCGCGGTATGAGGTGATACCGGTGTGGGGGGGAAACATCCGGGAAAGTATCCCCGGTGTTTCGCGTTTTCGGACAGATGAACCGGAGGTGAAATGTTGCAGGTTCACTATGCTAGGGACACGTGGCGGACGAACGGGCTTCGTATCCGAATTCGTCTCGTCGTTCTGAGCAACTTTCATGTACAAAGTTTTTCCATCCGAGCTACGGTTTATTTTATATTAATTTTAAAAGATTTAAATCATTTTTAGGATTTATTTATTTAATTTAATCAACATTATCCAGAATAGTGTCTGCTGACACGTCAGCATGACGTCAGTAGTTGACTTGGTCAACCTGACAGGTGGGTCCCGTTCGTCATACTCTGTTTTAATTAACTAACAGTTAATTAGGTTAATTAGTGATTAGGTTAATCTAATTATAATTAATTAACTTAATTAATTCCTTAATTAATTAATTAATTATTTTATTATTATTATATATATTTTTAATTCTTTTTTAAAGTTCTGGGGCATGGGGGCCCACTGTCATAGTCATAAGGGGGGTCTTAGCGGGCGGTGACGCTAGTGGTAACGGGCGCAGGGGGGTTCACGGGCGCCCAACCCGGGCGGGAACCGCGTGGGCATGGCTGGGCGCCGGCGCGGCGCGGGCGCCGGGCGCCGGAGACGGTCGTGGGCATGGCGGCCAGGGTCAGCAGAGGAACAGGGGGCGGTGGCATCGGTGAGGCAATGACAGGGGCGATGCGAGCGGGCGCGTGTGACGCGGGGAGGAGGAGAGGTAGGCCGTGGCCTCACCGTGCGAAGCAGGGGTCGGGGCAATGCGCTTGACGGAGGTCGGGGACGACGGCGACGTTGGGGAGGAAGTACGGCGAGGCAGATCGTCGACGGAGGCGAGCTAGCGGTGACGGGGTCGAGGCGGAGGCGGCACCGGGCGGCGTCAGCGGTCCGGGCGACGTGCGAGGGAGAAGGAGGGGCGAGGCAGTCCAGCGCGCGGGCGAGGTGGGGCGTCGGGGTGGCACCGGGGACGGGCTCCGGCGAGGAGGATGCAGGCCGGTGGGGAAGGGCGCCGGCGAGGTCCAGGAGGGGAAGGGGGGCGACGGCGTTCGGTGGCGATGAGGGCGAGGCGGCGGCGTCGAGCCCGATCCGATCTGGATCGGGGGAGAATGGGGCGCGTCGTGGGGGGGGGGAAGGGGATCGTGGGGAGAGTGGGGGGATGGGGTTAGGGTTTCTGGCAGTGGGGGGGTTATAGCCCGGGGTGGGCCGGCTGGGCTAGGTGGGTTGGCCCAGTTGGGCCACGGCCCAGGGAGGGGGGGGGGGCTTTCTCTTTTTTTTTTGTCCTTTTTCGTATTTTTTTCTTTTATTTATTTTCTCTTGTGTTTCAATTCAGTTTAAAATATTTATGCATTTTATAAAACTGGGTCTCCTACACCACAATTATCTATGTAATATTTAGTACAAACCGAACATTTTTATTTCAATGTTTGAAAACTTTTATTATTTACCAAAGTTTGAATTTGAATTTTGGTCCGGTTTTGATCTAACGATCGATTAGCAACAGTAACTTAGGTAACGTGGCTCCATTAGCGTGGGATTACTGTAGCTTAATTACCCGGGCGTTACGAATCTCCTCCACTACAAGAAATCTCGTCCCGAGATTTAGGAGGTAGAAGGAAACAACGCGGGGTATTCTTCACGCAGGCGATCCTCGCGTTCCCAAGTGGCTTCGTCTTCAGAGTGATTCGACCACTGGACTTTGAGGAATTTGATCGCCTTCTGACGTGTGCGGCGTTCAGCTTGGTCAAGAATGCGGACCGGATGCTCTTTATAAGAGAGATCCTGTTGCAATTCGAGCACTTCATGATCCACCGCTCGGATTGGATCCTTGAAGCAACGGCGGAGTTGTGACACATGGAACACATCGTGAACCTGAGAAAGGTTCGGCGGAAGCTCCAGTTGATATGCCACCTTTCCACTCCTTTCGAGAATAGTGAAGGGACCGATATAGCGAGGAGCTAGCTTGCCCTTGATCCCGAAGCGGTGAGCACCCTTCATTGGGGTAACTCGAAGATAAGCCTTTTCGCCAGGTTGATAGACCATGTCTTGGTGATGACGGTCATACTGACTTTTCTGACGTGACTGAGCAGTCTTGAGATTCTCGCGAATAATGCGAACTTGTTCTTCGGCCTGTTGGATAATATCCGGACCGAAGAGTGGACGCTCCCCAGTTTCTGACCAGTTCAGAGGGGTTCGACACTTTCGTCCATATAGCACTTCGAAGGGGGACATCTTCAGACTAGCTTGATAGCTATTATTATAAGAGAACTCGGCATATGGAAGAGATTCCTCCCATTTCTTGCCGAATGAGATTACACAAGCTCGAAGCATGTCTTCGAGAACTTGGTTGACACGTTCAACCTGTCCTTGCGACTGAGGATGGAACGCAGTACTGAACGACAGATGAGTCCCCATAGCTTCTTGGAAACTCGCCCAAAACCTTGAAGTGAATAAGCTGCCACGGTCTGAACTGATAACCAGTGGGATACCGTGAAGTGAAACAATTCTAGCCATGTAGAGAGTAGCAAGCTGACTAGCAGTGATTGTCTCTTTGACCGCCAGGAAATGGGCAACTTTGGAAAGCCGGTCAATGACGACAAGAATAGCATCATTACCTTTCTGCGATTTGGGAAATCCAGTGACGAAGTCCATTTCAACATGGTCCCATTTCCATTCAGGAATAGAGATAGGTTGCAGAGTTCCAGCAGGCCTTTGATGCTCTGCTTTGATTCGGCGACAAACATCACACTCAGCAACATAACGAGCAATGTCCTGCTTCATATTAGACCACCAGAATCTTTGACGAATATCCTGGTACATCTTTGTACTACCAGGATGGATGGACAGAGGCGTATCATGGGCTTCTTGCATAACCCTTTTAGTCTTATCCAGGTTTTTCTTCGAACATGGTACCACTAGGCGGCCTTTGAAATACAAGGCGCCATCGTCGGCGATCGTGAAGAATGAGGGCTTTCCACTTTTTAGGTCGCGCTTAATCTTGAGGACTTCATCGTCACATTTCTGTATCCATTTGATGGTGTCCACAAGATCTGGTTTCGCAACCAGGGTATTGAGAGAACCCTTGGAGACAACATGGAGGTTCCGTTTGGGGAAATCTTCGGGAGGGGGAGCGAGTGATCCCGGAGGAACAATATGGAGGTTCAGCCCTCTAAACTCTTCGGCAAGCGAGGGCTGAACTTTGTGGACCTGGAGGTGGTTGCAGTAAGACTTGCGGCTCAAGGCATCAGCCATTACATTAGCCTTGCCGGGGGTATAGGATATACCCACGTCAAAGTCTGCAACAGTCTCCATCCATCTCTGCTGACGGAGGTTCAGATCTGGCTGAGTAAATAGATACTTCAGACTTTGATGGTCGGTAAAGATCTCGCAACGATTACCGAGAAGGTAATGTCGCCACTACTTCAGTGCATGAATGACAGCAGCAAGCTCGAGGTCGTGAGCTGGGTAGTTTTCTTCGTGAGGGCGCAGTTGACGAGAGGCATAAGCAATCACTCTGCGCTCTTGCATTAGGACACAGCCTAATCCTTGACGGGAAGCGTCGCAGTAAATGACGAAGTCCTTCTTAGTATCAGGTGGAGCAAGTACGGGGGCAGAAGTCAACTTGTCTTTAAGCGCCTGGAAACTTTCCTGACACTTGTCTGTCCAGTCGAACTTGACACCCTTATGCAACAAATTAGTCAGAGGCCTGGCAATCTTGGAGAAGTTCTCGACGAATCGACGGCAATAGCTGGCGAGACCGAGAAAACTTCGGACTTGCTTCACATTCTTCGGAGGAGTCCAATCGAGTATAGCCTGAACTCGTTCAGGGTTGACGGCAATACCATCTTTGGAGATGACATGCCCAAGATAGGTTACTTCGGGGAGCCAGAATTCACACTTGGAATACTTAGCATACAGCTGATGCTCCCGAAGCTTTTCCAGCACAAGACGAAGATGTTCAGCATGTTCCTCCTTGTTCTTGGAAAATACGAGGATATTGTCCAAATAAACCACGACGAACTTGTCGAGGTAATCCATGAATATATAGTTCATCAGACGAGAGAAGGTGGCTGGAGCATTCGTTAAGCCGAATGACATGACGGTGTACTCGTATGATCCATACCGAGTCACGAAGGCGGTTTTTGGGATGTCCTCTTCAGGAACACGGATCTGGTGGTAACCCAACCTCAAGTCGAGTTTGGAGAACACTGATGAGCCAGCCAGTTGATCATAAAGATCATTGATTCGAGGAAGAGGATATTTATTCTGAATGGTAGCTTGGTTTATAGGACGGTAGTCTTGGACTAATCGGTTTGTCCCATCCTTCTTCTTAACAAAGAGAGAAGGTGCTCCCCAAGGAGAGCAACTTGGGTGAATGAAACCTTTGACAAGAGATTTGTCGATTTCCTCCTTAAGCTCAATGAGTTCATGCGGCGGCATCTTGTAGGGTCGTTTAGCTATAGGGGTAGTGCCGGGTTTCAAGTCGATGATGAATTCGACAGCTCTAGCAGGAGGAATCCCTGGAAGTTCTTCTGGGAAGACGTCTTGGAATTCACGAACGACGGGAATGTTTTCAATGCCCTCGAGTGGTGCAGCGTTCAACGCGTTCAAGGCATAAAGTCGTGCCTCGGCGTCCTGAACTAGATGAGCTTGGTAAGCTATTATTTCGTCAGAAGGGTGTAGCAGATGGACGACCTTAGTGGCGCAAACTATAGAAGCAGTATGCGCTTTCAACCAATCCATTCCCAGAATGAGGTCGATGCTACAGGACTTTAGTACGATGGGGGAGGCAAGGAATTCCAGTCCTTCAATTTCAACGGGAACGTTGTGACTAACCATAGAGGTTTGACACTGGCCCGCAGGAGTGTGTACCACAATCGCAGTGTCCATCTCTTCGTATTTAATGCCATGCATGAATGCAAACTCGGCTGATATGAATGAATGTGATGCTCCTGTATCAAATAAAACAGATGCTGGTACTGAATTTACGAGGAGTGTACCCATCACGGTAGCAGGCTGGTCTAGAACTTCATTGAGATCAACATGGTTGGCATGAACACGACCATAAGACTTGGCACTGTTGTTGCGAGGCTGGTTGCTTCCACGGCCAGTTGCTGGAAGGGCCAGTTGATTCTGTTTCTGGTTGCATTCCCTAGCACGGTGCCCTGGTTGTCCACACCTGAAGCACAAACCATTCTCGGGAGTAGGAACAGGAGCTTGGGGTGGTGGAGCTGGAAGCCTTGGCTGCCTAGTTGGAGCCGTAGGCAGACGAGGTGCAGCATAGGACTGCCTTGGGGCAGGTGCACTTGGCTGGTACATGCTGTTGGGAATCCATATCTTGCGCTTCTGCGAGGACGGGCCTGAAGATGAGCCCGTGTCACGGCTGCGCTTGTGAGAGCTCTGGTATTCCTGCAGACCAGTTTCGACATTGATGGCTTTGTTCACCAGAGTGGCGAAATCAGCAAAGTCATGCACTAGAAGTGCGAGCTTGATGTCAGCTTGAAGGCCATCACGGAACTTCTCCTGTCTGCGTGCATCAGTTGCAATGTCTTCTTCAGCATAGCGGGACAAGTCCAGAAACTCCCGCTGATAAGCTTCCACAGTTTTGTTGCCTTGGGTGAGGTTTCGGAACTCACGCTTCTTACGGTCCATGACTCCCTGAGGAATGAAGCGAGCACGGAAGGCAGCTTGGAAGTCTGGCCAGGTGATGATTGTTCCAGCTGGCAGAGTATGCCTGTGGCTGTCCCACCATTGAGCTGCGGGTCCCTTCAGGAAGAAGGAAGCAAAGGTGACATAGCTGGCAGGGGCTACATCAGCAGACTCCATCTCATAGGTGATGTCACGGAGCCAGTCATCAGCATCCAGAGGCTGAGTTGAGCTGCGGTACACAGTTGGGTTCAGGCGCATGAAATCCTGCAGAGTCACTGGGGTTGGCTGCTGGTTCATATTGGGGCGAGGAAACTGAGCCATCATATTCTCCATGAACTGACGATTCAGCTCAAACTGTTGCATCATCCCAGCCATGTACTCAGGTGGTGGTGGGGCGTTGCCACCACGACCACGACCACCTGGTCTAACCATCCTGCTAATATTTAACAGGGGTAGTTCAGCATTGAGGAATTGTAAAAACAAGAATCATTCATGATGAAACATGCACAACGAACGTAGCATGATAGATACTACATAGTAGTCGGCATATCTTACAAAAGAGATCAGCATAGAGTTCGTTACACGGAGTTCGGTACATAGGCTAAGACATCATAGGCGGCACACAGGCTCGCGGCGAATGCAGCTAACACTAATAAGCAAGTCTACGTCAGTCCCATGCGGTACTGCGGAGGTAGGTGTAGCCCGACAGCTGGTAGTGACGCGAAGGGAAGACCTCCACGCGAGTAGCCTGGGGCCCACGGATACTCTGGTGCGGAACCCGATGCGCAGGTGGCAGGAGAGGACCAAATGCAGGAGAGTAGCCTCCCACATCTGGCCAGCCGACGCCCTGGGGCATCACGGTCCGGGCAGGGTAGATCGCAGAACGCGACAGATCACCAGAGTGGACAGAGGGGTGTAACAGCGTCAAAGCACGATACATGTGCTGACGGGTGGTGTACAACTCGTGGCGAAGAGCTCGGTTAGCTCTATCCAGCCCATCAGCATGCAGAACCAGGTTCTGATGGTAGAAGGGCTCTCGGGTGACAGTGGAGTAGGCAGCAGTGTAGTATCCCTCCGCGCCAACATCGGACGCGATAGCAATGTGCCTGAAGGGGGAGGTGTCCAACTCCTGATACTCTCCTCGAAGATGTGTCAGAGCAGCATAAGCAGCATCGTGGACCGCCATGTCGATGGTCACTCCAACACCATGAGCAGTGTGCAGCACGGTAGTGGAGTCATACTCCCGAGAGTAGAGGTGGACGATGGCACGGTACTGCTCCT
This sequence comes from Triticum urartu, assembly GCF_003073215.2. NCBI lineage: Eukaryota > Viridiplantae > Streptophyta > Magnoliopsida > Poales > Poaceae > Triticum > Triticum urartu. Next base: position 420,376,643 of record NC_053025.1, on the reverse strand, counting down.
GGTTGAAGTCCTGATACTCCTCATAGACGGTGTACTCAGGGTGCCAGCGATAACCCAGATAGGTCATCATCTCAACCAACACAGCAGGTGATCCTGAGGCACCAATGGCCGTCGTGTGGCGCACGACCTGCCTCGTGGGTTCCATCTGAAAACACAGATGTTTTCACAGGAGTCAAATGACAATGTGGATAATGTTCAAATACAATTCTAAAGAATAACTAGGGCTTATCCAACTTTGGGGTGAATGTCGTAACGGGATCCTAGTGTCAGAGTTAGTAAATTCGTTTAACCCGAGTAGAAGAGAGTTCAGAGTCCCAGAGTAAGGATCGAGGAGTAAAAGATCCTAATACCACCCGGATGGCGACGTGGGCCCGTAAGGCACACAGCCAAGTTAGTAAAAGTTTTAGCAATGTCTAGACTCGACTTCGGCCAAGGAGTGTGGAAGGGGGGTTCCTACAGGCAGTCGGCTCTGATACCAACTTGTGACGCCCCCGATTTAATCGTACACTAATCATGCACGCAAATGTGTACGATCAAGATCAAGGACTCACGGGAAGATATCACAACACAACTCTACAAATAAAATAAGTCATACAAGCATCATATTACAAGCCAGGGGCCTCGAGGGCTCGAATACAAGAACTCGATCATAGACGAGTCATCGGAAGCAACAATATCTGAGTACAGACATAAGTTAAACAAGTTTGCCTTAAGAAGGCTAGCACAAACTGGGATACAGATCGAAAGAGGCGCAGGCCTCCTGCCTGGGATCCTCCTAACTACTCCTGGTCGTCGTCAGCGGGCATCACGTAGTAGTAGGCACCTCCGGTGTAGTAGGAGTCGTCGTCGACGGTGGCGTCTGGATCCTGGGCTCCAACATCTGGTTGCGACAACCAGGAAGAAGGAAAGGGGGAAAGGAGGGAGAAAGCAACCGTGAGTACTCATCCAAAGTACTCGCAAGCAAGGAGCTACACTACATATGCATGGGTATCAAATGGAGTAAGGGTATCATATGTGGACTGAACTGCAGAATGTCGGAATAAGAGGGGGATAACTAATCCCTTTCGAAGACTACGCTTCTGGCAGCCTCCGTCTTGCAGCATGTAGAAGAGAGTAGACTGAAGTCCTCCAAGCAGCATCGCATAGCATAATCCTAACCGATGATCCTCCCCTCGTCGCCCTGTGAGAGAGCGATCACCGATTGTATCTGGCACTTGGAAGGGTGTGTTTTATTAAGTATCCGGTTATAGTTGTCATAAGGTCAAGGTACAACTCCAAGTCGTCCTGTTACCGAAGATCACGGCTATTCGAATAGATTAACTTCCCTGCAGGGGTGCACCACATAACCCAACACGCTCGATCCCATTTGGCCGGACACACTTTCCTGGGTCATGCCCGGCCTCGGAAGATCAACACGTCGCAGCCCCACCTAGACCAACAGAGAGGTCAGCACGCCGGTCTAAACCTAAGCGCCCAGGGGTCTGGGCCCATCGCCCTTAGCACACCTGCACGTTGCGTGGGCGGCCGGAAGCAGACCTAGCCTAGTGGCGTTCCAGTCCAATCCGGCGCGCGCCGCTCCGTTGCTGACGTCACGAAGGCTTCGGCTGATACCACGACGTCGAGTGCCCATAACTGTCCCCGCGTAGATGGTTAGTGCGTATAGGCCAGTAGCCAGACTCAGATCAAATACCAAGATCTCGTTAAACGTGTTAAGTATCTGCGAACGCCGACCAGGGCCAGGCCCACCTCTCTCCTAGGTGGTCGGAACCTGCCCTGTCGCTCCGCCTCAAAGATCCACTCGTGGGTGCTCCTACGAGCCGACCCGTCTTTAATCACCACATGTATCATGTATAAAGTAAATAGTATATACCCGTGATCACCTCCCGAGTGATCACGGCCCGATAGTATAGCACAGCAGACGGACAAGAATGTAGGGCCACAGATGGAAATACTAGCATCCTATACTAAGCATTAGGATTGCAGGTAAAGGTAACAACAGTAGTAGCAAGGACAGGCTATGCATCAGTATAGGATTAACGGGAAGCAGTAACATGCTACACTACTCTAATGCAAGCAGTATAGAGAAGAGTAGGCGATATCTGGTGATCAAAGGGGGGGCTTGCCTGGTTGCTCTGGCAAGAGAGAGGGGTCGTCAACTCCGTAGTCGTACTGGGTAGCAGCGGCGTCGGCCTCGGTGTCTAGCGAGAGAAGAGGGGGGAGAAACAATAAATATTTAAGCAAACAGATGCATAGCGATGCATGACATGACAAGTAGCGGTGCTAGGGGTGCCCTATCGCGGTATGAGGTGATACCGGTGTGGGGGGGAAACATCCGGGAAAGTATCCCTGGTGTTTCGCGTTTTCGGACAGATGAACCGGAGGTGAAATGTTGCAGGTTCACTATGCTAGGGACACGTGGCGGACGAACGGGCTTCGTATCCGAATTCGTCTCGTCTTTCTGAGCAACTTTCATGTACAAAGTTTTTCCATCCGAGCTACGGTTTATTTTATATTAATTTTAAAAGATTTAAATCATTTTAGGATTTATTTATTTAATTTAACCAACATTATCCAGAACAGTGTCTGCTGACGTCAGCATGACGTCAGTAGTTGACTTGGTCAACCTGACAGGTGGGTCCCGATCGTCATACTCTGTTTTAATTAACTAACAGTTAATTAGGTTAATTAGTGATTAGGTTAATCTAATTATAATTAATTAACTTAATTAATTCCTTAATTAATTAAGTAATTATTTTTATTATTATTATATATATTTTTAATTCTTTTTTTAAAGTTCTGGGGCATGGGGGCCCACTGTCATAGTCATAAGGGGGGTCTTAGCGGGCGGTGACGCTAGTGGTAACGGGCGCAGGGGGGTTCACGGGCGCCCAACCCGGGCGGGAACCGCGTGGGCATGGCTGGGCGCCGGCGCGGCGCGGGCGCCGGGCGCCGGAGACGGCCGTGGGCATGGCGGCCAGGGTCAGCAGAGGAACAGGGGGCGGTGGCGTCGGTGAGGCAATGACAGGGGCGATGCGAGCGGGCGCGTGTGACGCGGGGAGGAGGAGAGGTAGGCCGTGGCCTCACCGTGCGAAGCAGGGGTCGGGGCAATGCGCTTGACGGAGGTCGGGGACGACGGCGACGTTGGGGAGGAAGTCCGGCGAGGCAGATCGTCGACGGAGGCGAGCTAGCGGTGACGGGGTCGAGGCGGAGGCGGCACCGGGCGGCGTCGGCGGTCCGTGCGACGTGCGAGGGAGAAGGAGGGGCGAGGCAGTCCAGCGCGCGGCGAGGTGGGGCGTCGGGGTGGCACCGGGGACGGGCTCCGGCGAGGAGGATGCAGGCCGGTGGGGAAGGGCGCCGGCGAGGTCCAGGAGGGGAAGGGGGGTGACGGCGTTCGGTGGCGATGAGGGCGAGGCGGCGGCGTCGAGCCCGATCCGATCTGGATCGGGGGAGAATGGGGCGCGTCGTGGGGGGGGGGGAAGGGGATCGTGGGGAGAGTGGGGGGATGGGGTTAGGGTTTCTGGCAGTGGGGGGGTTATAGCCCGGGGTGGGCCGGCTGGGCTAGGTGGGTTGGCCCAGTTGGGCCACGGCCCAGGGAGGGGGGTGGGCTTTCTCTTTTTTTTGTTGTTTTGTCCTTTTTCGTATTTTTTTCTTTTATTTATTTTCTCTTGTGTTTCAATTCAGTTTAAAATATTTATGCATTTTATAAAACTGGGTCTCCTACACCACAATTATCTATGTAATATTTAGTACAAACCGAACATTTTTATTTCAATGTTTGAAAACTTTTATTATTTACCAAAGTTTGAATTTGAATTTTGGTCCGGTTTTGATCTAACGATCGATTAGCAACAGTAACGTAGGTAACGTGGCTCCATTAGCGTGGGATTACTGTAGCTTAATTACCCGGGCGTTACATCCCCTGACCCAGCAGCCATGTCCACTAATCTCCTAGCTACCTCTAATCTAGCCCTGTTGATTTCTAGCCTAATCCTATCCCTCTAACTTGCCTTGGCATTTTGCCGAGCACATGGTGTGCGTGTGTGCGCCCGAGCCGCCGCGTTCGCTCACCCCTGCGCCCCTGGCCTTTGCTCGCCCGCAGGGCCACGCCCTGTCCTCATCCACTCATCAGAATCATCCAAGCCACCCCTGGAGCCCCGCAGCGCCACCGTCAGGTCGGCCATGGCAGCTAGCGGACGGCCGCAGCAGGCTCCTGCCATAGACGGCGCCGCCCGAGCCACAACCGCGCGCCAGCTCGCCCCTGAACAGCCCGAGCTCATCCATTCGCTCCTCCAAGCCGCCCCCTGCATCGCCATGTCGTCTACGGCCACAGAAGCAGCTCACCGTCGATCTTATCCCCGCCCGCCGTGGAACCGACCTAGTTACGCTATAAATAGGGACCCCGAGCTCGTCCAGACCTTCAGGCGACCTCAGGCCATCCCTCTAGAGCCCCCACAGTCAGCAATCGACGGAGGGAGACCTTCTTCCTTGTCTCCGGTCAGTTCGGCTGCCGCCACACTCCGGCCCCGTCCATCACGAGCAGGGCCTTCCTAGTCCTTCCAGCGCCACCATCCGACTCCCCTCGACCGTGGGGAGCTACCCAACCTCTCAGCTTCAACTGGGAGCCACCATAGGCTGAGACCCAATTGTTCTCGAAGATGCCGTCCGCCGCAGAGCTCGCCGCCGGCGACCCCCTTCGTCCCCGTGACCCTCTCGACCACCGGGAGGATCGTCCTAGTGCGGTGAACCTGTTCCCGCCGTTGGAGCCCCGTGAGGAGCCGCCAATCGCCGACATTGGTCGCCGGAGCTCCGCCTCCGCTCAGACAGAGGAGGAAGGAGGCGCGGCGACTAGTCAAACCTGACCAGTGGGCCCAAGGGACCCACTATCAGTGACCCACGAGTCGACCCGCGCTGGCTTAAGTGGAAGCGTATTCCACCGAATATGTCTTCGCTAGGGGAAAACGTAAGCCCACGAACTGTTTCTCTTTTTCTATTTTTTATTAAAAACAGAATTTTGACTAAATTTTGACTGGCTATAACTTTTTAAATATAAGTCCAATTGGTTTGATTCTTTTTCTGTTATTTCTCAAATTTTGTCTAGTTTAATTTCATATTTATTTGAAAATTTTCTGAACAACTTTTTTGTACTGTTTTGAAACTATGTGTTAATTTGAAATTTTCTTAAATAGGATTTTGGAGAGGGAGACAACTTTCGAAAAGTGCACCCCACCTACATACTCTTGGAAGGCAAGCATTCTGAACCCTAGCATAATATTGTTGTGTGTTGTTTGATACGGTTACAACACCACCTTGACACGAAGTATTCGTTATTTTATGTGATGATATGATCATACTCATGAGTGCATAATGAAAATTCCTTGCTGTTGGAATTTGATATGCTTGTGATAGTAATCACCCTCGTATGCCTTTCATGCCTACCGGAAGGAATCCAGGAAAGTCTCTGTCTTGGGTAGACACGAGCCTATCTCTAGTTCTTCGTCGAGACGGTTATGTCCGGTAAGGCATGGTGAGGTATGATGAGTGGTGATTCTGTCTGATTGGTGTGAAATATATTTCTTATGCTTATCATGCAGGAAATGCTTTAACCTCCTGAGTCGACCATAGATCGAGTCTTGTTCCAGTAACCCCCATACTTGTTTCGTACTACCACTTGTCCCTGCCATAGGTAGGGTACGGTTCAGTAAGTTGTCAACCCCTTCCTAGCACACACCGTACAGAGAGGCCACGGTGGAAGATACCGGCTGCATCCGGTAGGCATGCCACCTGGTCCGGGGGCATGGGTGTTTCCGGTTGGAGCCGAGGGGGTAGCTCCCCTAGTTTGCGCGCATTATAAATTTTGTGATCCCATGCTAGTCGAGGTTGTAGTCTCCCCACTTAGAGTTTCGCTTAACGGGTGTCGTGGGTGATTCCAGGCACCGGTAAGTTAGGATGGTGTCTGCGGTCAGGTGTGTTTTCAATTAAAAGACCGTAGACGAAATTAGTCCCGATGGACTAATCCGTTACTCATGGGTAAAGAGTACACCCTCTGCAGAGATTATATCTATTCGAATAGCCGCGTCCATGGTTAAGGACTACAATCTGGGATGGGTCAAGTGTCGGTCTTAGTGTCGGTCTTCGGAGGAAAAATTGCTAAACCAGAACATGCATCATGACTTGTGACTCATGATGATTATGATTATCATTATTATGGACTAACCATTTACATTATTTGAATTATTGAGTATCCCTGGGATAGTTCTACATCCTGGATATTCACTATGATTATTCTGTTATAAGCCCTTTATGTGGTGTCGCTCAGAAGCCCGACTGTGGCATGCTTGTTATTTAAATTATTTATAAGCCCTTTATGTGGCGTCGCACAGACGCCCGACTGTGGCATGCTTGTTATTTCTTTTATTTATAAGCCCTTTATGTGGTGTCGCTCAGACGCCCGACTGTGGCATGCTTGTTATTTAAATTATTTATAAGCCCTTTATGTGGCGTCGCACAGACGCCCGACTATGGCATGCTTGTTATTTCTTTTATTTATAAGCCCTTTATGTGGTGTCGCTCAGACGCCCGACTGAGTCATGCTTTATATTATTATCCTTTCGAGGCATCGCTTCAGACACCCGATCGGTGCATTCTATTTCTACTCCCTTATTGCATATTCATGTTGTATCGGAATAACCTGCTTGCGTGCATCATGGACTTTTATTTCGTGACTGACGTCGTGATCATAGAATATTTCAGAGCATGATTATTATTTGTTATATTATTCCTGTGTTCATAATGTTTGCGAGTACATTCAAAGTACTCACTGGCTTGTCCGTGGCTATTGTCTTGGCCAAATTTCTTGCATGGAGAGGAGCATTGCGATGACAGCCCCGGAACCTACGCAATGATGATAGCAGCCTCACGAAGATAGGAGTTATCCAGGTCAGCTGTTCCTGTGGGAAATGGAGTCCCATAGGCACTGATGTACCACAAACCGCTTCCGCCATCAGCCACTAGAAACCTTGTGTTGTACTCATAGGCCAGAATGGTCTTGTACTACATATTTTGTATTTTGCTTGGAATTTATGTATCAAGTTGGTGCCTCATCAGCTAACAGTAATCCTGGGGCTGGTGAGCACAAGGACCAATTTTTTTGGGAAAATGATATCCCGAAAATCCGGTCCTGACAACCTTGGTGTCAGAGCCAGGCTGACCGTTGGCTAATCCTATCTTGGCCAGGTCAATAAACCTAGGTTAATCAACCCACCAGACCTTAACCTAACCCCGACCAAGCTTCTCGTGTAAGATAGCCACACAGTGACCCCGACACCTTTTGGCAGTCGGTGAAGGAAATATGCCCTAGAGGCAATAATAAAGTTATTATTTATTTCCTTATATCATGATAAATGTTTATTATTCATGCTAGAATTGTATTAACCGGAAACATAATACTTGTGTGAATACATAGACAAACAAAGTGTCACTAGTATGCCTCTACTTGACTAGCTCGTTAATCGAAGATGGTTATGTTTCCTAACCATAAACAAAAGAGTTGTTATTTGATTAACGGGATCACATCATTAGGAGAATAATGTGATTGACATGACCCATTCCATTAGCTTAGCACCCGATCGTTTAGTATGTTGCTATTGCTTTCTTCATGACTTATACATGTTCCTATGACTATGAGATTATGCAACTCCCGTTTGCCGGAGGAACACTTTGTGTGCTACCAAACGTCACAACGTAACTGGGTGATTATAAAGGAGCTCTACAGGTGTCTCCAAAGGTACATGTTGGGTTGGCGTATTTCGAGATTAGGATTTGTCACTCCGATTGTCGGAGAGGTATCTCTGGGCCCTCTCGGTAATGCACATCACATAAGCCTTGCAAGCATTGCAACTAATGAGTTAGTTGCGAGATGATGTATTACAGAACGAGTAAAGAGACTTGCCGGTAACGAGATTGAACTAGGTATTGAGATACTGACGATCGAATCTCGGGCAAGTAACATACCAATGACAAAGGGAACAACGTATGTTGTTATGCGGTCTGACCGATAAAGATCTTCGTAGAATATGTAGGAGCCAATATGGGCATCCAGGTCCCGCTATTGGTTATTGACCGGAGACATGTCTCGGTCATGTCTACATTGTTCTCGAACCCGTAGGGTCCGCACGCTTAAGGTTTCGATGACAGTTATATTATGAGTTTATGAGTTTTGATGTACCGAAGGAGTTCGGAGTCCCGGATGAGATCGGGGACATGACGAGGAGTCTTGAAATGGTCGAGACGTAAAGATCGATATATTGGACGACTATATTCGGACATCGGAAAGGTTCCGAGTGATTCGGGTATTTTTCGGAGTACCGGGTAGTTACGGGAGAAGCAATGGGCCTTGATGGGCTTTAGTGGGAAGAGGAGAAAGGGCCAAGGGGCTGCTGCGCCCCCCTCCCCTCTAGTCCGAATTGGACTAGTGAAAAGGGGGCCGGCCACCTTTCCTTCTCCTCCACTTCCTTCTCCCTTCCTCCCCTCTTGGTGGACTCCTACTAGGACTTGGAGTCCTAGTAGGACTCCACATCCTGGCCGCACCAATTGCCTTGGCCGGCCTCCTCCTCCTCCATCCTTTATATACTGAGGCAAGGGGCACCCCATAGACATAAGTTGATCTTCGTGATCGTTCCTTAGCCGTGTGCGGTGCCCCCTCCACCATATTCCACCTCGGTCATATTGTAGCGGTGCTTAGGGGAAGCCCTGCGACGGTAGTACATCAAGATCGTCACCACGCCGTCGTGCTGACGGAACTCTTCCCCGACACTTTGCTGGATCGGAGTCCGAGGATCGTCATCGAGCTGAACGTGTGCTAGAACTCGGAGGTGCCGTAGTTTCGGTGCTTGATCGGTCGGGCCATGGAGACGTACGACTACATCAACCAAACGCTTCCATTGTCGATCTACAAGGGTATGTAGATCATACTCTCCCCTCTCGTTGCTATGCATCATCATGATCTTGCGTGTGCATAGGAATTTTTTTGAAATTACTTCGTTACCCAACAGTCGGTGCCCAACCTATCAGCCTAGCCTGTCGATCACGCGCCAGTGACCGACACATAAATTGTCTCTTTCGCAAGTGTGCGAATGAAGACTCCGCCCCCTTTTTCTATAAAAAGGGCACGCTAGCCTCAACCCAGCACAACACAGCCTCTATCCCAAACCGAGCCATAATGCCTGGCCCCATTGTGCACAATGAGACCACAACAACCAACCTTAGAGGTTTTATGACCGTGCTAGCAAACCTCACCCGTCGTGCCTTTGCATTAGAAGAGCCCCTAGAATATGTTGTGTACCAAGGGCCCATGAGCGGTGAGAGCCGTCAATTCTGGGCCACTGTGCACGTCTATGGTAGGGGTTTATCGCCAGAACGCCCCTACAGGTTCACTGGAAGGACAACTTCCTTTGAGACACAAGCCATCCAACTAGCTGCTCGAGAGGCTATAGTTCAACTCCGGCACTTGTCGCCCAGAATTAACTGTCGCTTGTTCTACTACTACCCCAGCCGTGACGGGTATGGTAGGCCACCCCAGGTTGCCAACGGAGATCACGAGACGGATCCTGCATTGTTGCATCTGGTGCGCTATGTAAGTGCACTAGAGGAACTATTCGATCAAATCACCCTTGATCTGATCGTAGCCCGTGGAGAACTGGTTCGCCGAGCCCCTGCAAGAGGAGAAGATGAGCCCGACGCCGACAACCCAGTCGTGCTGTTCGGGCAACCGATCGAGTCCTTGAGGTCTGCCCCAGCCATCGACCAAAATACTTTGGTGTCCCCAGAAGTACTTCATCGCCTTTTGGGAACATGCTCCAACGGGATTGTGGCCAACAATCCCCGCGATGGTCATCATTGCTACCCCGACCCTGCAGCCCCTCAACTCCATCCAGCTAACCCCAATGGTGAAGCCCATGGAGAAGCCTCGACGTCCACAAGGCACGCCCGCTTAGATATAAACGAGGTAGACTAAGTCACTCGATGTGACGCCCGGATAATCAAGCTACAGTAACCTCTGCTAATGATGCCACGTCACCACTCTTACGGTTGTAAACCTCGCTATGATTCAATCCCGTTCGAATTCAAAATTCAAAATCAAGTCAAACGGTAATGTTTTCAAACATTAAAAATTAAAATGTTCTAGAGGTGACGAATAATGCATAGGTAACATTGGTGGAGAAACCACACTTATATAAAATTGTTAAATACTCTAAAGTGATTAAAACAGTTGCAAAAACCGATATTTAAAGGCTTTCATAATTACTAAAATTCTAAACAAAATTGTTTTGGGGTAAAACCTTTTGGGGCAGTGGGTTTCGTGGTATTACTATTTTAGGGTTCATTTTAATATTAAGTAAGAAGTATAATTAAGAGAAACTAAAATAAAGAACAAAAAAATAAACAAAAGAAAAAGAAAATACACAACCCCTCCCCCCACCCTGGGCCAACCGGCCCAACTAGCCAACCGGCCGGCCCAGCCGACCCTCCTCTCTGGCCTACAAGGCCACCTCCCCGAACCCTAACCCCCACCTGATCCTCACTCTCCCCCACTCGTCCCACCCCCTCGCGTCTCCCTCGCCCCTCCCCGATCTGGATCGGGGGAGATGGCGCCTCGACCGCGCCGCCTCGCGCCCTGGCGCCGGAGCCCGTCCCCGGTGCCACCCCGACGCCCCACCTCGCCGCGCGCTGGACTGCCTCGCCCCTCCTTCTCCCTCGCACGTCGCCCGGACCGCCGACGCCGCCCGGTGCCGCCTCGCCGCGACCCCGCCGCCCGGGCCCCCGCCGTAGGAGCCCCCTCGCCGGAGCCACCACCTCGCGGATGCCGCGCTCCTCCGTCCTCGCCACTGCCCCGTCGTCTTCGACTGCACGCCGCCACGCCGCACGTCGTCCTCGACCTCCGTCGAGCCCACTGCCATGAACCATATGCCGCCCTGTGAGCTTCCCCCTCCTCCTCTCTTCCTAGCACGCACGCGCACGCGCCCACGCCATAGCCTTCTTCCCCGGCTCCGCTGGCGCCGCCGTGGCCTCACCTCGCCCGGCGTGCCATCGCGCGTCCCCTGTGCGCGCTTGCGCCTCCCCTTCCCCCCGAATACGCCCCGCGGGCGCTGCCCCGCCTCGCCGGCGTTGCTGCGGCTTCCCCACTGGCGACTGGACTGGCCCCGCCGCGCCGCTGGTCTCACCCGAGGCCAGCGCCCGGGTTGGCCCCTGTCGGGCGCCCCCGCGCCCGAAACCATTAGCGCTCGTGTACCCGTTAGGCCCCATGGCCCTGTGACACATGGGCCCCGCCCAGAGAACGTTTTAATAAAAAAGAGAGAAAGATTAAAAGAAAATAATAAAAATATTAATTAATTAATTGGTTAATTAAATTAATTAACTTAACTAATCCTGATTAGATTAACCTAATTACTAATTAAACTAATTAATCTGTTTTAGTTAATCTCAGACAATGACGAACGGGACCCACACATCAGTTGACCAGTCAACGCCTCTGTTGACTGCTGACGTCATGCTGACGTCAGCGTGCACTATTCTGGATAATGTTGGATTAAAATAATTAAATAAATGCTAAAAATGATTTTAATCTTTTAAAATTAATATAAAATAAACCGTAGCTCAGATGAAAAAACTTTGTACATGAAAGTTGCTCAGAACGACGAGACGAACCCGGATACGTGGTCCATTCGTCCGCCACGCATCCCTAGCATAGCGAACACGCAACTTTCCCCCTCCGGTTCATCTGTCCGAAAACGCGAAACACCGGGGATAATTTCCCAGATGTTTCCCCCCTTCACCGGTACCACCTTGTACCGCGTTAGGGCACACCTAGCATCACGCTTTGTCATGTCATGCATCGTTATGCATTTGTTTGCATTATATTTATTGTTTCTTCCCCCTCTTCTCTCGCTAGACACCGAGACCGACGTCGCTGCTACCCAGTACGACTACGGTGTTGACGACCACTCTCTCTTGCCAGAGCAACCAGGCAAGCCCCCCTTTGATCAGCAGATATCGCCTAATCTTCTCTATACTGCTTGCATTAGAGTAGTGTAGCATGTTACTGCTTTCCGTTATTCCTATCCTGATGCATAGCCTGTCCTTGCTACTACTGTTGTTACCATTACCTGCTATCCTACTACTTAGTATAGGATGCTAGTGTTCCATCAGTGGCCCTACACTCTTGTCCGTCTGCCATGCTATATTACTGGGCCGTGATCACTTCGGGAGGTGATCACGGGCATATACTATATACTTTACATAGTTACATTACCTGTGGTACTGTTCGGAGTTGGGGGCTGAAGGGGCAGGTGGCTCCATCCCGGTAGAGGTGGGCCTGGGTTCCCGACGGCCCCCGACTGTTACTTTGTGGCGGAGCGACAGGGCAGGTTGAGACCACCTAGGAGAGAGGTGGGCCTGGCCCTGGTCGGCGTTCGCGGATACTTAACACGCTTAACGAGATCTGGGTATTTGATCTGAGTTTGGCCATTTGGTCTATACGCACTAACCATCTACGCGGGAGTAGTTATGGGTATCCCGGCGTCGTGGTATCAGCCGAAGCCTTCATGACGTCAGCGACTGAGCGGCGCGCGCCGGATTGGAACGTAAGCCTGCACTTGTATTAAGGGGGCTAGTTCTGCTTCCGGCTGCGTTCGCAACGTGAAGGGGTGCTAAGGGCGATGGGCCCAGACCCCTGTGCGCTTAGGTTTAGACCGGCGTGCTGACCTCTCTGTTGTGCCCAGGTGGGGCTGCGACGTGTTGATCTTTCGCGGCCGGGCATGACCCCGAAAAGTGTGTCCGGCCAAATGGGATCAAGCGTGTTGGGGTATGTGGTGCACCCCTGCAGGGAAGTTAATCTATTCGAATAGCCGTGATCTTCGGTAACAGGACGACTTGGAGTTGTACCTTGACCTTATGACAACTAGAACCGGATACTTAATAAAACACACCCTTCCAAGTGCCAGATACAACCGGTGATCGCTCTCTCACAGGGCAACGAGGGGAGGATCATCGGTTAGGATTATGCTATGCAATGATACTTGGAGGACTTCAGTCTACTCTCTTTTACATGCTGCAAGACGGAGGCTGCCAGAAGCGTAGTCTTCGAAAGGACTAGCTATCCCCCTCTTATTCCGGCTTTCTGCAGTCCAGTCCACATATAATAGCCTTATTCCAGTTGATACCAATGCATACATATGTAGTGTAGCTCCTTGCTTGCGAGTACTTTGGATGAGTACTCACGGTTGCTTTCTCCTTCTTTTCCCTCTATCCCTTCTACCTGGTTGTCGCAACCAAATGTTGGAGCCCAGGAGCCAGACACCCCCGTCGACGACGACTCCTACTACACCGGAGGTGCCTACTACTACGTGCTGCCCGCTGACGACGACCAGGAGTAGTTAGGAGGATCCCAGGCAGGAGGCCTGCGCCTCTTTCGATCTGTATCCCAGTTTGTGCTAGCCATCTTATGGCAACTTGTTTAACTTATGTCTGTACTCAGATTTTGTTGCTTCCGCTGACTCGTCTATGATCGAGCTCTTGTATTCGAGCCCTCGAGGCCCCTGGCTTGTAATATGATGCTTGTATGACTTATTTTATTTGTAGAGTTGTGTTGTGATATCTTCCCGTGAGTCCTTGATCTTGATCGTACACATTTGCGTGCATGATTAGTGTACGGTCAAATCGGGGGCGTCACACTCGAGTAGTACCGAGTCTTAGTATGTCCACGCCCTGTAATTATGTGATCTTGTACCGCCATAATTAAATGTTGTCTGCTTGTGCGCCCCTATTTTAAATAGTAGCCATGCATAAGTATGTTGGCGTACGGTTACATTTTTAATTCCGGACATAGCTACCAAAAACCACCTGATGACCCACAAGTATAGGGGATCTATCATAGTCCTTTCGATAAGTAAGAGTGTCGAACCCAACGAGGAGCAGAAGGAAATGATAAGCGGTTTACAGTAAGGTATTCTCTGCAAGTACTGAAATAAGTGGTAACAGATAGTTTTGTGATAAGATAAATTGTAACGAGCAACAAGTAACAAAAGTAAATAAAGTGCAGAAAGGTGGCCCAATCCTTTTTGTAGCGAAGGACAAGCCGGAACAAACTCTTATAATAGGAAAAGCGCTCCCGAGGACACATGGGAATATCGTCAAGCTAGTTTTCATCACGCTCATATGATTTGCGTTCGATACTTTGATAATTTGATATGTGGGTGGACCGGTGCTTGGGTGTTGTTCTTACTTGAACAAGCATCCCACTTATGATTAACCTCTATTGCAAGCATCCGCAACTACAACAAAAGTATTAAGGTAAACCTAACCATAGCATGAAACATATGGATCCAAATCAGCCCCTTACGAAGCAACGCATAAACTAGGGTTTAAGCTTTTGTCACTCTAGCAACCCATCATCTACTTATTACTTCCCAATGCCTTCCTCTAGGCCAAAATAATGGCGAAGTGTTATGTAGTCGACGTTCACATAACACCACTAGAGGCTAGACAACATACATCTTATCAAAATATCAAACAAATACCAAATTCACATGACTACTAATAGCAAGACTTCTCCCCTGTCCTCAGGAACAAACGTAATTACTCACAAAGCATATTCATGTTCATAATCAGAGGGGTAATAATATGCATATAGGATCTGAACATATGATCTTCCACCAAATAAACCAAGTAGCATCAACTACAAGGAGTAATCAACACTACTAGCAACCTACTAGCACCAATCTCGGACTTTGAGACAAGAATTGGATACAAGAGATGAACTAGGGTTTGGAGATGAGATGGTGCTCATGAAGATGTTGATGGAGATTTCCCTCTCCCGATGAGAGGAGCGTTGGTGATAACGATGGTGATGATTTCCCCCTCCCGGAGGGAAGTATCCCCGGCAGAACAGCTCTGCCGGAGCTCTAGATTGGTTCCGCCAAGGTTCCGCCTCGTGGCGGCGGAGTCTCGTCCCGAAAGGTTCCTTATTATTTTTTTCTCATCGAAAGACCTCATATAGGAGAAGATGGACGTCGGAGACCCACCAGGGGTCCCACGAGGTAGGGGGGCGCGCCCTAGGGGGGGCGCCCCCCACCCTCGTGAGAAGGGTGTGGGCCCCCTGGCCTTCATCTTTGGCGAGGATTTTTCTTTATTTATTTTAAGATGTTCCGTGGAGTTTCAGGACTTTCGGAGTTGCGCAGAATAGGTCTCTAATATTTGCTCCTTTTCCAGCCCAGAATTCCAGCTGCCGGCATTCTCCCTCCTTATGTAAACCTTGTAAAATAAGAGAGAATAGCCATAAGTATTGTGACATAAAGTGAAATAACAGTCCATAATGCAATAAATATCGATACAAAAGCATGATGCAAAATGGACGTATCAACTCCCCCAAGCTTAGACCTCGCTTGTCCTCAAGCGAAAAGCCGATAACAATAAATATGTCCTCATGTTTAGAGGTAGAGGCATCAATAAGAAAATAAAATACGGACATGAAGGCATCATGATTATTCTCATAACAGCAACATATATAGATTTTGTCATATGATTACTTATGTTCAAGTGATGATCTACTCACAATGCAGAAGTATAAATCATAAACCTTATTGGGCTCCGACAAACTATAATCTCAGTCATTGAAGCAATTGCAATTTATCGTAACATCGGAAAGATTCTATGTCAGAGCTAAAAAGCAAGTCCACATACTCAACTATCATTTAGTCCTCCATAATTGCTAACACTCACGCAATACTTGTGGTTACGGAGTTTTAATCGGACACATAGAAAGATAGGGGCTTATAGTTTTGCCCCACAACCTTTTACCTCAAGGGTAATGTCAACAATAATGGTTCATGCTCCCCTACATCCAATTAGATATATATCATGTTCTTTCCAACATGCTGAGCTTGCCAAAGGATAAAATGAAAAGGAAAAGGTGAAGATCACCGTGACTCTTGCATAAGGTAGAAGATAATAATAAAGGATAGGCCCTTCGCAGAGGGAAGCAGAGGTTGCCATGCGCTTTTATGGTTGGATGCATAAAATCTCAATGCGAAAGAACGTCACTTTATATTGCCCCTTGTGATATGAACCTTTATTATGCAGTCCGTCGCTTTTATTACTTCCACATCACAAGATCGTAGAAAGCTTATTTCTCCCACACGAATCAATCATACATATTTAGAGCAATTTTTATTGCTTTGCACCGATGACAACTTACTTGAAGGATCTTACTCAATCCATAGGTAGATATGGTGGACTCTCATGGCAAAACTGGTTTAAGGGTATTTAGAAGCACAAGTAGTATTTCTACTTGGTGCTGAGAATTTGGCTAGCATGAGGGGGGAAGGCAAGCTCAACAAGTTAGAGGATCCATGACAACATACTTTATCTCAGATATAAGAAAGACATATTTTTTACTCATTACGTTGTCTTCCTTGTCCAACATCAACTCTTTAGCATGTCATATTTTAATTAGTGCTCCCAATCATAAAAGATGTCAATGATAATATATCTATATGTGAAAACCTCTCTTTCCTTATTACTTCCTATTAATTGCAACAATGACCAAAGCTATGTCTGCCAACTCCCAACAACTTTTAATCATCATACTCTTTCTATGTGAAGTCATTACTCTCAATAAGATCACTATGAACTTTTTGTTTCTTTTTATTCTTTTTCTCTTTTCTTTTATTCACCCAAGATCATGGCAAAATAATCAAGCCCTTGCAACACTAATCTTTATTATATATAGCTCAAGAACCCGATTACAAAGAGAGATCATAAGGCAAACTCAAAACTAAATCATGCCATAAACTTTATTCTACTAGATCAAGATACTACTAATAGGATCAAACTAAGAAAAACGATAAAGATAGGAGTTGTGATGGTGATACAATACCGAGGCACCTCCCCCAAGCTTGGCAGTTGCCAAGGGGAGTGCCCATACCCATGTGATTATATCTCCTTTGTCGGTGAAGAAGGTGGTGGTGATGTTGGCTTAGTTGATGGCTTAGGCTTCTCCCTTAATTTGCGCTTGAGGACGGCATTTTGATCCCTCAGATCATCAATCTCCCACTCAAGGGTTAATATCTTTTTGCACAGGTCCTGCTTATTTTCCTGCAAGAGACGAAAAGGGATAAACTCGAACTTGGGTTTCTTTACCCTATCAGGGAGACTTGACTTTTTGAACTCCATGTGCATGTCCCCAGGTTGAGGTAATGGTGCTTCATCTTCATCTGAGCTCGTCTCCTCCTTCCCCTTGGGTTCATAGTCCTCTTCTTCCTTCGTGGTCCATCCATCGTGTTCCACATCTCCATAGACCTTGGGATTTGCTAAGTAATAATCCACATAGCTTTCTCCTTCCGAATCCAGGGAAGACATGTTGATTTAATCTGCAACGGGACAACTCGAAACGAAAACAGAGGATATTTGTGTGATACGGGAGTCAAAACCTTCGGGAGGTTATATAATGAATTTTTACCGACCAAAATACGTAACATGCAAGAAAACGAAGTCTGGAAGGCACACGAGGTGCTCACGAGGTAGGGGGGGCGCGCCCAGAGGCGTAGGGCGCGCCCACCACCCTCGTGGGGCCCTCGTGTCCTTCCCGGACTGCTACTTATTTTTCTATTTTTCTAAATATTCCAAAACGGAGAAATATTGCCTTAAAAATTGTTTTGGAGTCGGCTTACTTACCGTACCACATACCTATTCCCTTTCGGAGTCTGAAACGTTCCGGAAAGTGTCCTTTATGTATTCCTCCGGGGTTATGGTTTCAATAATATTGGTTTCAACATTTATGGGATTACCTGAGATATAATGTTTGATTCTTTGACCATTTACCACCTTCGGATTTGTGCCCTCGAAGTTGTTGATTTTTATGGGACCAGAATGATAGACCTCTTCGATAACATAGGGGCCTTCCCATTTAGAGAGAAGTTTTCCTGCAAAAAATCTTAAACGAGAGTTGTATAGCAATACATAATCACCTACATTAAACTCATGCTTTTGTATCCTTTTATCATGCCATCTTTTAACTTTTTCTTTAAACAACTTGGCATTTTCATAAGCTTGGGTTCTCCATTCATCAAGTGAGCTAATATCAAATAACCTCTTCTCACCGGCAAGTTTAAAATCATCGTTGAGCTCTTTAATAGCCCAATACGCCTTATGTTCTAGTTCGAGAGGTAAGTGACATGCTTTCCCATAAACCATTTTATACGGAGACATACCCATAGGATTTTTATATGCAGTTTTATAAGCCCACAATGAATCATCAAGTTTTTTGGACCAATTCTTTCTAGACCTATTAATAGTCTTTTGCAAAATTAATTTGAGCTCTCTATTGCTCAACTCTACTTAACCACTAGACTGTGGGTGATAAGGAGATGCAATTCTATGATTAACATCATACTTAGCAAGCATTTTACGGAAAGCACCACGAATAAAGTGTGAACCACCATCAGTCATTAAATATCTAGGGACTTCAAACCTCGGGAAAATAACTTCCTTAAGAATTTTAATAGAAGTGTTATGATCAGCACTACTAGTTGGAATAGCTTCTACCCACTTAGTAACGTAATCAACAGCAACTAAAATATGTGTGTATCCATTAGAGGCAGGAAAAGGTCCCATATAATCAAAGCCCCAAACATCAAACGGTTCAATAACAAGAGAATAATTCATAGGCATTTCTTGACGTCTACTAATATTACCAATTCTTCAACATTCATCACAAGGCAAGACAAACTTACGGGCATCCTTGAAGAGAGTAGGCCAATAAAAACCAGATTGCAATACTTTATGTGTAGTTCTATCTCCAGCGTGGTGTCCTCCATAAGCCTCGAAATGACACTTGCGTAGGATCTGTTCCTGTTCATGCTCAGGTACACAACGTCTAATAACACTATCTACTCCTTCTTTATAAAGATGTGGGTCATCCCAAAAGTAATGTCTCAAGTCATGGAAAAACTTTTTCTTTTGCTGGTGTGTGAAGCTAGGTGGTATAAACTTAGCAACAATATAATTAGCATAATCAGCATACCATGGAGTACTACGGGAAGTACTTATAACATTTAATTGTTCATCAGGAAAGCTATCATTAATAGGTAGTGGGTCATCAAGAACATTCTCTAACCTAGACAAGTTGTCTGCAACGGGGTTCTCAGCTCCCTTTCTATCAACAATATGCAAATCAAATTCTTGTAGCAAGAGAACCCATCTAATAAGTCTAGGTTTAGCATCTTTCTTTTCCATAAGGTATTTAATAGCAACATGATCAGTGTGAATAGTTACTTTAGAATCAACAATATAAGGTCTGAACTTATCACAAGCAAATACAACTGCTAAAAGCTCTTTTTCAGTAGTAGCATAATTTCTTTGAGCATTGTCTAGAGTCTTACTAGCATAATAAATAACATTTAAATTCTTATCAACTCTTTGCCCTAGAACAGCACCTACAACATAATCACTAGCATCACACATAATTTCAAAGGGTAAATTCCAATCAGGTGGCTGAACAACAAGTGCAGAGACTCATGCTTTCTTAAGTATTTCAAATGCTTCTACACAATCATCATCAAAGACAAATGGTATATCTTTTTGCAATAAATTAGTTAGAGGCCGGGAATTTTTTGAGAAGTCCTTAATGAACCTCCTGTAAAATCCGGTGTGACCAAGGAAACTTCTTATACCTTTGATGTCCTTGGGACATGGCATCTTTTCAATAGCATCGACCTTGGCTTTATCAACTTCAATACCTCTTTTAGAAACTTTATGCCCCAAGACAATACCTTCATTAACCATAAAGTGGCACTTTTCCTAATTCAAGACAAGATTAGTTTCTTCACATCTCTGCAAAACTCGATCAGATTGCTCAAGCAATCATCAAAAGAGTAACCATAGACAGAAAAATCGTCCATGAAAACCTCACAAATCTTTTCACAAAAGTCAGAGAATATAGCCATCATGCATCTTTGAAAGGTAGCAGGTGCATTACATAGACCAAAAGGCATACGTCTATAAGCAAAAGTACCAAAAGGGCATGTAAAAGTAGTCTTTGATTGATCTCTAGCCGACACAGGTATTAGAGAGAAACCAGAATAACCATCTAGAAATAAATAGTGTGTATGTTTGCATAATATTTCTAGCATTTGATCAATAAAAGGTAAGGGGTAATGATCTTTCTTAGTAGCTTTATTTAATTTACGGAAATCAATTACCATCCTATAACCTGTGATAATTCTTTGTGGGATCAATTCGTATTTATCATTAGGAACAACAGTAATACCTCCCTTCTTAGGGACACAATGGACAGGACTTACCCACTGACTATCAGCAATGGGATAAATTATACCTGCCTCCAGAAGCTTGTTTATTTCTTTTCTTACCACTTCTTTCATTTTAGGATTCAAACGTCGTTGAGGATCACAAACTGGTTTGGCGTCCGCTTCCAAATTTATTTTTTGTTGACATAGAGTGGGACTAATGCCCTTAAGATCATCAAGAGTATATCTAATAGCAGCACGATACGTCCTCACAGTTTTTAGTAATCTTTCTTCTTCATGCTCTGAAAGGTTAGCACTAATAATAACAGGATATATCTTCTTTTCATCAAGATAAGCATATTTAAGATTATCAGGCAACGGTTTAAGCTCAAACACGGGATCACCCTTGGGTGGAGGAGGATCCCCTAAGATTTCAACAGGCAAGTTGTGATGCAGAATAGGTTCCTGTTTAAAGAATACTTCATCTATTTCCCTTCTTTCATTAATGAACATATCATTTTCATGGTCTAGCAAATAGTGTTCTAAAGGATCACTAGGAGGTACGACAATAGAAGCAAGACCAATAATTTCATCCTTACTAGGTAATTCTTCCTCACAATGTTGTTTACTAAATTTAGAGAAATTAAACTCATGAACCATATCATCCAAGCCAACAGTAACAACATTCTTTTCGTAATCTATCCTAGCATTAATAGTGTTCAAGAAGGGTCTACCAAATATAATGGGACAAAAGCTATCTTGCGGATAAGTAAGAACAAAAAAATCAGCAGGATATTTAGTTTTCCCACACAAGACTACAACATCTCTAACAATTCCAATTGGTGAAATAGTATCTCTATTGGCAAGTTAATTGTGACATCAATACCTTCTAACTCAGCAGGTGCAATTTCATTCTTAATTTCTTTGTATAAAGTATGCGGTATAACACTAGCACTCGCACCCATATCACATAAGCCATGATAACAATGATCTCCTATTTTAACAGAAATAACATGCACGCCTACCACATGTCTATGTTTATCTTTAGCACAAGGTTTAGTAATTCTAGCAGTTTCACCTTCGAACTGAATAACATGCCCATCAATATTATCAGACAAGAGATCTTTAACAATAGCAATATTAGGTTCTACTTTAACTTGCTCAGGGGTGTATAAGTTTTAATATTGCTTTTACAAACAACAGTTGAAGCTTTAGCATGATCCTTTACTCTAACAGGGAAAGGTGGTTTCTCAACATAAGAAGTAGGAACAATAGGATCATTATAAGTGACAGTCTTTTCTTCAACTTTAATAGGTGCAGCTACTTTTACTTCTATGGGAGGATGATATTTAAACCACTTCTCCTTAGGAAGATCAACATAAGTAGCAAAAGATTCACAGAAAGAAGCTACTATCTCAGAGTCAAGTCCATATTTAGTGCTAAACTTACGGAAAATATCGGTATCCATAAAAGATTTAACATAATCAAACTTAGGTGTCATACCTGACTCCTTACCTTCGTCGAGGTCCCAATCTTCAGAGTTGCGTTTAATTCTATCCAATAAATTCCATGTGAATTCAATAGTCTTCATCATAAAAGAGCCAACACAAGAAGTATCGAGCATGGTTTGATTATTATGAGAAAGCCGAGCATAAAAACTTTGCATAATTATTTCTCTCGAGAGCTCATGATTGGGGCATGAATATAACATTGATTTAAGCCTCCCCCAAGCTTGAGCGATGCTTTCTCCTTCGCGAGGCCAGAAATTATATATATAATTGTGATCACGATGAACAAGATGCATAGGGTAATACTTTTGATGAAATTCCAATTTCAATCTTTTATAGTTCCATGATCTCATATCATCACATAGCCTATACCATATCAATGCGTCTCCCTTCAAAGATAAAGGGAAGACCTTCTTCTTAGCAACATCATCGGGTATACCTGCAAGCTTAAATAATCCACAAACTTCATCCACATATATTAAGTGCTCATCATGATGCTTTGTTCCATCTCCTGTAAAAGGGTTAGCTAGCAGTTTTTCCATCATACCCGAAGGAAATTCAAAAGGAGTTTCATTTTCAATAGGTTCAGTAG
Source organism: Triticum urartu (assembly GCF_003073215.2). NCBI lineage: Eukaryota > Viridiplantae > Streptophyta > Magnoliopsida > Poales > Poaceae > Triticum > Triticum urartu. Next base: position 420,354,246 of record NC_053025.1, on the reverse strand, counting down.
GTTGAGGAGCAACTCTTTGCTCTACTGGATGGGGTGAAGATACCCCGAACAAGCCCCTTAGAGAATTACTTTCCATCGTAACAAGTGACAGTAAATTTCAGCACACTATATAAATTTTTCCTTACCAAATTCCACCTACCAAAGGCGCTACACTCCCCGGCAACGGCGCCAGAAAAGAGTCTTGATGACCCACAAGTATAGGGGATCTATCGTAGTCCTTTCGATAAGTAAGAGTGTCGAACCCAACTAGGAGCAGAAGGAAATGATAAGCGGTTTTCAGCAAGGTATTCTCTGCAAGTACTGAAATAAGTGGTAACAGATAGTTTTATGATAGGATAAATTGTAGCGAGCAATAAATAACAAAAGTAAATAAAGTGCAGCAAGATGGCCCAATCCTTTTGTAGCAAAGGACAAGCCGGAACAAACTCTTATAATAGGAAAAACGCTCCTGAGGACACATGGGAATATCGTCAAGCTAGTTTTCATCACGTTCATATGATTCGCGTTCCATACTTTGATAATTTGATATTGGGTGGACCGGTGCTTGGGTGCTGTTCTTACTTGAACAAGCATCCCACTTATGATTAACCTCTATTGCAAGCATCCTCAACTACTACAAAAGTATTATGGTAAACCTAACCATAGCATGAAACATATGGACCCAAGGGGCCCATGAGGTAGGGGGCGGGCCCTAGGGGGGGGGGGCGGCCCCACCCTCTTGAGCAGGGTGTGGGCCCCCTGGCCTTCATCTTTGGCGTGGATTTTTCTTTATTTCTTTTAAGATGTTCCGTGGAGTTTCAGGACTTTTGGAGTTGCGCAGAATAGGTCTCTAATATTTGCTCCTTTTCCAGACCAAAATTCTAGCTGCCGGCATTCTCCCTCCTTATGTAAACCTTGTAAAATAAGAGAGAATAGCCATAAGTATTGTGACATAAAGTGAAATAACAGTCCATAATGCGATAAATATCAATATAAAAGCATGATGCAAAATGGAGGTATCAACGCCCGACTGTGGCATGCTTGTTATTTAAATTATTTATAAGCCCTTTATGTGGTGTCGCACAGACGCCCGACTATGGCATGCTTGTTATTTCTTTTATTTATAAGCCCTTTATGTGGTGTCGCTCAGACGCCCGACTGAGGCATGCTTTATATTATTATCCTTTCGAGGCATCACTTTAGACACCCGATCGGTGCATTCTATTTCTACTCCCTTATTGCATATTCATGTTGTATATGAATAACCTGCTTGCGTGCATCATGGAATTTTATTTCGTGACTGACGTTGTGATCATAGAATATTTCGGAGCATGATTATTATTTATTATATTATACCTGTGTTCATAATGTTTGCGAGTACATTCAAAGTACTCACTGGCTTGTCCTTGGCTATTGTCTTGGCCAGATTTCTTGCATGGAGAGGAGCATTGCGATGACAGCCCCGGAACCTACACAATGGTGATAGCAGCCTCGCGAAGATAGGAGTTATCCAGGTCAGCTGTTCCTGTGGGAAATGGAGTCCCATAGGCACTGATGTACCACAAACCACTTCCGCCATCAGCCACTAGAAACCTTGTGTTGTACTCATAGGCCAGAATGGTCTTGTACTACATATTTTGTATTTTGCTTGGAATTTCTGTATCAAGTTGGTGCCTCATCAGCTAACAGTAATACTGGGGATGGTGAGCACAAGGACCAATATTTTTTGGGAAAATGATATCCCGAAAATCCGATCCTGACAACTTGACTAGCTCGTTAATCAAAGATGGTTAAGTTTCCTAGCCATGGACATGTGTTGTCATTTGATGAACAGGATCACATTATTAGAGAATGATGTGATGGTTAAGACCCGCCCGTTAGCTTAGCATAATGATCGTTCAGTTTTATTGCTACTGCTTCCTTCATGACTTATACATGTTCCTCTGACTATGAGATTATGCAACTCCCGAATACCGGAGGAACACCTTGTGTGCTATCAAACGTCACAACGTAACTGGGTGATTATAAAGATTCTCTACAGGTGTATCCAATGGTGTTTGTTGAGTTGGCATAGATCGAGATTAGGATTTTTCACTCCGTCTATCGGAGAGGTATCTCTGGGCCCTCTCGGTAATGCACATCACTATAAGCCTTGCAAGCAATGTGACTAATGAGTTAGTTATAGGATGATGCATTACGGAATGAGTAAAGAGACTTGTCGGTAATGAGATTGAACTAGGTATTGAGATACCAACGATCAAATCTCGGGCAAGTAACATACCAATGACAAAGGGAACAATGTATGTTGTTATGCGGTTTGACCGATAAAGATATTCGTAGAATATGTAGGAACCAATATGAGCATCGAGGTTCCGCTATTGGTTATTGACCGGAGATGAGTCTCATTCATGTCTACATAGTTCTTGAACCCGTACGATCCGCACGCTTAACGTTCTGTGATGATTTATATTATGAGTTATGTGATTTGATGACCGAAGTTTGTTCAGAGTCCTGGATGAGATCAGGGACATGACGGCGTGTCTCGAAATGGTCGAGACGTAAATATCGATATATTGGAAGGCTATATTCAAACATCGGAAAGGTTCCGAGTGATTCGGGTATTTTTCGGAGTACCGGAGAGTTACGGGAATTCGTATTGGGCCTTAATGGCCCATACGGGAAAGGAGAGAAAGGCCTCAAGGGTGGTCGCACCCCTTCCCATGGACTGGTCCAAATTCGACTAGGGAAAGGGGGCGCCCCCTTCCTTCCTTCTCCTTCTCCCTTCCCTTTTTTCTATTCCATGTGGGAGGTGGAATCCTACTAGGACTAGGGAGTCCTAGTAGGACTCCACACTTTGGGCGCGCCCTATGAGGGCCGGCCTCCTCCTCCCTCCGTCCTTTATATACGTGGCCAGGGGCACTGAGGGAGTCCTGGACTAAGGGGTCCTCGGGCGTCCGGCCTGTTATCCATGGGCCGGATTGATGGGCTGAGAAGACATGAAGGCCGAAGACTGTACCTGTGTCCGGATGGGACTCTCCTTGGCGTGGAAGGCAAGCTTGGCGACCGACTGTGAAGATTCCTTCTTATGTAACTGACTCTATGTAACCCTAGATCCCCCCGGTGTTTATATAAACCGGAGGGGTTAGTCCGGAAAGGGGAGACTCATCACCATCGCCATACAGGTTAGACTTCTAGGGTTTAGCCATTACGATCTCGTGGTAGATCAACTCTTGTAACACATTCATCAAGATCAATCAAGCAGAACGTAGGGTATTACCTCCATAGAGAGGGCCCGAACCTGGGTAAACATCGTGTCCCCCATCTCTTGTTACCATCGATCCCAGATGCATAGTTTGGGACCCCCTACCCGAGATCCGCCGGTTTTGACACCGACATTGGTGCTTTCATTGAGAGTTCCACTGTGTCGTCGATGAAAGGTTCGATGGCCCCTTCAATCATCTATAGCGACGCTGTCCAAGGAGAAACCTTCCTCCCCGGACAGATTTTCGTATTCGACGGCTTCGTACTGCGGGCCAACTCACGTGGCCATCTGGAGCAGATCGATAGCTACGCCCCTGGCCACCAGGTCAGATTTGGAAGCTTGAACTACGTCACGGATATCCGTGGAGACTTGATCTTCAATGGATTTGCGACCGCAACGACCGCTCCCCCTCGCCCTGATGAACATGACTTAAATCTGTCATCGGATCACATCCAGGAGATGCTCCCTATTGCTGCAACGGCCTTAGAACCGGAGCAGATCGTGCCATCCGAGGCCACAGAGTCCGTGGCGTTGGAGCCGCACATGGACTCGGCACCCCGCAATATTTGCGTCGATGGAACTCCGGATTCGTCTCCGGCTATAAGTCCCGGACCGGGTATGCCTATAGACACCGAGCTGGATCGTTATCGATTTTCGAATTTAGCGCCGCAGACATCTTCCAGCACTCACCTTTGGGTGATGTGCTAAACTCTTTAAAGAACTTGTCCTTGGAGAAGGACTCACAGCCGAACTATGTTTGGTTCGAGCCAGAGGCTGATGATGGGAAATTTCTCTTCCCACCCGCCACCCACTTCATAGCCACTGTCGATGACTTAACCGACGTGCTCGATTACGGCTCCGAAGACATGGACGGCATGGACGACGATGCCGACCAGGAGCAAGGCCAAAACCCGCCATTTACTGGACGTTGGACGACCACCTCTTCGTATGATGTGTACAAGGTTGACACACCTAAAAAGCTAGCGATGATGACAAAGGAGATCCAGTTGCGAATAAACCTTCTGAGACACCGTCCAAGCGCCGACGCCCTAAACGCCGCTCTAAGCCTCGTTGCTCAAGCGATGGCACAACTGGCACCGGAGAAAATAGTACTCCGGGCGATGCGGAAAACAATGAAGACCGTGTCGGGGCCGCATCCGAAAAGGAGGAACAAGACAACGGGCAGGATAACCCTGATAAACAGGCCATGCCCAATGACCCAGACGATGATAGTTATCATCCAGTCTCCGAGGATGATGAGAGCCTCGGCAGTGAGGACTTCATCGTGCCCGAGGCACCCCTCGAGCAGGAGCGCTTCAAGCGCCAGCTAATAGCCACTGCAAGAAGCCTGAAGAAGAAGCAGCAGCAGGTCCAAGCTGATCAAGACCTGCTCATTGATAGGTAGACCGATGTCCTGGCAGCTGAAGAATACGGCCTCAAGCGCCCAGCCAAGAGTTACCCAAAGCGCAGACTGCTACCTCAGTTCGATGAGGAGACACCAGATCCCATACCTCCCCCACGCAATGTGGACCGACCACCATGTGGTCGGGATAATGCGGCGGACTGACCACCCCGCGGTCGGGATAAAACGGCAACTCAGGCCGAACAACAGCCTGCCCCACCACCTCGCAAAAACATGGATAGAACAGCTCGGGACCATACATACCACCTTCGGCAGGAGCTGAACAGTAGAGCAGAACACACCAGATCAATCTACGGATCGCGAGGACGCTTCCCGACTCGGGCTGATGGCTACCTATTCGGACGTGACAAACCTAGTCACACCCGGGCCGATAACCGCAGACGGACTCCATCGGAGGTGCGCCGTGATGCGGCCCGATATAGAGGCGCCGCACACCCTCTCTGCTTCACAGACGAGGTGTTGGATCACGAATTCCCTGAGGGGTTCAAGCCCGTCAATATTGAATCATACGATGGAACAACCAATCCCGCAGTATGGATTGAGGACTTTATTCTCCACATCCACGTGGCGTGTGGAGACGACCTCCACGCCATCAAATACCTCCCACTGAAACTCAAAGGGACAGCTAGACACTGGCTGAATAGCCTGCCCAAGAATTCCATCAGCAGCTGGGAGGACTTGGAAGAGGCCTTCCTTGACAACTTCCAAGGTACATATGTCCGGCCACCCGATGCCGATGACTTAAGCCACATAGTTCAACAACCTGGAGAATCAGCCAGAAAATTCTGGACTAGGTTCCTAACCAAAAAGAACCAGATCGTTGACTGTCCGAATGCCGAAACCCTAGCGGCCTTTAAACACAGCATCCGTGACGAATGGCTAGCACGCCACCTCGGCCAAGAAAAGCCGAAGTCCATGGCAGCCCTTACGGCACTCATGACCTGCTTTTGCGCGGGTGAGGACAGCTGGCTGGCTCGTAGCAAAAACACAACCAGCGAGACAAGCCCCTCCGAGGCCAAGAACAGCTCCGGCAAGCTCCGACGCAACAGACACAAACGCCAAAGCAATGGCGACAACACCGATGACACCACTGTTAACGCCGGATTCAGCGGCTCCAAGTCTGGCCAGCGAAAGAAGCCCTACAAAAGGAACAGTGAGGTACCATCCAGCCTGGATCACATACTCGATCATCCGTGCCAGATACATGGTACCCCAGATAAACAAGCCAATCACACCAACAAAGACTGTTGGGTTTTCAAACAGGCTGGCAAGTTAAATGCCGAAAACAAAGAAAAGGGGTCACAAAGTGAGGACGAGGATGAAGAGCCCCGGCAGTCAAATACTGGAGGGCAGAAGAAATTTCCCCCTCAAGTCAAAACAGTGAACATGATATACGCTACACACATCCCCAAAAGGGAGCGCAAGCGAGCACTTAGGGACGTCTACGCGGTAGAGCCAGTCGCCCCAAAATTCAATCCGTGGTCGCCATTCCCGATCACCTTCGATCGTTGAGATCACCCAACTAGTATCCGGCATGGCGGTTCAGCCGCACTGGTCCTCGACCCAATCATCGAAGGATTTCACCTAACACGAGTCCTAATGGACGGTGGTAGCAGCCTCAACCTGCTTTATCAGGATACAGTGCGGAAGATGGGCATTAATCCCTCACGAATCAAACCCACAAAGACTACCTTTAAAGGAGTCATACCAGGCGCTGAGGCCCGCTGCACGGGCTCAATCACGCTGGAGGTGGTCTTCAGTTCTCCGGACAACTTTCGAAGCGAGGAGTTAATCTTCGATATCTTCCCCTTTCGCAGCGGCTACCACGCACTGCTCGGACGAACCGCGTTTGCTAGATTCAACGTAGTGCCACACTATGCTTATCTCAAGCTAAAGATGCCCAGTCCGCGCGCCGTCATAACAGTCAACGGAAACACAAAACGCTCCCTCTGGACAAAGGAGCACACCGCTGCCCTAGTAGCAGAGGTACAAGGGGCCTTCTCAAGCAGCATCATAGTCTGGCTGCCGAGCCCCTGGACATCATTAAGAGGATCCAGACTACACTACAACAGGACATCGCGGCTCGTCAAGAGCTCGATTAGCAATTCGGCCTCCGTCCCAATCCCGATGAGGTAGTGGCATTCATACCACGCGTCCATAACTACGCACTCAAAATTCCATGGGCATCGATAGAGGCACAAGCTATCCCGGGATCCACGGTTCGGCTAGACCGATCCCGGATACACATATAACTTTACTATCCCCTTTTCCCTTGTTTCAAGTTTCTCCTATGGGGGCCTCCTTCGATGGCCTGATTAACGATCCCTTCAAAGGACAAACACACCGGATTGACACGGAGCACATGCGTACATGGGAATCCCTAGAGGCTAACCATTTTCAGGACCCACGCACAGCCCGCCTTCGGGTATGGCATGTCAAATAGCCGGTCGCTTATTGCATTATTTTGTACGCATTAACCCAACTCTAATGGAAACAGTTTTTGATCCAAGTTCAAGGGCTCCAGATCCTATCTCTGTTCTCCCTCTGTTTTCCTTTATATATTACTTATTTCCTAAGAAACCGTACACTCTGGTATGTTTCATATTTGCCAGGGGCTCCCCATCGCCCCACGACACGACAACAAAGTCCGAACAATCCTTAAAGATAAGTTCGGCACCCCAAATTTAGCAGTATATGCATTGGCTCCAAATCATGTCTTTGGTCAATAGTTGAGTTGCCCGGCTATTGTGCTTGCTACCCTACGTTTTGCTAAATCGGTTAGGGTAGTAAAGGGAGAACTACTGCGATTGTGCCCTGGCCTTGACCAAATGAGCACCTTAGTAGAGAAAGCCGAAAACTGACTGTCATGATACGGCGAGAGCCGGTCAGCGGTTCGAGGGTTACAAATCGTTGGAGATTTTTTTTGCATTATGCAAAAGATCGGCACTTCCCGATCACATGCTGACAACACCCTGGCTTGAACCAGGGGCTGCGCCCATGCTTTATTATAAAACGCCTATGGCTAAGTGAGGGCGTTTAAGCCGTATAGTCTAATTGCTTTGTTCGTTGCGCTAAACAACTCCTTCAAGGACCATATAATTGGATCAAGATTGTTTATATTCCATACCGAACACCTCCGTACTACCCACGTGAGGGTAGAAGCCGACGACTGGCCAACCCTCAGATTACATACACCACGGCCGCACAGGAGGAAACAATTAAAGCATAACAAAATTACATTCAAATACAACGTCATGCGAACATTGTGCTGCCGCAAGGCGAGACCCCTCCAGGACATCTGCAAAATACCGTTCGGGTGTGTGGTGCTCCTTGCCCTCCGGTGGCCCTCTGGTCACCTCGACGGCGTCCATCTTCGCCCACCACATCTTGCAACGGGCGAAGGCCATGCGTGCACCTTCAATGCAGGCCGAGCGCTTGACGATGTCCAGCCGAGGACAGGCGTTCACCATCCGCCTCACGAGTCCAAAGTAGCTGCTTGGCATAGCTTCAGCCGGCCATAGCCGGATTATGAAATCCTTCATGGCTAGTTCGGCCACCCTATGCAGCTCCACCAGCTGTTTCAGCTGATCGGTGAAGGGCACGGAATGCTCTGGTGCCGCATACTGCGACCAGAATAGCTTCTCCGTAGAACCCCCTCCTTTGGCTCGATAGAACTCCGCGACGTTTGATACACTGCATGGTAAATCCGCAAAAGCCCCTGGGGAACTCCGAACCCGGGTTAGTAAAAGGTACTGCTTCTCCGCATACTTGCTTTGCATCTTAAATGCCTTACCCGCCATGATCTTCTTGGCCTCCTGCATCTCCTGGAGGGCAGCCTGGGCCTCATTCCGTGCGGTCTCCGTGCTCTGACGAGCCTTGGCGAGTTCGGTCCCTTGAACCAACACATCATGCTCCAAGGCTTCGCATTTCTTGACCACATCCTGGAGCTCCTGCTGGACTTCTTTGACCCGGGCCTTGAGCTTCTTATGGGCGGCTTGCTGCTGGACAGCCTTCTCCTCGGCCTCACCCAGAGCCCTCCTTAGGGCCTCGACCCCGGTCGCGGCTCCTGCACAGATCACGACACTGCGGTCAATATGCAGTGCCTATCCTTTCCGAACACACAACAAGTCGTCACTCACCTTGCTTCTCCTGGAGCCGAACCTTAACCTCGCCGAGCTCGTTCCCGGTCCGCTCCAGCCTCTGCCTCAGTTCAGAGACTTCGGCAGCATGCGAGGTTGCGGCCAGCAGCGACGCCTGCTTATTCATACATATTACGTTAGTCTCCTATAACAAAAGATTGATCCTCTGCCCAGTTCTTCTTGCTGAACACCGGACAGTGTCTCAGGGGCTACTATCTACACGAGGTTTTTCTCTTTCTTACCTCGAAACCTGTCAACAGGCGGTTGCAGGCTTCATTCAGTCCACTCTTGGCGGACTGAATCTTCTCGATCACCGCACCCATAAGGACACGGTGCTCGTCCATGACAGAGGCCCCTTGAAGAGCCTCCATCAGGTTATCCGGCGCCCCTGGATGGACAGGGGCCACCGGTGGAAGCGGTGCACCCCCTCCTTCAAAGGGGGCTGCTCGCCCGACTCCGGAGCCATATGGGCCTCCGGAATCGTATTCGGCTGAGGGCCGAACTGGATGCGGCCCTCTTCGCCAATCTCCATGGGGACCGGCTCCTCCATGTGTCCGGCAGTGGAGGTCTCGCCTTGTGGCGCCTCCCTGACGGTGTCCTGGGCTCCTCCCCGGATCGGAGCGGTCCTACAGGATAACACTTCGGTGTCATCCCTGGCCCCGGGGGAATAAGCAGGTGGTGGCGACATGCTTGCCATCTCCGACGGAGCTAACGAACCTCCAGATGAGGATCGCTGGATAAGGTCGCGGGCCGGACTGCAATAATACAATTAACTATGTCAAGATAATGAAGAGAAAGGGCCGGATGCGCGCATGAGCGAGCCAAGTCACTTACGATGCGGCCTGGGGCTTAGTGCGGGGGCGTCGTTCCGGACTGATGTCAACGTCCCACGCAGTGTTGATCGATGGGGCGCCCTTCCCCTTCTTAGGCGTTTCCGCCTACGGATGCGCTGAAGCCGCCCTCTTCTTCTTCTTCTCCTCAGGGGAGTATTGTTTTCCTCCTCCTCCTCTGTAACACCCTCGATGCGGCTATATCTCCCACATGTCGAAGCACGACTTAGAGGCATAACTGCATTGAAAGCAATGTCGCAAGTGAGCTAATCTTCACACGACCCATGTAAAAGCATCCGTTATACGAGTTATGGCGATACTCCCGAACTCCCGCCCCAGTACTGGGTGGCGTTGAGGTTATCGCACCAACAACTGCATAAAAGAGATTTTCAATGTTGGCGAAACTAAACTCAGGTATTCCAGAACTGCAACGATAAAATTGTGACGACAACACCTCGGAGCTCAACTCCCCGGGACACTGCCACAACCCCTAAATGTCAGGAGGCACCAAGAACAATGTTCTCGTCACAAAACCATTGGAACGATTCCAAGATACCCGCGTGATCCTAATTTTTTTTAGTGAAATTGAGAAGAGAAGAGTCAAAACTCTACGTCGGGAAGCCTCACCAGAGCAACGAAGGGACTGAGGAGTAAAAAGAATCCTACTCTCCGATATATATAATCATATAAGACTCAAAACATTTTTCTAGACTCAACAACGCCAGTGATTCGATCAAGCAAGGGGCTCCTAAAGTCGGGGCTGGCTCTGATTACCAACTTGTAACGCCCTCGATGCGGCTATATCTCCCACGTGTCGAAGCACAACTTAGAGGCATAACCGCATTGAAAGCAATGTCGCAAGTGAGCTAATCTTCACACGACCCATGTAATACATAAGGGAAAGAGATACATAGTTGGCTTACAATCGCCACTTCACACAATTACATGAATAAAGCATTACATCAACCGGATACAATCAAGGTCCGACTACGGAACCCAAAATAAAAGAAGACTACCCCAAATGCTACACAGATCCCTGATCGACCCCAACTGGGCTCCACTACCGATCAACTAGAACGGAACAACTCAAAGGACAAGATCTTCATCGAGCTCCTCCTTGAGCTTGGTTGCGTCACCTGCACGATAACATCGGCACCTGCAAACTGGTTTTGGAAGTATCTGTGAGTCACGGGGACTCAGCAATCTCACACCCTCGCGATCAAGACTATTTAAGCTTATAGGTAAGGTAAAAGGGTATGATGTGGAGCTGCAGCAAGCGACTAGCATATTTGGTGGCTAACATAAGCAAATGAGAGCGAGAAGAGAAGGCAAAAGCACGGTCGAACAACTATGATCAAGAAGTGATCCTAGAACAACCTACGTCAAGCATAACTCCAACACCGTGTTCACTTCTCGGACTCCACCGAGAAGAGACCATCACGGTTACACACGCGGTTGATGTATTTTAGTTAAGATCCACTTTAGGTTTTCTACAACAACCGGACATTAACAAATTCCCATCTGCCCATAACCGCGGGCACGACTTTCGAAAGTTCAAATCCCTGCAGGGGTGTCCCAGCTTAGCCCATCACAAGCTCTCACGGTCAACGAAGGATATTCCTTCTCCCAAGACAATCCGATCAGACTCCATCCAGGTTACAAGACATCCTCGACAATGGTAAAACAAGTCCAGCAACACCGCCCGAATGTGCCGACAAATCCCGATAGGAGCTGCACATATCTCGTTCTCAGGGCACACTCAGATGAGAATCCTACGAGTAAAACCAACCCTCAGTTGCCCCGAGGTGGCCCCGCAGTCTACTCGGTCGGACCAACACACACTCAGAGGAGTACTGGCCCAAGGGGGTTAAAATAATGATGACCCTTGAGCCGGCCGACTAAAGGGAAAGAAAATGCTAGGTGGCGAATGGTAAAATCAATGTTGGGCATTGCTGGAGGAGTTTTATTCAAGGCGAACTGTCAAGGGGTTCCCATTATAACCCAACCGCGTAAGGAATGCAAAATCCGGGAACATAACACCGATATGACGGAAACTAGGGCGGCAAGAGTGGAACAAAACACCAGGCATAAGGCCGAGCCTTCCACCCTTTACCAAGTATATAGATGCATTAATTAAATAAGAGATATTGTTATATCCCAAAAATAATCATGTTCCAACATGGGACAAACTCCAATCTTCACCTGCAACTAACAACGCTATAAGAGGGGCTGAGCAAAGCGGTAACATAGCCAAACAACGGTTTGCTAGGACAAGGTGGGTTAGAGGCTTGGCTTAACAATATGGGAGGCATGATAAGCAAGTGGTAGGTATCGCAGCATAGGCATAGCAAAAGAGCGAGCAACTAAGCAAGCAAAGATAGAAGTGATTTTGAGGGTATGGTCATCTTGCCTGAGATCCCACAAGGAAGAAGAACAAGTCCATGAAGGCAAACAGACGTAGCCAACGGATCCTCACAAACACAATGTTACCGGACTACCGAGAAGAAGTACACCGGAAAGAAAGCAAACAACAAAGTAATCAACCACCACATAAACATGGCATGATGCACAACCAAGTATGATGCATGTCTGGTTTAAATATGCATGGCATGGCAAAGTGCACAAGCAATCCTACAAATTAAGTGGAGATCAATATGCAACGGAGTTGCATATTGAAGAAAACACCACATGACTTATTTAGTTCTCTCTCGTTTATGTACCCAACAAGATTAAATGTTGATTAACATGGCAAGAGGGTGAAGCAAAAGATAACTACCTATCTAGGCAAGTTTAAATGAGGCAAGTCCGGAAACAAACCTCATGTGCAATTTAAGGATTTGGTACTGTTCTACCGTCAACCATATTTTAGAGTTGTTAAACATGCAAAGTAAAGTCATCATGTTAAACTAGGCATTTTTCTATCCCATTTACATATAAAGATTATTTAAAACTGAGCTACGGTTATTTAGATATGAATTAAATCATTTTAGCATGTCATAAGGGCAAAATTACACAAACAGCATTTTAAACATTTTGCCAAGGGTGAAAGTTGCATATTATGAAAGTACATGAAATCCTAAGCATTTTACATATATTACATGCTTTATTATGGTGCATGGATATTTAGATATGAGCAAAGCAAATTAATGGCATTTCTGAAAATATGCATGCACTGGAAATATGCCAAAATCACAGAGTGGAAAAAACATGCACGGGCCTGATTGTAGCGGCCCAGGAGCAAATGAGTCCCGAGTGAGCGCTGCGTGTATGTGCAACAGTAAAGGGAAAACAGAGCAAAAAAAATGGGGCCTGCTGGGACTTGATCCCACGACCTCCTGCGTAGGGGAGCAGAGCATTGACCAGCTGGCCTGACTGAGTGTTTGTGATAAGGAAGGGGCATAGTTCTTTTGAACAAGCAGAGGCTCGGTCTTGGAACCGCCATGAACGCACAACAACTTGCTGGCGATGACGACGAGCAAAGCAGCGGCTACAGGTGCAACAGATCATCGGCAGGGGTGCGGAAATGTGCTAGGGTGCGTGCTTGCGAGCGAAGGCTGCTTCCGGGGGTGGCGTGCGTGCAGGCACTTGTGCACGAGTAGGTGCTCGTCTCGGACATGGGGAAGACGACGGACGAAGCCGCGCGGGTGGTGTTCCGGGGCTACTGCGCGTGCAGCGCTTCGGTCTTGCGTGTGCGAACGCAAATAGAGAGGGTTGAGTGCGTGCGGGAGTGTGCAAGGGCAGCGAGGTGAGATCCAGAAACTCAGCCATGGCGGATATGGAGTTGGCGGCTCGAGAAGACGACTACGGCGACGGATTGAACAAGAGAGAGACTGGGAGGAGCGTATGCTCACCGAGGGGAGGCTGCTGGAGTTGTACGAGGTCGTGGGAGACCGAAGACGGCGAGAAGGCGCGCTGATCGGGGCGGCGATGGATTAGCCGGAGGAAGAAGACGATGTAGAGGACGCCGTGGAAGGAGCTACGGGACCGTGTGGACGTGTGCGTAGTTGAGGAAGACGACGACAAGGCACGAGAGGCTCCGGACGAAGAAGACGGCAGCTGCTTGTCGGATCACGACGGAGAGAAGCTCGGCCTCCTGAAGAAGAGGAAGCAGAGGAAGACGATGGCGACGTGGACGACGGCATGGAGGCGATCCAGTTCGACCACCCATCAGAATCGGCCGAGGATGGAGACGGGGTGCAGGAGGACATGTCGAAGATGAGCTTGAGCCCCTCTAGCCACGAGAACGACGACGGACGTCGACAGGCTTATCTCCCTGCTCTCGGTGCATATGATTTGTGGAAGAAGCAGAGGGAAGGGAAGGAGGTGGCGGAGGCGAGAGGGGAAGAGGGGAAACCCTAGGAGAGGGAGTGGGGAGGTCTTATAGGGGGCGCGGGCTCGGCTGGCTCGCCATCGTGGCCATGTGTGGACGCGCCTGTGGGTTTTACCGTGAGAGAGAGCGAGCAAGGGAAGTGGAAGAAAAAAGGTGAGGGACGAGGATGAAAGGTGGGGCCGGCCCGGTGCATGTGGGAAAAATTACCAGGGGAGAGAGGAGTTGAGCTGGGTCGACTGGGCTGCTGCTGGACTCCTTCTCTCTTAGCCTTTTCATTATTTCCTTATTTCCCTCAGGCAGAAATATGTTGAGAAAATAAAGAGGGCTTAGAGGTAGTATATTTCAGAAAAGAAAATATCCTTGGAGCACTGGAATCATGCACAAATAGAATAAAATGGTTTGGCAATTTTTAGAGATAGAAAAATAATTCAGGTTTGAATTAAATTCAAACTTGAGCCATTTTTGAACCCAACCAAAACATCTTCAAATTAGCTGAAAATTGGAAGAGATGGTGTAGGTATGGTTTACGGAATTTAGAAAGATAGTGAACAATTCTTTGGAGCAGAAGAATGCCACTTGCAATAATTGGGAGAAAAGAAAGAATTGGAAGCGTTGACTTGGTTTTGATGAAACTTGGTGGAACCAAGTTGGAGCTTGAGAACAAGAAAAGGGAAGGCAAGAGGAAGAGCACACCCAACTACACAAATGGAAACAAGGCAACATGAACATGATGGATGCAAATGCACATGGCAACAAACATGAAGATGAAATGCACAAAGTGAGAAGAAAAGATAACACAAGCATGATGATGCAACAATTATTATGACAATCATGGCAACCCATACATGGCAACAACAAAATAAATGGAAGGGCAACTGGAGCATCGGTCTCGGGGCGTTACATCCTCCTCTTCCTCGCCATTGTCCTCGGGGACAGAGGAATGAGCTTCGTCGTCTTCGAACGTCACGTCCGAAGTACCCTTGCGACGAGGGCCACTCTTGGCCCCCTTGGCCTTCTTCTCCGGCGCCTTATAAGGCGCCGACACCAGCATCTTCGCTAGATGCGAGATGACCGGTTCTTCGAGCAGCGGAGCCAGACATTGGATCCGCTTCGCCCTCTCCATCCAGTCCTGAAAAAACAACAATAAAATCTCAGGCATCATCCTTGAAACAAACAAGTGGAGAATGCATCAAAAGAGACATACCTCGCTAGCGAGGTGTTTAGCGCTGTGCCCGCGATCTGAATCTGCGGCCGGTGGTTTCTCGTTGCCCTTAAAGAGCAAATTCCATGCACCTTCGTGAGTAGTCTCGAAGAGCCTCACCAGGGTCTGGTGCTTCTTCGGGTTGAACTCCCACAGAGGATGGCTTCGGCGCTGGACGGAAGGATCCGGTGAACTAGCATCACCTGGATCACATCAACGAGCTTGACGTTCTTGGTTACCATGCTTTGAACGCGCGTCAGCAGCGCTATCACCTCGTCAGGGGAACCCTAGTCTGGACTCTTCTCGACCGAGGAGGTGAGTCGCATGGGAGTGCCGGAGCGGAATTCGGCAGCCGCAGCCCAAGTGGTGCCGCGAGGTTCTGTGATGTAGAACCACTGCTTCTGCCACTCCTTTACCGTGTCCACAAAAGTACCTTTGGGCCAGGAGACATTGGACAGCTTGCTCACCATGGCTCCTCCGCACTCCGCGTGCTGGCCATCCACCACCTTCGGCTTCACGTTAAAGACTTTGAGCCATAACCCGAAGTGGGGTTGGATGCGGAGGAAGGCCTCACACACGATGATAAATGCCGAGATGTTGAGGAAGGAATTCGGGGACAGATCATGGAAATCTATCCTGTAGTAATACATCAACCCGCGGAAGAAATGGGGGATGAACACTACCCTCTCAGTGGGCTTCGGCGTGGGGACGACTTGTCCCTCGGTCGGCAGGCGGTGAGTGATCTCCTTCGCCAAGTATCCGGCCGCCTGAAGCTCCGTAATGTTCTCCTCCTTAATGAAGGAGACCATCCACTTGCCTTGACCTCCGTATCCATACATGGTTGCTTGAGTGGACAGGAGATGAGAACTTGGGCGCTGGAGCTCGAGATTGGAAAGGCGGAGGCAAAGAGAAGGCATTAGAGAGGAAGAGGGAATCTTTATCCCCTTATAAAGGCAACGAATATTAAATGCCTCCTGCTACGTCTTGAGCTTGCGTTGGTTTTCCCTGAAGAGGAAGGGATGATGCAGCAAAGTAGCGTAAGTATTTCCCTCGGTTTTTGAGAACCAAGGTATCAATCCAGTAGGAGCCCACGCTCAAGTCCCTCGTACCTGCACAAAGCGATATCTACTGGCAACCAACGCGATTAGGGGTTATCAATCCCTTCACGGTCACTTACGAGAGTGAGATCTGATAGATATAATATTTTTGGTATTTTTGGTATAAAGATGCAAAGAAAAAAGTAAAATCAAAGTAAAAAGCAAAGCATGATTAAAGTGATGGAGATTGATATGATGAGAATAGACTCGGGGGCCATAGGTTTCACTAGTGGCTTGTCTCAAGAGCATAAGTATTCTACGGTGGGTGAACAAATTACTGTTGAGCAATTGACAGAATTGAGCATAGTTATGAGAATATCTAGGCATGATCATGTATATAGGCATCACGTCCGTGACAAGTAGATCGAAACGATTCTGCATCTACTACTATTACTCCACTCATCGACCGCTATCCAGCATGCATCTAGAGTATTAAGTTAAAAACAGAGTAACGCCTTAAGCAAGATGGCATGATGTAGAGAGATAAATTCATGCAATATGAAATAAACCCCATCTTGTTATCCTTGATGGCAACGATACAATACGTGCCTTGCTGCCCCTTCTGTCACTAGGTAAGGACACCACAAGATCGAACCCAAAGCTAAGCACTTCTCCCATGGCAAGAACTACCAATCTAGTTGGCCAAACCAAACGGATAATTCGAAGAGACTTGCAAAGATAACCAATCATACATACAAGAATTCAGAGAAGATTCAAATATTATTCATAGATAGACTTGATCATAAACCCACAATTCATCGGTCTCAACAAACACACCGCAAAAAGAGGATTACATCGAATAGATCTCCACAAGAGAGGGGAGAACTTTGTATTGAGATTCAAAGAGAGAGAAGAAGCCATCTAGCTACTAACTATGGACCCGAAGGTCTCAGGTAAACTACTCACACTTCATCGGAGAGGCTATGATGATGTAGAAGCCCTTCGTGATGATGGCCCTCTTCCGACGGAGCTCCGGAACAGGCCCCAAGATGGGATCTTGTGGATACAGAAAGTTGCGGTGGTGGAATTAGGTTTTTGGCTCCTCTTCTGATCGTTTGGGGGTACGTGTGTATATATAGGAGGAAGAAGTACGCCAGAGGAGCAACGAGGGGCACACGAGGCAGGGGGGCGCGCCCTAGGGGGGGAGGCGCCCCCCACCCTCGTGACCGCCTCTTTTGTTCCTTGGAGCAGGGTCCAAGTCTCCTGGATCATGTTCGGTGAGAAAATCACGTTCCCGAAGATTTTATTCCGTTTGGACTCCGTTTGATATTCCGTTTATCTGAAACACTGAAATAGGAAAAAAACAGCAATTCTGGGCTGGGCCTCCGGTTAATAGGTTAGTCCCAAAAATAATATAGAAGTGGAAAATAAAGCCTAATATAGTCCAAAATAGTAGATAATATAGCATGGAGCAATAAAAATTATAGATACGTTGGAGACGTATCAGGCATCCCCAAGCTTAATTCCTGCTCGTCCTCGAGTAGGTAAATGATAAAAAGAGAATTTTTAATGCGGAGTGCTACTTGGCATAATTTCAATGCAAATCTTCCTAATTGTGGTATGAATATTCAGATTAGAAAGATTCAAGACAAAAGTTTATATTGACATAAAAAATAATAATACTTCAAGCATACTAATAAAGCAATTATGTCTTCTCAAAATAACATGGCCAAAGAAAGTTATCCCTACAAAATCATATAGTCTGGCTATGCTCCATCTTCACCACACAAAGTATTCAAATCATGCACAACCCCAATGACAAGCCAAGCAATTGTTTCATACTCTAACTTTTTCAAAACTTTTTCAATCTTCACGCAATACATGAGCGTGAGCCATGGATATAGCACTGTAGGTGGAATAGAATGGTGGTTGTGGAGAAGACAAAAAGGAGGCAAAGATGGTCTCACATCAACTAGGCGTATCAACGGGCTATGGAGATGCCCATCAATAGATATCAATGTGAGTGAGTAGGGATTGCCATGCAACGGATGCACTAGAGCTATAAATGTATGAAAGCTCAACAAAAGAAACTAGTGGGTGTGCATCCAACTTGCTTGCTCACGAATACCTAGGGCAATTTGAGGAAGCCCATTGTTGGAATATACAAGCCAAGTTCTATAATGTAAAATTCCCACTAGTATATGAAAGTGACAACATATGAGACTCTCTATATGAAGAACATGGTGCTACTTTGAAGCACAAGTGTGGTAAAAGGATAGTAGCATTGCCCCTTTTTATTTTTTATATTTTTTTCGGGCCTTCTTTTTTTTCTTTGGACTTTCTCTTTTTTTATTGGGACAATGCTCTATTGAATGATGATCATCACACTTTTATTTATTTACAACTCAATGATTACAACTCGATTCTAAAACAAAGCATGACTCTATATGGATGCCTCCGGCGGTGTACCGGGATATGCAATGAATCAAGAGTGACAAGTATGAAGAAATTATGAACGGTGGCTTTGCCACAAATACTATGTCAACTACGTGATCATGCTAAGCAATATGACAATGATGAATGTGTCATGATGAACTAGATGGTGGAAAGTTGCATGGCAATATATCTACGAATGGCTATGGAAATGCCATAATAGGTAGGTATGGTGGCTGTTTTGAGGAAGGTATATGGTAGGTGTATGATACCGGCGAAAGGTGCGCGGTATTAGAGAGGCTAGCAAAGGTGGAAGGGTGAGAGTGCGTATAATCCATGGACTCAACATTAGTCATAAAGAACTCATATACTTATTGCAAAAATCTAGAAATTATCAAAGCAAAGTATTACGCACATGCTCCTAGGGGGATAGATTGGTAGGAAAAGACCATCGCTCATCCCCGACCGCCACTCATAAGGAAGACAATCAATAAATAAATCATGCTCCGACTTTGTTACATAACGGTTCACCATACGTGCATGCTACGGGAATCACAAACCTCAACACAAGTATTCTTTAAATTCACAACTACTCAACTAGCATGACTTTAATATTATCACCTCCATATCTCAAAACAATTATCATGCTTCAATATTTTCTTAGTATTCAACACACTCAAAAGAAAGTTTCACAAATCTTGAATACCAAACATATTATTATTAAGCAAATTCCCATGCTATTAAGAGACTCTCAAAATAATTTAAGTGAAGCATGAGAGATCAATAGTTTCTTTAAAACAAATCCACCACCGTGCTCTAAAAGATCTAAGTGAAGCACATAGAGCAAAATTATAACACTCAAAAGATATAAGTGAAGCACATAGAGCAAAATTATCTAGCTCAAAAGATATAAGTGAAGCACATAGAGCAAAACTACTTAGCTCAAAAGATATAAGTGAAGCACATAGAGCAAAACTACTTACCTCAAAAGATATAAGTGAAGCACATAGAGTATTCTATCAAATTTTAATTCATGTATGGCTCTCTCAAAAGGTGTGTACAGCAAAGATGATTGTGGCATACTAAGACACAAAGACACAAATAATACAAGACGCTCCAAGCAAAACACATATCATGTTGGTGAATAAAAATATAGCTCCAAGTAAATTACCGATGGAAGTGGACGAAAGAGGGGATGCCTTCCGGGGCATCCCCAAGCTTTGACTTTTTGGTGTCCTTGGGTTATCTTGGGGGTGCCATGGGAATCCCCAAGCTTAGGCTCTTGCCACTCCTTGTTCCATGATCCATCAAAAGAATTCACCCAAAACTTGAAAACTTCACAACACAAAACTCAAAATAGAAAACTCGTGAGCAAAGAAAACAAAAGACCACTTCAAGGTACTGTAATGAACTCATTCTTTATTTATATTGGTGTTAAACCTACTGTATTACAACTTCTATGGATTATAAACTATTTTACTAGCCATAGATTCATCAAAAATAAGCAAACAACACACGAAAATCAGAATCTGTCAAAAACAGAACAGTCTGTAGTAATCTGTAGCTAGCGCAAGATCTGGAACCCCAAAAATTCTAAAATAAATTGCTGGACGTGAGGAATTTATCTATTAATCATCTGAAAAAATAATTAACTAAATAGAACTCTTCAAATAAAAATGACATCAGTTCTCGTGAGCGCTAAAGTTTCTGTTTTTTACAGCAAGTTCAACAAGACTTTCCCCAAGTCTTCCCAACGGTTCTACTTGGCACAAACACTAATTAAGCACAAAAAACACAACCAAAACAGAGGCTAATTAATTTATTTATTATTAAGCAGGAGCAAAAAGCAAGGAATACAAATAAAATTGGGTTGCCTCCCAACAAGCGCTATCGTTTAACGCCCCTAGCTAGGCATAAAAGCGAGGATAGATCTAGGTATTGCCATCTTTGGTAGGCAATCCATAAGTGGCTCTCATGATAGTTTCATATGGTAATTTTATTTTCTTTCTAGGAAAGTGTTCCATGCCCTTTTTTAATGGAAATTGAAATCTAATATTCCCTTCCTTCATATCAATAATCGCACCAACCGTTCTAAGGAAAGGTCTACCAAGAATAATAGGGCAAGAAGGATTGCAATCTATATCGAGAACAATGAAATCTACGGGCACATAATTCCTATTTGCAAAAATAAGAACATCATTAATCCTTCCCATAGGTTTCTTAATAGTGGAATCCGCAAGATGCAAGTTTAGAGAGCAATCATCAAAATTACGGAAATCTAGTAAATCACACAAAGTCTTGGGAATAGTAGAGACACTAGCACCCAAATCACACAAAGCATAAAACTCATGATCTTTAATTTTAATGTTAATAGTTGATTCCCACTCATCATAGAGTTATCTAGTGATAGAAACTTTCAACTCAAGTTTTTCTTCATAAGATTGCATCAAGGCATCAACAATATGTTTGGTGAAGGCTTTATTTTGACTATAAGCATGTGGAGAATTTAGCACGGATTGCAACAAGGAAATACAATAAATTAGAGAAACTTTCATAATTAAATTCCTTGAAATCCAATATAGTGGGTTTAGCAACATCTAGGTTTTTATTTCTTTCAATCCCACTTTCATCAATTTCATCATTAAGATCTAAATACTTCGAATTTTTAGAACGCCTTCTAGGTAAAGGAAGATCATATTCAGTTTCATCAAGATTCATATTGCAAAATAAAGATTTAATAGGGGACACATCAATAACTTTTAGATCTTCATCTTGATTTTCATAGGTATCCAGTTTAGCAGCCATCTTATTAACTAAGGTGGCTTGCATATCCGAAATTTGAGCAGTCATTTTTTCTAGACGAGCAATTTGGGATCTTATACCATCAAATTCTTTAGACATATCATCTAGCTCTTTATTCATATAACTCATAAAACATTTTTGTTCCTTAAGCTTGTTTCTAAAGAAATTATTATGCTCAACTTGCAAAACCATAAACTTCCTGACGTTGGTTTCGATCTCCTCTAACCTTTTAAGGTGAAGATCACCAAATCTCGGTTGAGCCATCGCGACAAACAAGCAATCTAACACACGGGAAAACAAAAAGCAAACGGGCAAAAAGAGGCAAATAGAGAGGGAGGATAGAGAGAGAGAGGGCGAATAAAACGGCAAGGGTGAATTGGGGAGAGAGGAAAATGAGAGGCAAATGGCAAATAATGTAATGCGAGAGATAGGGATTGTGATGGGTACTTGGTATGTTGACTTTTTGCGTAAACACCTCAGCAACGGCGCCAGAAATCCTTCTTGCTACGTCTTGAGCTTGCGTTGGTTTTCCACGAAGAGGAAGGGATGATGCAGCAGAGTAGCGTAAGTATTTCCCTCAGTTTTTGAGAACCAAGGTATCAATTCAGTAGGAGCCCACGCTCAAGTCCCTCGTACCTGCACAAAGCGATATCTACTGGCAACCAACGCGATTAGGGGTTATCAATCCCTTCACGGTCACTTACGAGAGTGAGATCTGATAGATATAATATTTTTGGTATTTTTGGTATAAAGATGCAAAGTAAAAAGTAAAAGCAAAGTAAAAAGCAAAGCAAGATTAAAGTGATGGAGATTGATATGATGAGAATAGACCCGGGGGCCATAGGTTTCACTAGTGGCTTCTCTCAAGAGCATAAGTATTCTACGGTGGGTGAACAAATTACTGTTGAGCAATTGACAGAATTGAGCATAGTTATGAGAATATCTAGGCATGATCATGTATATAGGCATCACGTCCGTGACAAGTAGATCGAAACGATTCTGCATCTACTACTATTACTCCACTCATCGACCGCTATCCAGCATGCATCTAGAGTATTAAGTTAAAAACAGAGTAGCGCCTTAAGCAAGATGACATGATGTAGAGAGATAAATTCATGCAATATGAAATAAACCCCATCTTGTTGTCCTCGATGGCAACGATACAATACGTGCCTTGCTGCCCCTTCTGTCACTGGGTAAGGACATTGCAAGATCGAACCCAAAGCTAAGCACTTCTCCCATGGCAAGAACTACCAATCTAGTTGGCCAAACCAAACGGATAATTTGAAGAGACTTGCAAAGATAACCAATCATACATAAAAGAATTCAGAGAAGATTCAAATATTATTCATAGATAGACTTGATCATAAACCCACAATTCATCAGTCTCAACAAACACACTGCAAAAAGAGGATTACATCGAATTGATCTCGCAAGAGAGGGGGAGAACTTTGTATTGAGATTTAAAGAGAGAGAAGAAGCCATCTAGCTACTAACTATGGACCCGAAGGTCTGAGGTAAACTACTCACACTTCATCGGAGGGGCTAGGATGATGTAGAAGCCCTCCGTGATGACGGCCCTCTTCTGGCGGAGCTTCGGAACAGGCCCCAAGATGGGATCTCGTGGATACAGAAAGTTGCAGCGGTGGAATTAGGTTTTTGGCTCCTCTTCTGATCGTTTGGGGGTACGTGTGTATATATAGGAGGAAGAAGTACGCTAGAGGAGCAACAAGGGGCCCACGAGGCAGGGGGCGCGCCCTAGGGGGGGCGCCCCCACCCTCGTGACCGCCTCTTTTGTTCCTTGGAGCATGGTCCAAGTCTCTCGGATCACGTTCTGTGAGAAAATCACGTTCCCGAAGATTTTATTCCGTTTGGACTCTGTTTGATATTCCGTTTATCTGAAACACTGAAATAGGCAAAAAAATAGCAATTCTGGGCTAGGCCTCCGGTTAATAGGTTAGTCCCAAAAATAATATAAAATTGGAAAATAAAGCCCAATATAGTCCAAAACAGTAGATAATATAGCATGGAGCAATCAAAAATTATAGATACGTTGAGACGTATCACCTCCTCATTCACCTTAAGATCCGCCTATTCCCAAGGGCTATAGAAACGACACGGTTGGGTTACCCATGCCCGCATTGATGAGAATCCGTGATAAGGGACACGATCTCTGCTTTGATAAGACGTGCCAATGGCAATCGCATCTCGGGATGTGGGGCATCGAAACATGAAAGCGGTTTGGAATTATGGCCGGTCAGACGTAATATCGTGCTACGAAAAAGTTGTCAGTGGATGGAACTCGTGTAAGAATATATTCTCTCTGCGATTGTGTATGGTGTATGTGACAGGCCCGGATACTATCATCGCATCTGAAGACTATCTTGAAGCTCGGATAGAAGGGAACCCGCCTTGCAATGCCGAAGATAATCTGCGCGCCGGACTCGTCATTGAAGCCAGGTTCAGGGGCTACTAAGGGAGTCCTGGACTAAGGGGTCCTCGGGCGTCCGGCCTGTTATCCATGGGCTGGACTGATGGGCTGAGAAGACATGAAGGCCGAAGACTGTACCTATGTCCGTATGGGACTCTCCTTGGCATGGAAGGCAAGCTTGGCGACCGACTATGAAGATTCCTTCTTATGTAACCGACTCTATGTAACCCTAGACCCCCCCGGTGTCTATATAAACCGGAGGGGTTATTCCGGAAAGGGGAGACTCATTACCATAGCCATACAGGCTAGACTTCTAGGGTTTAGCCATTACGATCTCATGGTAGATCAACTCTTGTAACACTCATATTCATCAAGATCAATCAAGAAGGACGTTGGGTATTACCTCCATATAGAGGGCCCGAACCTGGGTAAATATTGTGTCCCCCGTCTCCTGTTACCATCGATCATAGACGCATAGTTCGGGAGCCCCTACCCGAGATCTGCCAGTTTTGACACCGACAGGCACCCCATAGACACACAAGTTGATCATTGATCTCTTAGGTGTGTATGGTGCCCCCCTCAACCATAATCCACCTCGGCCATATCGTAGCGGTGCTTAGGCAAAGCCCTGTTCCGGTAGCATCATCATCACCGTCATCACGCCGTCGTGCTGACAAAGCTCTCCCTCAACACTCTGCTGGATCGTGAGTTCGTGGGATGTCACCGAGCCGAACGTGTGCAGATCGTGGAAGTGTCATACTTTCGGTACTAGGATCGGTTGATCGTGAAGACGTACGACTACATCAACAGCGTTGTCTTAACGCTTCCGCTTATGGTCTACAAGGGTACATAGACAACACTCTCCCCTCTCGTTGCTATCCATCACCATGATCTTGCGTGTGCGTAGGAAAATTTTGAAATTACTGCATTCCCCAACAGTGGCATCTGAGCCAGGTCTATGCGTAGATGTTATATGCATGAGTAGAACACAAAGGAGTTGAGGGCGTGGGTATATACATATTGCTTGTCGTCACTAGTTGATTCTTGATTCAGCGGTATTATTGGATGAAGCGGCCCAGAACGACATTACGCGTACGCTTACGCGAGACTGGTTCTACCGACGTGCTTCGCACACAGGTGGCTAGTGGGTGTCTGTTTCTCCAACTTTAGTTGAATCGGATTCAATGAACAGGGTTCCTTCTGAAGATCAAAAAGCAATCACTATACTGCGTTGTGGTTTTTGATGCGTAGGTAAGAACGGTTCTTGCTCAGCCCGGAGCAGCCACGTAAAACTTGCAACAACAAAGTAGAGGACGTCTAACTTGTTTTTGCAGGGATTGTTGTGATGTGATATGGTCAAGACGTGATGAGATATAAGTTGTTGTATGAGATGATCCTGTTTTTGTTGAAGTTATCGGCAACTGGCAGAAGCCTTATGGTTGTCTCTTTATTGCATAAGATGCAAGCGCCAAATAATTCCTTTACTTTATCGCTATGCGATAGCAATAGTTGCAAGAGCAATAATTGGCGAGACGACCATGTGATGACACGTTGATAGAGATCAAGATGATGGAGATCATAGTGTCATGCCGGTGACCATAGAGATCATGACGGTACTTTGGAGATGGAGATCAAAGGCACAAGATGATGATGGCCATATCATGTTGAATGAAATATGCCCTAGAGGCAATAATAAATTTATTATTTATTTCCTTATATCATGATAAATGTTTATTATTCATGCTACAATTGTATTAACTGGAAACATAATACATGTGTGAATACATAGACAAACAAAGTGTCACTAGTATGCCTCTACTTGACTAGTTCGTTGATCAAAGATGGTTATGTTTCCTAACCATAGACATGAGTTGTCATTTGATAAACGGGACCACATCATTAGGAGAATGATGTGATTGACTTGACCCATTCCATTAGCTTAGCACTTGACCGTTTTAGTTTACTACTATTGCTTTCTTCATGACTTATACATGTTCCTATGACTATGCGATTATGCAACTCCCGATTACCAGAGGAACACTTTGTGTGCTACCAAACGTCACAACGTAACTGGGTGATTATAAAGGTGCTCTATAGGTGTCTCCAATGGTACTTGTTGAGTTGGCATAGATCGAGATTAGGATTTGTCACTCCGATTGTCGGAGAGGTATCTCTGGGCCCTCTCGGTAATGCACATCACTATAAGCCTTGCAAGCAATGCAACTAATGAGTTAGTTGCGGGATAGTGCATTACGGAATGAGTAAAGAGACTTGCCGGTAACGAGATTGAACTAGGTATTGAGATATCGACGATCGAATCTCGGGCAAGTAACATAAGGATGACAAAGGGAACAACGTATGTTGTTATGCGGTTTGACTGATAAAGATCTTCGTAGAATATGTAGGAGCCAATATGAACATCCAGGTTCCGCTATTTGTTATTGACCTGAGACATGTCTCGATCATGTCTACATAGTTCTCGAACCCATAGGGTCCGCACGCTTAACGTTCGGTGACGATCGGTATTATGAGTTTATGTGATTTGATGTACCTAAGGTAGTTTGGAGTCCCGGATGAGATCGGAGACATGACGAGGAGTCTCAAAATGGTCGGACATAAAGATCGATATATTGGACGACTATATTCGGACATCGGAAAGGTTCCGAGTGATTCGGGTATTTTTTGGAGTACCGGGGAGTTACAGGAATACGAGGAAGAAGTAATGGGCCTCATGGGCCAAGTGGTGCAAGAGAGGAGGCAGGGCGCGCGACCCCCCTAGCCGAAACCGAATTGGACTAGGGGGCTGGCCCCCCCTTTCCCCCTTTCCTACCTCTCCTTCCTTCTCCCCGTCCCCTTTCCTTTCCTCCTCCTAGTAGGAGTAGGAAAGGGGAGTCCTACTCCTACTAGGAGGAGGACTCCTCCTCCTGGCGCGCCCTACAGGGGCCGGCCTGCCTCCCCCTTGCTCCTTTATATACGGGGGCAGGGGGGCACCCAAGAACACACAAGTTGATCATTGATCCCTTAGCCATGTGCGGTGCCCCCCTCCACCATAATCCACCTCGATCATATCGTAGCGGTGCTTAGGCGAAGCCCTGCATCGGTAGAAACATCATCACCGTCATCACACTGTCGTGCTGACGGAACTCTCTCGTGAAGCTCTGCTGGATCGGAGTTCATGGGACGTCATCGAGCTGAACATGTGCTGAACTCGGAGGTGCCGTGCGTCCGGTACTTGGATCGGTCGGATCGTGAAGACGTTCGACTACATCAACCGCGTTCTCATAACGCTTGCTCTTACGGTCTACGAGGGTACGTGGATGATACTCTTCCCTCTCGTTGCTATGCATCACCATGATCTTGCGTGTGCGTAGGAATTTTTTTGAATTTACTATGTTCCCCGACAGTGGCATCCAAGCCAGGTTATACGTAGATGTTATATGCACGAGTAGAACACAAGTGAGTTGTGGGCGATACAAGTCATACTGCTTACCAGCATGTCATATTTTGGTTTGGCGGTATTGTTGGATAAAGCGGTCCGGACTAACATTACGCGTACGCTTACGCGAGACTGGTTCTACCGACGTGCTTCGCACACAGGTGGCTGGCGGGTGTTAGTTTCTCCAACTTTAGTTGAACCGAGTGTGACTACTGTAACATCCCAAATTTTCAATTTAGAATGTTATACATTAGGTCATCATGCATATCATATTTTATTTTGGTTTTGGTTTTGATCCTAGAAAATCCTAAGCAACTCAAGGACCCACGGAGAGAGTTGGGGATTTCGTTATTTACGTATTTGAGTTTTCTCAAATTATGTAAACAGGATCATTTGATTTTATTTATTTTATCATCAATTATTTCTATTACAAAAAAATAAGAGAGGGAATAAAATGACTTTCCCAAAATATAGAAATATTGAGGATTTAATAAAAAAATCAAATAAGTTTTATTTCGGAGTTTTTCGGTATTTTTATTTGAATTTAGGAAAAATGCGCATTTTTCAAAGTTGTAGTTTGGGCCCAGATAAATGTTCACTTTATCGGGCTTGATTTTAGGAACCCGGCAAAATTTATTTCGTGATTTTTGGAGTCCGTTTAGTATTTCTTTTTATTTTTCTTCCGAGTGGATTTATAAAAAAAAACGCGCCGAACCGACTTCGGGCCGTATTCGGCCTGGACTCCGCCGGCCTAGGCTATATAAGCCGCCGCCCCGGCCCAAGGTGAGCCCAGCCGCCAGCGCCCGACGAAACCCTAGCCGCCGCCGCCCGCCGCCGCCTTTAGCCGCCGGAGCCGCGCTCCTTTCGAGGTTCGCCGCTGCCTCGTTTTCCGTGCTGTTTTTTTAAAAAAAAAACTGTTCGTCGTCTTTCTTTTTCGTTGGATTTTTCCGCGGTTATTTTCTGATCGCGATTTCTGATCCGATTTTCGTTTTAGTATAACTTTTCGCTCGTTTATCGGAATCAGGCGATTCAAGCGCCTGGAGTTTCGTCTCGAAACCCTCTTTCCGAATAATCAACTTAAACAAGTTTTTGCTACTGTAAAATTTGCCCTAGATCCAGATTACTAGAACGAAGTTGTTTTCTTCCGCCGATTGATCTCTTTTGCTTCGTTCGATTTGATTCTTTTTGCCAACCGGAGTTCTTAAGTTGAACTTTCTGGTTAGATCTTCTATTTGAGTCTTACCTGTGCATTAGATGAGTACTTATTGTGTGCTTGTTGTTTGTCTGCGATAGAATACCCGGAGTGCGCCGCCTGTTACATTGAATCTCTAGGTTACGCGGATCATCAGTAAGGCAAGTAACACTTTGATCATACCTTTTCTACAACCCATTTTTATTGCATTAGATCAATCCTCACACATTGCATGAATAGGATCTAATTAAATTGTGGGATGGGAAGTAGATGAGGTAGTACCTATTACCTGTTTATTATCAAACCTTTGGGAGTTACTTCTATGTTTGCTTATTATGCCATGCTATGCTAGTAGACGTGGATTGGGTGAGTGATATCCATGACAGATGTGAGATTGTTAATTAATGGTTTATCTAAGGTGGCAACCTAACACACATCTGGGTGGATTGAGGCACCTGGGGTTTCCAGGACTTGCCTGTTTTCTTTGGACCGCCACCCAGGCTCAAAGGGATCATGAGATTATTCATACTAGAAACTTCCGTGTGCAGCCACAAGCCATTATGGGCTCTGGCATAGTTGACTAAGTTGTGCGAACTCTTACAGTGGTAGACTAGCAGATGTAGGGGTTGTAGGTGGTACGGTCTACCCGATCGTAAGGTGCTAGCGCTTCTGAAAGACTATGTCTCGGTCATCCGTCTTCTCAAACACCCTGTAGTGCGAGAAACCAAACGGAGGTGATCGAGTCTTGTGGGGAAAAGTGCGCAAACCTCTGCAGAGTGTAATAAACTAATCATGGTTAGCCGTGTCCGCGGTTATGGACATCTTGAGTATCTAGTACCTGGATTATCATGTGAATCTCAACATGTTTACTCTAAATTAATTTTGATGGGTTTTAATGATGTTACTTAATTGGGATTGAGAATGCTGTCAACCATTCTCAATGTTTAACAACCACCATGATAGTAATTAATTTTATTCCTTTGAAGTAGGGAAAAATTGGCTTTACGCAAAAACTGTAACCATAGAGCTTTCCACCAGCCAAATATGCATATAGTATACCTGTTGCATTCCATTACTCTCTTGTGTTATCTTGCCAGCATATTCCATGTGCTGACCCGTTTTCGGGCTGCAACGTTAATGTTGCAGACTTTTCAGACGACACGATTAAGGAGTTTTTAGGTCGTGGTTCTATACTCAGTGATGCCGTTGGAGTTGATGGACTCACTTATCTTCCAAGCCTTCCGTTGTTAACGTTATTAGATGGCCTTAAGCCATATTTATTGTAATAAGTTCTCCTTTGAGACACTCGATGTAATAAGTGTGTGATTGCTACTCTGCTATAAATCCTCCGAGTACTGTGTGGTGTCAGCATTACTGATCCAGGGATGACACCGGAGCACAGAGATCAGACTGTTTGAGGTCTGGTCGCTACAGAGATGGTATCAGAGCACACGCTGACTGTAGGACACGACCACTAAGCTAAAGACCTAGATCACTACTCACTCTCTTCTCTTCTGACTTCTCATCTTTTCTACTCTTTAGAATGGCGGATGCAAGAAACAAGTTCACCCAACCTGATGAAGATACACCCTTTGGACGCCACTTGAAGGAAGTCACTAGATACCTGAACATAGGAATACCAAGCTTCACGGGAACCTACAATGCCACTTTACCTGAAGAAGAGCGCTGGATGATTCAAGTTCAAGTTCCAGGAAGGACGTTCATGCCAGTCACTGAGCCCATAGAGTTTTCTTTTGATGCCCCAACTTGGAGTCTAGGAAAGAGCATGGCAGCTCACATCGCCATGGGACGCATTGGAGAAGTCTACCGCAAGGATCTTAAGGATACTATCTACCAGATTTGTGGGCGCCGAGATGAACACTGGGAGGTGATCAGCACCAGGAAAGATAGATCAATTGCAGCTTTTATTCAGGAGTTAAACCAGCACATTCGACGATAGGAGAATCAGATGTGCGCCGACATGATAGATCTGAAGAAGGCTAAGACTAGAATCAAGGAACTGGAGGAAGAACTCAAGGCTACACGCGAAGATTATGAAGAAGAAATTGAAGTATTGGTGGAGAAGAATGATGATCTGATCAAGAAGATTGGAATATTTATGGGAGGCCCGACACCAGTAGATGAAGACGAAGAACCCAAGGAGATTAGCCCAGAGGACTACATCATCATTGACGCCACCGACTCGGAACAAGATAGTAGTGATGATGACTATGTGGATGAAGCAGGAGCAGATATCATGGAGTCTACAACCGTAGAATATTTCTAGTAGACCACCTCATCAGTAGTAGTAGTCCACCATGTAAATATAGTAGTCCGAGCACTTTTGCGATAGTTAGATCGATTGTATGCCTTGTTTGTTTGATTGAAGTGAATTGTGTGCTTTTGCCTCATGTGCATATGGGTAGTGTTTTCCCTTTAGACCCCCTCTATTCTTATATCTCATCTCTTCTAAACCCTCAGATGCCTCCGAGACGTGACCCCGGATTTGCTTTTCCGCCGGAGCTCACCCAGCTGATCCAGCAGCAGAACACCTTGAAGCAGTTGCTAGTTCAGAATCAGAATCAAGGGAACAACAACAACAACCCACCACCACCACCACCACCTGTTGACCACTTAGCCCGTTTTCTTAGGCTGAATCCGCCGGTGTTTTCCAGTAGCACCGAGCCGATAGTAGCAGATGATTGGCTCCGCAAGGTAGCTAGGGAGTTGACCACAGCAGGATGCACAGATGTGGAGAAGGTTAAGTTTGCCACACATCAGTTAGAAGGACCCGCAGCATCTTGGTGGGAGAATTTCACAGCCACTTTCCCAGTCGACACTGTCACATGGGACCAGTTTCAGCAGGCTTTTCGAACTGCCCATGTTTCAGCAGGAGCAATGGTCATGAAGAAGCGTGAGTTTCGTAACTTACGCCAAGGAGGACGGACCATTGGCCAGTATGTGGAGGAGTTTAGTAAGCTAGCACGTTATGCCCCAGATGACGTTGCTACAGATGCAGCTAAGCAGGAGAAATTCCTGGAAGGACTGAATGATGAGTTGAGTATGCAGTTGATGGTAGCCACCTTCAACAACTACCAGGGGTTGGTAGATCGTGCTCTTAGGATTGAAGGGAAGCAACAGCAAATTGAGAACCGCAAGAGGAAGTATGGACAAGGAAGGTATAATTCAGGAGCTCAGCAGAAGCCACGTTTTACCCCTAGACCGGGAAGACATTTTCAGCATACCCATGGAGTAGGTAGCACGCACAATCACAATGGCACCAAGAATGGTAATGGGAATGGAGGAAGTAATGGACAGAACCGCAGCACCCCATGAACCCCAGCCAAGAAGGACTTGAGCCACGTCACTTGCTATAAGTGTTCGAAGCCAGGACATTTTGCAAATGAATGTCCTGAAGGCCAAAACGGCAATGGAAGTTCTGGGAAGAAGCCGAACCCTTTCAACAGGGGACAGGTGAACCACGTTAGCGTGGAGGAGGTTGAAGCTCAGCCCGATGCAGTAATAGGTAAGTTTTTGGTTAAGTCATTTACTGCACTCGTTCTTTTTGATACTGGTGCATCGCATTCATACATATCAAGGGGATTTGTGGATAAGTATAACCTACCAACCCAAGCCCTCAGGTCACCCATGTTAGTAACCTCGCCAGGAGCAGAGTATGTGGAAAGTCTATGGTGTGATCGGTTACCATTAAGGATTGGTAACTATGCTTTTCCCTCAGACCTAATAGTATTGGAATCGCAAGGATTGGATGTGATATTAGGCATGGATTGGTTATCAAAGTATAAAGGGAATATTGAGTGTGCTAGTAAGTCAATTTTGCTTACCACACCAGAAGGGAGAAGGATCAAGTATGTATCCCGGCATGTGCCAAAGAGGACCCAAGTAAACTGCCTAACAAGAGTTGTGCAGGAGGAAGTACCAGTGGTAAAGGATTTTCCTGATGTATTTCCCGAAGAGTTGCCAGGCATGCCACCGGATAGAGACATTGAGTTTTTGATTGAACTTTTGCCAGGCACTGGGCCAATATCAAAGGACCATATAGGATGCCAGCAAAAGATTTGGTGGAAATTAAGAAGCAGATTAAGGAGTTACTGGATAAGGGATATATTCGCCCAAGTTCTTCACCTTGGGGATCACCAGTACTTCTAGTGGAGAAGAAGGATGGATCGTTAAGGATGGTTGTTGACTATCGAGGATTGAACGAAGTAACGATCAAGAACAAGTACCCACTACCAATGATCAACGATCTGTTTGATCGATTGCAAGGAGCTAAAGTGTTTTCCAAGATCGATTTGCGATCAGGATACCACCAGTTGAAGATTCGAGAACAGGATATACCTAAGACAGCATTCACCACAAGATATGGACTATATGAGTATACCGTTATGTCATTTGGACTGACTAACGCGCCTGCCTATTTTATGAACATGATGAACAAAGTGTTTATGGAATTTTTGGATAAGTTCGTCGTAGTGTTCATTGATGATATCCTGGTTTATTCGAAGAATGAAGAGGAGCATAAGGAGCATTTGCGTTTGGTACTTGGAAAGCTCAGAGAACATCAGTTATATGCCAAGTTCAACAAATGTGAATTTTGGTTGAAGGAAGTAGGATTTCTCGGACATGTTATATCTGGAGAAGGTATAGCAGTAGATCCCGCTAAAGTTGAAACTGTGACCAAGTGGGAAGCACCAACAATAGTTGGAGAGATCCGGAGTTTTCTTGGACTCGCAGGATACTACCGGAGATTTATTGAGAATTTCTCAAAGATCACAAAGCCTATGACGGAGTTGCTGAAGAAGGATACCAAGTTCAAATGGACTGAGGAGTGTGAGGCTAGTTTCCAGGAGTTGAAGAAACGTTTGGTGACCTCACCAGTATTGATTTTGCCAGATCAAACCAAGGATTATGAGGTGTATTGCGACGCTTCACATCGAGGACTTGGAGCAGTGCTTATGCAGGAAGGAAGAGTTGTTTCGTATGCTTCACGACAACTGAAGCCCCACGAATTGAATTATGCTACGCATGATTTGGAGTTAGCAGCTGTAGTGCATGCATTGAAGACATGGAGACATTTCCTCATAGGAAACCATTGTGAGGTGTACACGGATCATAAGAGTTTGAAGTACATTTTCACGCAGAAGGAGTTGAACCTCAGACAAAGGAGATGGTTGGAACTCATCAAGGATTATGATATGAGATTACATTATCATCCCAGGAAGGCTAATGTAGTAGCTGATGCATTAAGCCGCAAGAGCCATGTCAATACGTTAATGATGGGAGAAATACCCAAGGTGTTAGCAGAAAATTTTCGTGAACTAAGTTTGGAAATAGTTCCGAGAGGCTATGTAGCCGCAATGGAGATTCAGTCAACATTGATGGACAAAATCAGAGAAGCTCAGAAAACTGACAAAGAGATTGTCGCTATAAAGGAGAAACTGAGCAAAGGAAAAGCTAAAGGATTTCGTGAGGACGAGCACGACACCCTATGGTTCGAAGATCGTGTTTATGTGCCCAATAACCCGGAAATCAGAAAGTTGATTTTGCAAGAGGCACATGATTCACCATATTCGATTCACCCAGGAAATACCAAGATGTATTTGGATTTGAAGGATATTTTCTGGTGGACCGGAATGAAAAAGGATATTGCGGAGTATGTAGCAGTTTGTGACGTATGCCAGAGAGTAAAGGCAGAGCATCAGAAGCCAGCAGGATTGTTGCAACCATTGCCGATACCCGAATGGAAGTGGGATAAGCTAGGCATGGATTTTATCACGGGATTGCCAAGGACTCGTTCAGGCTATGACTCGATTTGGGTTGTAGTCGATCGATTGACGAAAGTAGCTCATTTCATCCCAGTAAAGACCACTTACACTAGTGCTAAGTTGGCAAAGATATACATGACCAGGATCGTATGTTTGCATGGAGTTCCGAGAAGTATCGTATCAGATAGAGGAACCCAGTTTACCTCAAAGTTCTGGAAGCAGTTGCATGAGACTTTAGGTACTAGGCTAGAATTTAGTACAACTTTTCATCCGCACATAGATGGACAGACCGAGAGAGTCAATCAGATTTTGGAGGATATGCTGAGAGCTTGTGCGCTAGATTATGGATCTAGTTGGGACGATAATTTTCCATATGCAGAGTTCTCTTACAATAATAGCTATCAGACCAGTTTGAAGATGGCACCTTTCGAAGCTTTGTACGGAAGGAGGTGCAGGACACCGTTGTCATGGGGCGAAGTTGGAGACCGCCAGTTGTTTGGACCAGATCTGATTAAGGAGTCTGAGCAGAAGGTGAAGTTGATTCACGATAGGCTCAAGGTAGCCCAGTCCAGGCAGAAGAGCTACGCAGATTCTAAACGCAAGGAGACAGTTTACGAAGTCGGAGATAGAGCTTATCTTCGAGTATCCCCACTTCGAGGGATTAAGCGTTTTGGAGTTAAGGGGAAGTTAGCGCCACGATTTGTAGGACCATATCGAGTTTTGGAGCGTATGGGAGAAGTGGCCTACAAGTTGGAATTGCTAGAAGGATTGGCCGGAGTGCATGATGTGTTCCACGTTTCTCAGTTGAAGAAGTGTCACACGGAGATGGCTGACATACCTTTGAGAGACACAGTGCCATTAGAAGCAATTCAGTTGGATAATAATTTGACCTATGAGGAGAAACCAGTCAAGATCCTCGAGTTTGCCAGCCGAGTCACTCGCAGCAAGGTTATCAAATTTTGCAAAGTTCAGTGGAGCCACCACACGGAGGATGAAGCCACCTGGGAGCGAGAGGAAGATTTACTCAAAGACCACCCTCACCTATTTTCTAGCCAACCCGAATCTCGAGGGCGAGATTCATCTTAAGGGGGGTAGGTTTGTAACATCCCAAATTTTCAATTTGGAATGTTATACATTAGGTCATCATGCATATCATATTTTATTTTGCTTTTGGTTTTGATCCTAGAAAATCCTAAGCAACTCAAGGACCCACGGAGAGAGTTGGGGATTTCGTTATTTACGTATTTGAGTTTTCTCAAATTATGTAAACAGGATCATTTGATTTTATTTATTTTATCATCAATTATTTCTATTACAAAAAAAATAAGAGAGGGAATAAAATGACTTTCCCAAAATATAGAAATATTGAGGATTTAATAAAAAAATCAAATAAGTTTTATTTCGGAGTTTTTCGGTATTTTTATTTGAATTTAGGAAAAATGCGCGTTTTTCAAAGTTGTAGTTTGGGCCCAGATAAATGTTCACTTTATCGGGCTTGATTTTAGGAACCCGGCAAAATTTATTTTGTGATTTTTGGAGTCCGTTTAGTATTTCTTTTTATTTTTCTTCCGAGCGGATTTATAAAAAAAACGCGCCGAACCGACTTCGGGCCGTATTCGGCCTGGACTCCGCCGGCCTAGGCTATATAAGCCGCCGCCCCGGCCCGAGGAGAGCCCAGCCGCCAGCGCCCGACGAAACCCTAGCCGCCGCCCGCCCGCCGCCGCCTTTAGCCGCCGCCGGAGCCGCGCGCCTTTCGAGGTTCGCCGCCGCCTCGTTTTCCATGCTGTTTTTTTTAAAAAAAAATTCTGTTCGTCGTCTTTCTTTTTCGTCGGATTTTTCCGCGGTTATTTTCTGATCACGATTTCTGATCCGATTTTCGTTTTAGTATAACTTTTTGCTCGTTTATCGGAATCAGGCGATTCGAGCGCCTGGAGTTTCGTCTCGAAACCCTCTTTCCGAATAATCAACTTAAACAAGTTTTTGCTGCTGTAAAATTTGCCCTAGATCCAGATTACTAGAACGAAGTTGTTTTCTTTCGCTGTTTGATCTCTTTTGCTTCGTTCGATTTGATTCTTTTTGCCAACCGGAGTTCTTAAGTTGAACTTTCTGGTTATATCTTCTATTTGAGTCTTACCTGTGCATTAGATGAGTACTTATTGTATGCTTGTTGTTTGTCTGCGATAGAATACCCGGAGTGCGCCGCCTGTTACGTTGAATCTCTAGGTTACGCGGATCATCAGCAAGGCAAGTAACACTTTGATCATACCTTTTGTACAACCCAGTTTTATTGCATTAGATCAATCCTCACACATTGCATGAATAGGATCTAATTAAATTGTGGGATGGGAAGTAGATGAGGTAGTACCTATTACCTGTTTATTATCAAACCTTTGGGAGTTACTTCTATGTTTGCTTATTATGCCATGCTATGCTAGTAGACGTGGATTGGGTGAGTGATATCCATGACAGATGTGAGATTGTTAATTAATGGTTTATCTAAGGTGGCAACCTAACACACATCTGGGTGGATTGAGGCACCTGGGGTTTCCAGGACTTGCCTGTTTTCTTTGGACCGCCACCCAGGCTCAAAGGGATCATGAGATTATTCATACTAGAAACTTCCGTGTGCAGCCACAAGCCATTATGGGCTCTGGCATAGTTGACTAAGTTGTGCGAACTCTTACAGTGGTAGACTAGCAGATGTAGGGGTTGTAGGTGGTACGGTCTACCCGATCGTAAGGTGCTAGCGCTTCTGAAAGACTATGTCTCGGTCATCCGTCTTCTCAAACACCCTGTAGTGCGAGAAACCAAACGGAGGCGATCGAGTCTTGTGGGGAAAAGTGCGCAAACCTCTGCAGAGTGTAATAAACTAATCATGGTTAGCCGTGTCCCCGGTTATGGACATCTTGAGTATCTAGTACCTGGATTATCATGTGAATCTCAACATTTACTCTAAATTAATTTTGATGGGTTTTAATGATGTTACTTAATTGGGATTGAGAATGCTGTCAACCATTCTCAATGTTTCACAACCACCATGATAGTAAATAATTTTATTCCTTTGAAGTAGGGAAAAATTGGCTTTACGCAAAAACAGTAACCATAGAGCTTTCCACCAGCCAAATATGCATATAGTATAGTTGTTGCATTTCCATTATTCTCTATGTGTTACCTTGCCAGCATATTCCATGTGCTGACCCGTTTTCGGGCTGCAACGTTAATGTTGCAGACTTTTCAGACGATGATTAAGGAGTTTTTAGGTCGTGGTTCTATACTCAGTGATGCCGTTGGAGTTGATGGACTCACTTATCTTCCAAGCCTTCCGCTGTTAACGTTATTAGATGGCCTTAAGCCATATTTATTGTAATAAGTTCTCTTTTGAGACACTCGATGTAATAAGTGTGTGATTGCTACTCTGCTATAAATCCTCCGAGTACTGTGTGGTGTCAGCATTACTGATCCAGGGATGACACCGGAGCACAGAGATCAGACTGTTTGAGGTTTGGTCGCTACAACTACGCCCGGTCCTTGTTGAAGGTTAAAACAACACTAACTTGACGAAATATCGTTGTGGTTTTGATGCGTAGGTAAGAACGGTTCTTGCTCAGCCCATAGTAGCCATGTAAAACTTGCAACAACAAAGTAGAGGACGTCTAACTTGTTTTTGCAGGGCATGTTTTGATGTGGTATGGTCAAGACATGATGCTAAATTTTATTGTATGAGATGATCATGTTTTGTAACACAGTTATCAGCAACTGATAGGAGCCATATGGTTGTCGCTTTATTGTATGAAATTCAATCGCCATGTAATTGCTTTACTTTATCACTAAGCGGTAGCGATAGTCGTGGAGGCAATAGTTGCCGTGACGACAACGATGCTTTGATGGAGATCAAGGTGTCAAGCCGGTGACAATGGAGATCACAGGCACAAGATGATGATGGCCATATCATATCACTTATTGATTGCACGTGGTGTTTATCCTTTATGCATCTTATTCTGCTTGATTAACGGTAGCACTATAAGATGATCTCTCACTAAATTTCAAGGTACAAGTGTGCTCCCTGAGTATGCACCGTTGCCAAAGTTCGTCATGCCGAGACACCACGTGATGATCGGGTGTGATAAGCTCTACATTCACATACAACGGGTGCAAGCTAGTTTTGCACACGCAGAAATACTCGGGTTAAACTTGACGAGCCTAGCATATGCCGATATGGCCTCGGAACATAGAGACCGAAAGGTTGAGCGTGAATAATATAGTAGATATGATCAACATAGTGATGTTCACCATTGAAAACTACTCCATTTCACGTGATGATCGGTCATGGTTTAGTTGATATGGATCATGTGATCACTTAGATGATCAGAGGGATATCTATCTAAGTGGGAGTTCTTAAATATGATTAATTGAACTTTAATTTATCATGAACTTAGTACCTGATAGTATTTTGCTTGTCCATGTTGTTGTAGATAGATGGCCCGTGTTGTTGTTCCGTTAAATTTTAATGCGTTCCTTGAGAAAGCAAAGTTGAAAGATGATGGTAGCAATTACACGGACTGGGTCCGTAACTTGAGGATTATCCTCATTGCTGCACAGAAGAATTACATCCTGGAAGCACCGCTAAGTGCCAAACCTGCTATAGGAGCATCACCAGATGTTATGAACGTCTGGCAGAGCAAAGCTGATGACTACTCGATAGTTCAGTGTGACATGCTTTACGACTTAGAACCGGGACTTCAACGATGTTTTGAACATCATGGAGCATACGAGATGTTCTAGGAGTTGAAGTTAATATTTCAAGCAAATGCCCGGATTGAGAGATATGAAGTCTCCAATAAGTTCTACAACTGCAAGATGGAGGAGAATAGTTCTGTCAGTGAACATATACTCAGAATGTCTGGGTACCATAACCACTTGACTCAACTGGGAGTTAATATTCCTGTTGAAAGTGTCATTGACAGAGTTCTTCAATCACTGCCACCAAGCTACAAAAGCTTCGTGATGAACTATAATATGCAAGGGATGGATAAGACGATTCTCGAGCTCTTCGCAAAGCTGCGGAGGTAGAAATCAAGAAGGAGCATCAAGTGTTGATGGTCAATAAGACCACCGGTTTCAACAAAAAGGGTAAAGGAAAGAAGAAAGGGAACTTCAAGAAGAACAGCAAACAAGTTGCTACTCAAGAGAAGAAACCCAAGTCTGGACCTAAGCCTGAGACTGAGTGCTTCTACTGCAAAGGGACTGGTCACTAGAAGCGGAACTGCCCCAAGTATTTGGCGGATAAGAAGGATGGCAAGGTGAACAAAGGTATATGTGATATACATGTTATTGATGTGTACCTTACTAAAGCTTGCAGTAGCACCTGGGTATTTGATACTGGTTCTGTTGCTAATATTTGCAACTCGAAACAGGGACTATGGATTAAGCGAAGATTGGCTAAGGACGAGGCGACGATGCGCGTGGGAAATGGTTCCGAAGTCGATGTGATCGCCGTCGGCACGCTACCTCTACATCTACCTTCGGGATTAGTTTTAGACCTGAATAATTGTTATTTGGTGCCAGCGTTGAGCATGAACATTATATCTGGATCTTGTTTGATGCGAGATGGTTATTCATTTAAATCAGAGAATAATGGGTGTTCTATTTATATGAGTAATATCTTTTATGGTCATGCACCCTTGAAGAGTGGTCTATTTTTGATGAATCTCGATAGTAGTGATACACATATTCATAATGTTGAAACCAAAAGATGCAGAGTTGATAATGATACTGCAACTTATTTGTGGCACTGCCGTTTAGGTCATATTGGTGTAAAGCGCATGAAGAAGCTCCATTGTGATGGACTTTTGGAATCACTTGATTATGAATCACTTGGTACTTGCGAACCATGCCTCATGGGCAAGGTGACTAAAACGTCGTTATCCGGAACTATGGAGCGAGCAACAGATTTGTTGGAAATCATACATACTGATGTATGTGGTCCGATGAATATTGAGGCTCGCGGCGGGTATCGTTATTTTCTCACCTTCACAGATGATTTGAGCAGATATGGGTATATCTACTTGATGAAACATAAGTCTGGAACATTTGAAAAGTTTAAAGAATTTCAGAGTGAAGTGGAAAATCATCGTAACAAGAAAATAAAGTTTCTACGATCTGATTGTGGAGGAGAATATTTGAGTTACGAGTTTGGTCTTAATTTGAAACAATGCGGAATAGTTTCGCAACTCACGCCACCCAGAACACCACAGCGTAATGGTGTGTCCGAACATCGTAATCGTACTTTACTAGATATGGTGCGATCTATGATGTCTCTTACTGATTTACCGCTGTCGTTTTGGGGTTACGCTTTAGAGACAGCTGCATTCACATTAAATAGGCACCATTTAAATCCATTGAGACGACGCCTTATGAACTATGGTTTGGCAAGAAACCAAAGTTTTCATTTCTTAAAGTTTGGGGCTGCGATGCTTATGTGAAAAAGCTTCAACCTGATAAGCTCAAACCCAAATCGGAGAAATGTGTCTTCATAGGATACCCAAAGGAGACTGTTGGGTACACCTTCTATCACAGATCCGAAGGCAAGACATTTGTTGCTATGAATGGATCCTTTCTAGAGAGGGAGTTTCTCTCGAAAGAAGTGAGTGGGAGGAAAGTAGAACTTGATGAGGTAAGTGTACCTGCTCCCTTATTGGAAAGTAGTTCATCACAGAAACCGGTTCCTGTGACACCTACACCAATTAGTGAGGAAGCCAATGATGATGATAATGAAACTTCACATCAAGTTACTACCGAACCTCGTAGGTCAACCAGAGTAAGATCCGCACCAGAGTGGTACGGTAATCCTATTCTGGAGGTCATGTTACTTGACCATGATGAACCTACGAACTATGAGGAAGCGATGATGAGCCTAGATTCCGCATAATGGCTTGAGGCCATGAAATCTGAGATGGGATCCATGTATGAGAACAAAGTGTGGACTTTGGTTGACTTTCCCGATGATCGGCAAGCCATCGAGAATACATGGATCTTCAAGAAGAAGACTGAGGCTGACGGTAACGTTACTATCTACAAAGCTCGACTTGTTGCGAAAGGTTTTCGACAAGTTCAAGGGGTTGACTACGATGAGACTTTCTCCCCCGTAGCGATGCTTAAGTCCGTCTGAATCATGTTAGCTATTGCCGTATTTTATGATTATGAAATTTGGCAAATGGATGTAAAGACTGCATTCCTGAATGGATTTCTGGAAGAAGACTTTTATATGATGCAACCTGAAGGTTTTATCGATCCAAAGGGTACTAACAAAGTGTGCAAGCTCCAGCGATCCATCTATGGATTGGTGCAAGCATCTTGGAGTTGGAATAAACGTTTTGATAGTGTGACCAAAGCATATGCTTTTATACAGACTTTTGGAGAAGTCTGTATTTACAAGAAAGTGAGTGGGAGCTCTGTAGCATTTCTAATATTATATGTGGATGACATATTGTTGATTGGAAATGATATAGAATTTCTGGATAGCATAAAAGGATACTTGAATATGAGTTTTTCAATGAAAGACCTCGGTGAAGCTGCTTATATATTGGGCATCAAGATCTATAGAGATTGATCAATTCGCTTAATTGGACTTTCACAAAGCACATACCTTGATGAAGTTTTGAAGAAGTTCAAAATGGATCAAGCAAAGAAAGGGTTATTTCCTGTGTTACAAGGTGTGAAGTTGAGTAAGACTCAATGCCTGACCAATGCAGAAGATAGAGAGAAAATGAAAAATGTTCCCTATGCTTCAGCCGTAGGCTCTATCATGTATGCAATGATGTGTACCAGACCTGATGTGTGCCTTGCTATTAGTTTAGAAGGGAGGTACCAAAGTAATCCAGGAGTGGATCACTGGACAGCGGTCAAGAACATCCTGAAATTCCTGAAAAGGACTAAGGATATGTTTTTCGTTTATGGAGGTGACAAAGAGCTCGTCATAAATGGTTACGTCGATGCAAGCTTTGGCACTGATCCGGACGATTCTAAATCGCAAACCGGATACGTGTTTATATTGAATGGAGGAGCTATTAGTTGGAGCAGTTCTAAACAAAGCGTCGTGGCGGGATCTACGTTTGAAGCAGAGTACATAGCTACTTCGGAAGCAGCAAATGGAGGAGTCTGGATGAAGGAGTTCATATCTGATCTAGGTGTCATACCTAGTTCATCGGGTCCAATGAAAATCTTTTGTGACAATACTGGTGCAATTGCCTTGGCAAAGGAATCCATATTTCACAAGAGAACCAAACACATCAAGAGACGCTTCAATTCCATCCGCGATCAAGTCCAGGCGAGAGACATAGAGATTTGCAAGATACATACGGATCTGAATGTTGCAGACCCGTTGACTAAGCCTCTCTCACGAGCAAAACATGATCAGCACCAAGGCTCCATGGGTGTTAGAATCATTACTGTGTAATCTAGATTATTGACTCTAGTGCAAGTGGGAGACTGAAGGAAATATGCCCTAGAGGCAATAATAAAGTTATTATTTATTTCCTTATTTCATGATAAATGTTTATTATTCATGCTAGAATTGTATTAACCAGAAACATAATACATGTGTGAATACATAGAAAAACAAAGTGTCACTAGTATGCCTCTACTTGACTAGCTTGTTGTCAAAGATGGTTATGTTTCCTAACCATAAACATGAGTTGTCATTTGATAAACGATATCACATCATTAGGAGAATGATGTGATTGACTTGACCCATTCCGTTAGCTTAGCACTTGATCATTTTAGTTTACTACTATTGCTTTCTTCATGACTTCTACATGTTCCTATGACTATGAGATTATGCAACTCCCGATTACTGGAGGAACACTTTGTGTGCTACCAAACATCACAACATAACTGGGTGATTATAAAGGTGCTTTACAGGTGTCTCCAATGGTACTTGTTGAGTTGGCATAGATCGAGATTAGGATTTGTCACTCCGATTGTCGGAGAGGTATCTATGGGCCCTCTCGGTAATGCACATCACTATAAGCCTTACAAGCAATGAACTAATGAGTTAGTTGCGGGATAGTGCATTAAGGAACGAGTAAAGAGACTTGCCAGTAACGAGATTGAACTAGGTATTGAGATACCGACGATCGAATCTCGGGCAAGTAACATACCGATGACAAAGGGAACAACGTATGTTGTTATGCGGTTTGACCGATAAAGATCTTCGTAGAATATGTAGGAGCCAATATGAACATCCAGGTTCCTCTATTGGTTATTGACCGGAGATGTGTCTTGGTCATGTCTACATAGTTCTCGAACCCGTAGGGTCTGCACGCTTAATGTTCGGTGACGATCGGTATTATGAGTTTATGTGATTTGATGTACTGAAGGTAAATTGGAGTCCCAGATGACATCGGGGACATGACGAGGAGTCTCGAAATGGTCGAGACGTAAAGATCGATATATTGGATGACTATATTCGGACATCGGAAAGGTTCCGAGTGATTCGGGTATTTTTCGGACTACCGGGGAGTTACGGGAATATGGGGAAGAAGTAATGGGCCTCATGGGCCAAGTGGTGGAAGAGAGGAGGCAGGGCGTGCGCCCCCAATAGCCCAAACCGAATTAGACTAGGGGGCCGGCCCCCCTTTCCCCCTTTCCTCCGTCTCCTTCCTTCTCCCCTTCCCCCTTCCTTTCCTCCTCCTAGTAGGAGTAGGAAAGGGGAGTCCTACTCCTACTAGGAGGAGGACTCCTCTTCCCGGCGCGCCCTACAGGGGCCGACCAGCCTCCCCTTGCTCCTTTATATACGGGGGAATGGGGCACCCTCGATCACACAAGTTGATCATTGATCCCTTAGCCCCGGTGCCCCCCTCCATCATAATCCACCTCGATCATATCATAGCGGTGCTTAGGCGAAGCCCTGCATTGGTAGCAACATCATCACCATCATCACGCCGTCGTGCTGACGGAACTCTCTCGTGAAGCTCTGCTGGATCAGAGTTCGTGGGACGTCATTGAGCTGAACGTGTGCTGAACTCGGAGGTGCCATGCATTCGGTACTTGGATCGGTCGAATCGTGAAGACGTTCGACTACATCAACCGTGTTCTCATAACGCTTCCGCTTATGGTCTATGAGGGTACGTGGACGACACTCTTCCCTCTCGTTGCTATGCATCACCATGATCTTACGTGTGCATAGGATTTTTTTTGAATTTACTATGTTCCCCAACACATGTCACATATTTTGATTGCATGTGATGTTTATCCTTTATGCATCTTATTTTGCTTAGTTCGGCGGTAGCATTATAAGATGATCTCTCACTAAATTTCAAGGTATAAGTGTTCTCCCTGAGTATGCACCATTGTGACAGTTCGTCGTGCCGATACACCACGTGATGA
Source organism: Triticum urartu (assembly GCF_003073215.2). Lineage (NCBI taxonomy): Eukaryota > Viridiplantae > Streptophyta > Magnoliopsida > Poales > Poaceae > Triticum > Triticum urartu. The sequence goes on along the minus strand of NC_053025.1, from coordinate 420,309,579 downwards.
TCGGGTGTGATAAGCTCTACGTTCACATACAACGTGTGCAAGCCAGTTTTGCACACGCAGAATACTCAGGTTAAACTTGACGAGCCTAGCATATGCAGATATGGCCTCGGAACACTGGAGACCGAGAGGTCGAGCGTGAATCATATAGTAGATAGGATCAACATAGTGATGTTCACCATTGAAAACTACTCCATCTCACGTGATGATCGGACATGGTTTAGTTGTTTTGGATCACATGATTATTTAGATGACTAGAGGGATGTCTATCTAAGTGGGAGTTCTTAAGTAATATGATTAATTGAACTTTAATTTATCATGAACTTAGTCCTGATAGTATTTGCATAACTATGTTGTAGATCAATAGCTCGCGATGTAGCTCCCCGTTTATTTTTGATATGTTCCTAGATAAAAACTATGTGTGAAAGATGATAGTAGCAATGATGCGGACTAGGTCCGTGATATGAGGATTATCTTCATTGCTGCATAGAAGAATTATGTCCTTGATGCACCGCTAGGTGACAGACCTATTGCAGGAGCAGATGCAGACGTTATGAACGTTTGACAAGCTCGGTATGACTAGTTCAGTTGCTAAGAGTAGTAGCTCGAAACGGGAGTTGCAAAATAAACAAAGACTAGTTGAGGACGAGGTGACGATGTGTGTTGGAAATGATTCCAAGGTTGATAAGATCACCATCGCACACTCCCTTTACCTTCGGGATTAGTGTTGAACCTAAAATAAATGTTATTTGGTGTTTGCGTTGAGCATAATATGATTGGATCATGTTTATTGCAATACGATTATTCATTTAAGTCAAAGAATAATTGTTATTCTGTTTACATGAATAAAACCTTCTGTGGTCATACACCCAAGGTGAATGGTTTATTGAATCTCGATCTGTAACGCCCCCGATTCAATCGTACACTAATCATACACATAAATGTGTACGATCAAGATCAGGGACTCACGGGAAGATATCACAACACAACTCTACAAATAAAATAAGTCATACAAGCATCATATTAGAAGCCAGGGGCCTCGAGGGCTCGAATACAAGAGCTCAATCATAGACGAGTCAGCGGAAGCAACAATATTTGAGTACAGACATAAGTAAACAAGTGCCATAAGATGGCTAGCACAAACTAGGATACATATCGAAAGAGGCACATACCTCCTACCTGGGATCCTCCTAAACTATTCCTGGTTGTCGTCAGTGGCCTGAACGTAGTAGTAGGCACCTACAGTGTAGTAGGAGTCGTCGGTGACGGTGGCGTCTAGCTCCTGGACTCCAACGCCTGGTCGCAACAACCAGGTATAGAAAGGAGAAAAGGGGGGAGCAAAGCAACTGTGAGTACTCACCCAAAGTACTCGCAAGCAAGGAGCTACACTATGTATGCATTGGTATCAATGAAAGGGGTAGTATATGTGGACTGAACTGCAGAATGCCGGAATAAGAGGGGGATAGCTAGTCCTATCGAAGACTACGCTTCTGGCAGCCTCCATCTTGAAGCAGAAGAAGAGAGTAGCTGGTAAGTTAACCAAGTATCATCGCATAGAATAATCCTACCCGGCGATCCTCCCCTCGTCGCCCTGTGAGAGAGCGATCACCGGGTTGTATCTGGCACTTGGAAGGGTGTGTTTTATTAAGTATCCGGTTCTAGTTGTCATATGGTCAAGGTACAACTCTGGGTTGTCCTTTTACCGAGGGACACGGCTATTCGAATAGATAAACTTCCCTGCAGGGGTGCACCACATTTCCCAATACGCCCGATCCCCTTTGGCCGGACACACTTTTCTGGGTCATGCCCGGCCTTGGAAGATCAACACTTCGCAGCCCTATCTAGGCACAACAAAGAGGTCAGCACGCCGGTCTAAATCCTATGGCGCAGGGGTCTAGTCCCATCGCCCATTGCACACCTGCACGTTGCGAGGGCAGCCGTTGAGCAGACCTAGCAACCTCCATTTCCAAGGAAGTTGCGTTACACGGTCCAACCCGGCGCGCGCCGCTCAGTCGCTGACGTCATGAAGGCTTCGGCTGATACCACGACGTCGAGTGCCCATAATTGTTCCCGCGTAGTTGGTTAGTGCGTATAGGCCAGTGGCCAGACTCGGATCAAATACCAAGATCTTGTTACGGGTTATTTAGAAGTAACCGCGGACGCCGACCAGGGCCAGGCCCACCTCTCCCCTAGGCGGTCTCAACCTGCCCTGTCGCTCTGCCACAAAGATCCACCCAGAGGGCCGTCGGGACAAAGGTCCTTTCAGCCCCCATTCCGTGAATCACTCGCGGGTACTCTACGAGCCGACCCGACTTTAGTCACCACAAGTATCATATATCATGTATATAAGTATATACCCGTGATCACCCCCAGAGATCACAACCCGATGGTATAGCATGACAGACGGACAAGAATATAGGGCCACTGATGAAAAACTAGCATCCTATACTAAGCATTTAGGATTGCAGGTAAAGGTAACAACAGTAGTAGCAAGGACAGGCTATGCATCAGAATAGGATTAACGGAAAGCAGTAACATGGTACACTACTCTAATGCAAGCAGTAGAGAGAAGAATAGGCGATATCTGGTGATCAAAGGGGGGCTTGCCTGGTTGCTCTGGCAAGTAGGGGTCGTCAACAATGTAGTCGACCGGGTCACCAGCAGCGGCGTCAGTCTCGTAATCTACCGGAGAGAAGAGGGGGAAGAAACAATGAATACAATGCAGACAGATGCGTAATGATGCATGACATGACAAGTAATGGTGCCAGGTGTTCTAAGAAACTTTTGTATATAAATTATTTACATCCGACTTATGGTTTATTTTCTATGAATTTTTAAAGTTTATACAATTTTTTGAAATTTTAGCATTTATTTAATCCGAATTGACCAAGTCAAATTGACCGGTCAAAAGGAAAGGCAAGGCCCACATGGCATAGACTATATGTAGACAAAACAAATAAAATCTAACTTAACAAAAAGGGGTCCACCTGCCATAGGCTAGCAACTAACCTAACAAAGATTACGTAATTAATCTAGGTTAGCCTAAACTAATCAAGCCGGCCACACACAACGCCTACGCACACACGGCCATAGCCACCACCAGCAGCAGCCAGCCATTGCAGGGCGGCAATAGCAGCAGCAAAGTAACACAAGCGGCGGCAGCTAGTAGGATAAGAGCAGCAGCAAGCAACGGGAGTAGCAGCAGTTCAGCGGCACAAGCAGGAGCAGCAGCGCGGCAGCCAAAATAGAGCAGCAGCGAGCGGACGCGAGGCCATGGGCGCGGCAGCCAAAAGCAACAACAGTACATGGAGCGGCAGAACAGCGGCAGAGCTGCGGGTGGCTGCGGCGCTGGGCGCAGAGGACGCACGCGCGGGCGGTTGCAGGGCACACCAGGGGCATGGACTGGACGTGGGCTGGGTGGTGGGCACGGTCGCGATGACCGCGGCCACTAGAAGGAACATGGATGGCTCGGGCAGCGTAACGGAGCGACGAACAGAGGGGAGGACGAGGGGAATGGGGGTGCCGCTCACAGGGGGAGGCAGAGGACGTGTCCGGCGGGATGGAGAAGCTCCGGTGAGGCAGATCGGGCGCGGGGCAGTGACGGCCGTAGATGAGGAAGACGCTTGATCCCGTCGGTGTAGCGTGGTCCTCGTGGTTCCCTGGTACGGACACGACGTAGTCGAGGATGACGAATCTCCTGGACATCTTGGCGCAGCGAGGGGAGGCCGGTGGTCGTGGGATTGATGAAGGCGAGGCGACGACTCTGCTCGGTGAAGAAGAAAACGAGGAAGAAAACGAGAGTGAGGGGATCAGGGGATGGCTAGGGTTCCTGGCGGAGAGAGAGGCGTTAAAGGAGTCCTTATCCATCTCTGTGACCGCGAGATGGCCGACAGCGCGGCATCCGCGCGCTGGACGGACAAGCAGTGTCCACGGCATGAGGTTGGGGACGACCAACGACTTGGGCTGGGCCATGTCCTCTGCATGTAGTGCCCATAAGGCATAGTAGGCTGGCTGGCTCTTGTTCATAGTTGGCCAAAAGTGCACAGGGCAATTTCAGTTTTAATCTTTTTTTGTTGTTATTATACACTTAGCTACTGTTTATACTATTTTGCTACCAAATGAGTTTTGTCTAGTATGAAACTTCAGACATAAATGCTAAGCAATATTATTAGGTTGCACAAAAAGTTACAAATATTTTTGAATTGTATAAATATTTGTTCAACCGTAAATGGTTAATTTAATTACAGTTGGTTCCCGTTTTAATTAAATTAGAGGCACATAGTTATTTACAATATGTTGATTGATGCTCTATAATTATTTAGTGAATATCTACTACCTTTCGAACATTTTTAAATCTCAGTTTGACGAATTTACAATTTGACTTGTTATTTAAATTTGAAATTTGAACTCCGTTCGAAACGAGTGAGGTTTAGCAAAATTCATTATGATGACCTCACATTAATAGTCAGAGGATTACTGTAGCTTAATACAGAGATATGGCACGATCATAGTGATACACATATTCATAATATTGAAGCCAAAAGATGCAAAGTTAATAATGATAATGCAACCTATTTGTGACACTGCCGTTTAGGTCATATTGGTGTAAAGCACATAAAGAAACTCTATGTTGTTGGAATTTTGGAATCACTTGATTATGAATCACCTGATGCTTGCGAACCATGCCTCATGGACAAGATGACTAAGACTCCGTTCTCCGAAACAATGGAGCGAGCAACTGACTTATTGGAAATAATACATACTGATGTATGCGATCCGATAAGTGTTGAGGCTCGCGGCGGGTATCGTTATTTTCTGACCTTCACAGATGATTTGAGAAGATATGGGTATATCTACTTAATAAAACATAAGTCTGAAACATTTGAGAAGTTCAAAGAATTTCAGAGTGAAGTGAAAAATCATTGTAACAAGTAAATAAAGTTTCTACGATCTGATCGCAGAGGCGAATATTTGAGTTACGAGTTTGATCTTCATTTGAAACAATGTGGAATAGTTTCGCAACTCACGCCACCTGGAACACCACAGCATAATGGTGTGTCCGAATTTTGTGATCGTACTTTATTAGATATGGTGCGATCTATGATGTCTCTTACCGATTTACCACTATCGTTTTGGGGTTATGCATTAGAGACAACTGCATTCACGTTAAATATGGCACCATCTAAATTTGTTGAGATGACACCGTATGAACTATGGTTTGGCAAGAAACCAAAGCTGTCGTTTCTTAAAATTTGGTGTTGTGATGCTTATGTGAAAAAGTCTCAAACTAATAAGCTCAAACCCAAATCGGAGTAGTGCGTCTTCATAGGATACCTAAAAGAAACTGTTGGATACACCTTCTATCACAAATCCGGAGGCAAGATATTTTGTTGCTAAGAATGGATCCTTTCTAGAGAAGGAGTTTCTCTTGAAAGAAGTGAGTGAGAGGAAAGTAGAACTTGATGAGGTAATTGTACCTTCTCCCAAATTGGAAAGTAGTTCATCACAGAAATCAGTTTCAGTGATTCATACACCAATTAGTGAGGAAGCTAATGACGATGATCATGAAACTTCAGATCAAGTTACTACCGAACCTCGTAGGTCAACCAGAGTACGGTCCGCACCAGAGTGGTACGGTAATCCTGGCAAATGGATGTCAAATCTGCATTCCATAATGAATTTCTTAAAGAAGAGTTGTATATGATGCAACCAGAAGGTTTTGTCAATCCTAAAGGTGCTAACAAAGTGAGCAAGCTCCAGCGATCCAGCTATGGATTGGTGCAAGCATCTCGGAGTTGGAATATATGCTTTGATAAAGTGATCAAAGCATATGGTTGTATACAGACTTGCGGTGAAGCTTGTATTTATAAGAAAGTGAGTGGGAGCACTACAACATTTCTTATAAGTATATGTGAATGACATATTGTTGATCGGAAATAATGTAGAATTTTCTGGAAATCATAAATGAGTGTTTGAAAGGAGTTTTTCAAAGAAAGACCTCGGTGAAGCTACTTACATATTGAGCATCAAGATCTATAGAGATAGATATCAAGACGCGTGATATATTTTCAATGAGTACATACCTTGACAAGATTTTGAAGTAGTTCAAAATAGAACAGTCAAAGAAGGAGTTCTTGCCTATGTTGCAAGGTGTGAAGTGGAGTAAAGACTCAAAACCCGACCACGGTGGAAAATAGAAAGAGAATGAAAAGTCATTCCCTATGCCTCAGTCATAGGTTCTGCAAAGTATGATGTGCTGTGTACCAGACCTATTATGTACCTCACCATAAGTTTGGCAAGAGGGTACAATAGTGATCCAGGAGTGGATCACTGGACAGCGGTCAAAAATATCCTTAGTGGAATAAGGAAATGTTTCTCGGTTATGGAGGTGACAAAGAGTTCGTCGTAAAGAGTTACGTCGATGCAAGCTTTGACACCGATCTGGATGACTCTAAGTCTCGATCTAGATACATATTGAAAGTGGGAGCAATTAGCTAGAGTAGCTCCGTGCAAAGCATTGTAGACATAGAAAATTTGCAAAATACATACGTCTCTGAACGTGGCAGACCCGTTGACTAAATTTCTCTCACAAGCAAAACATGTTAACTCTTTGGGTGTTAATCACATAGCGACGTGAACTAGATTATTGACTCTAGTAAGCCCTTTGGGTGTTAGTCACATGGAGATGTGAACTAATCACATAAAGATGTGAACTATTGGTGTTAAATCATATGATGATGTGAACTATATTATTGACTCTAGTGCAAGTGGGAGAATGAAGAAAATATGCCCTAGAGGCAATAATAAAGTTGTTTTTTATATTTCCTTATATCATGATAAATGTTTATTATTCATGCTAGAATTGTATTAACCGGAAACTTAGTACATGTGTGAATACATAGACAAACAGAGTGTCCATAGTATGCCTCTACTTGACTAGCTCGTTAATCAAAGAAGGTTAAGTTTCCTAGCCATGGACATGTGTTGTCATTTGATGAATGGGATCACATCATTAGAATGATGTGATGGACAAGACCCATCCGTTAGCTTAGCATAATGATCATTCAGTTTTATTGCTACTGCTTTCTTCATGACTTATACATGTTCCTCTGACTATGAGATTATGCAACTCCCGAATACCGGAGGAACACCTTGTGTGCTATCAAACGTCACAATGTAACTGGGTGATTATAAAGATTCTCTACAAGTGTCTCCAATGGTGTTTGTTGAGTTGGCATAGATCAAGATTAGGATTTGTCACTCCGTCTATCGGAGAGGTATCTTTGGGCCTTCTCGGTAATGCACATCACTATAAGCCTTGCAAGCAATGTGACTAATGAGTTAGTTGCAGGATGATGCATTACGGAACAAGTAAAGAGACTTGCCGGTAACGATATTGAACTAGGTATTGAGATACCGATGATCAAATCTCGGGCAAGTAACATACCGATGGCAAAGGGAACAACGTATGTTGTTATGCGGTTTGACCGATAAAAATCTTCATAGAATATGTAGGAACGAATATGAGCATCCAGGTTCTGCTATTGGTTATTGACCGGAGATGAGTCTTGGTCATGTCTACATAGTTCTCGAACCCGTAGGGTCCGCACGCTTAACGTTCTGTGATGATTTGTATTATGAGTTATGTGATTTGATGACCGAAGTTTGTTCGGAGTCCCGTATGAGATCGGGGACATGACGAGGAGTCTCGAAATGGTTGAGACGTAAAGATCGATATATTGGAAGGCTATATTCGGACATCGGAAAGGTTCCGAGTGATTCGGGTATTTTCCGGAGTATCGGAGAGTTACGGGAATTTGTATTGGGCCTTAATGGGCCATACGGGAAAGGAGAGAAAGGCCTCAAGGGTGGTCGCGCCCCTTCCCTATGGACTGGTCCGAATTGGACTAGGGAAAGGGGGTGCCCCCTTCCTTCCTTCTCCTTCTCCTTCTCCCTTCCTTTTTTCCTATTCTATGTGGGAGGTGGAATCCTATTAGGACTAGAGAGTCCTAGTAGGACTCAACACTTTGGGCGCGCCCTATGAGGGCCGGCCTCCTCCTCCCTCCATCCTTTATATATGTGGCCAGGTGGCACCCCATACACACACAAGTTGATCATTGATTTCTTAGCCGTGTGCAGTGCCCCCTCCACCATAATTCACCTCGGTCATATCGTAGCGGTGCTTAGGTGAAGTCCTGTTCCGGTAGCATCATCATCACCGTCATCACGCCCTCGTGCTGACAAAGATCTCCCTCAACACTCTGCTGGATCGTGAGTTCATGGGACGTCACCGAGCCGAACGTGTGCAGATAACGGAGGTGCCGTACTTTCGGTACTAGGATCGGTCGATCATGAAGACGTACGACTACATGAACCGCGTTGTCATAACTGAAGGAAATATGCCCTAGAGGCAATAGTAAAGTTATTATTTTATTTCCTTATATCATGATAAATGTTTATTATTCATGCTAGAATTGTATTAACCGGAAACATAATACTTGTGTGAATACATAGACAAACTAAACGTCACTAGTATGCCTCTACTTGACTAGCTCGTTAATCAAAGATGGTTATGTTTCCTAACCATAGACAAAGAGTTGTTATTTGATTAACGGGATCACATCATTAGGAGAATGATGTGATTGACTTGACCCATTCCGTTAGCTTAGCACTCGATCGTTTAGTATGTTGCTATTGCTTTCTTCATGACTTATACATGTTCCTATGACTATGAGATTATGCAACTCCCGTTTACCGGAGGAACACTTTGTGTGCTACCAAACGTCACAACATAACTGGGTGATTATAAAGGAGCTCTACAGGTGTCTCCAAAGGTACATGTTGGGTTGGCGTATTTCGAGATTATGATTTGTCACTCCGATTGTCGGAGAGGTATCTCTGGGCCCTCTCGGTAATGCACATCACATAAGCCTTGCAAGCATTGCAACTAATGAGTTAGTTGCGAGATGATGTATTACGAAACGAGTAAAGAGACTTGCCGGTAACGAGATTGAACTAGGTATTGAGATACCGACGATCGAATCTCGGGCAAGTAACATACCGATGACAAAGGGAACAACGTATGTTGTTATGCGGTCTGACCGATAAAGATCTTCGTAGAATATGTGGGAGCCAATATGAGCATCCAGGTTCCGCTATTGGTTATTGACCGGAGACGTGTCTCGGTCATGTCTACATTGTTCTTGAACCCGTAGGGTCCGCACGCTTAAGGTTTCGATGACAGTTATATTATGGGTTTATGAGTTTTGATGTACCGAAGGAGTTCGGAGTCCCAGATGAGATTGGGGACATGACGAGGAGTCTCGAAATGGTCGAGATGTAAAGATCGATATATTGGACGACTATATTCAGACATCGGAAAGGTTCCGAGTGATTCGGGTATTTTCGGAGGTACCGGGGAGTTACGGGAATACGAGGAAGAAGCAATGGGCCTTAATGGGAAGGACCAGGAGGTGCCGTGCGCCCCTCCCAAGCCCAGTCCGAATTGGACAAGGGATTTGGGGCACGGCCCCTCTCTCCCTTCCTTCCCCTCTTCCCCCCTTTCCCCTCTTCTCCTAGTTGGACTAGGAAAGGAGGAAACCTACTCCAACTAGGAGTAGGAATCCGACTCCCTGGCGCGCCCCTCCTAGGGCCGGCCTCCACCCCCTTGCTCCTTTATATACGGGGGGCAGGGGGGCACCCCATAGACACACAAGTTGATCCACGTGATCATATTCTTAGCCGTGTGCGGTGCCCCTTCCACCATAATCCTCGATAATATTGTAGCGGTGCTTAGGCGAAGCCCTGCGACGGTAGTACATCAAGATCGTCACCACGCCGTCGTGCTGACGGAACTCTACCCCGACACTTTGCTGGATCGGAGTCCGGGGATCGTCATCGAGCTGAACGTGTGCTAAAACTCGGAGGTACCGTAGTTTCGGTGCTTGATTGGTCGGGCCGTGAAGACGTACGACTACATCAACCGCGTTGTGCTAACGCTTCCGCTGTCGGTCTACGAGGGTACGTAGACAACACTCTCCCCTCTCGTTGCTATGCATCACCATGATCTTGCATGTGCGTAGGAAATTTTTGAAATTACTACGTTCCCCAACAATAAAGCTTCCGCTTATGGTCTATGAGGGTACGTAGACAACACTCTCCCCTCTCGTTGCTATGCATCACCATGATCTTGCGTGTGCGTAGAAATTTTTTGAAATTACTGCGTTCCCCAACAGAGAGAAGAGGAAAAAATGGGTTTGTCTAATGTTGAGTTCAGTGTTATCCTAAGATGTCTAGACTCCCCTAAAGCTTCCCTGATTTGGTGAAAAACTCGTGGGGTTTGAAACAGTCTAGACGTTTGGAAGCGTTTTGATGACCCACATAGAAACTAAATGTGTTTGTAGCGGCCAGTTTGAACATTTGAGGATATTATGATGACTCGCGTTGGAGATATGCCCTTGTTCACATCTGTAAAAAGCAGTTCACGTCACTAACGAAATTTGTTGCATGTATATCTTTTCAAGAATTAAGAGCACGAATATCCTCGAACGCACTCGATGGGTGTTCAGGAAGGAGAGAGAAGAAGAAAAGTGACCCAAGCGGTATCCTCACTTTGTCCATATACGTCCAGCTATCCGTAACATCTTTGTCCAGCCCATATGTATGGGGGGCGAATATAGGGGATCAATTGTAGCCTTTTCAATAAGTAAGAGTGTCGAACCCAACGAGGAGCAGAAGGAAATGGCAAGTGGTTTTCAGCAAGGTAATGTCTGCAGGTGCTAAAATTGTATGTAACAGAGTAGTTTGATAGCAAGATAATTTGTAACGAGAAAGTAACGATAGTAGTAGCAAAAGTGTAGCAAGGTAGCCCAATCCTTTTGAGGCAAACGACAGGCCAAAATGGTCTCTTATAATAAGCAAACCGTTTTTTAGGGTACACGGAAATTTCATCTAGTCATTTTCATCATGTTGATTCAATTCATGTTCGCTACTTTGATAATTTATATGTGGGTGGACCAGTGCTTAGGTGTTGTTCTTACTTGAACAAACCAACTACTTATGATTAACCCCCTCGCAAGCATCCGCAACTATGAGAAAAGTATTAAGAATAAATGCTAACCATAGCATTAAACTTTTGGATCCAATCGGTCCCTTACGAAATAGCGCATAAACTAGGGTTTAAGCTTCTGTCACTCTCGCAACCCATCATCTAATAACTACTCCACAATGCATTCCCTTAGACCCAAAATATGGTGAAGTTTCATGTAGTCGACGTTTACATGACACCACTAAGGGAATCACAACATGCATACTATCAAAATATCGAACACACATCAAGTTCACATGATTACTTGCAACATGATTTCTCCCGTGACCTCAAGAAGAAAGGTGACTACTCACAAATGATAATCATGCTCAAGATCAAAGGGGTATTAAATGGCACAATGGATCTGAACATATAATATTCCACCAAATAAACTATATAGCAATCAACTACAAGATGTAATCAACACTACTAGTCACCCACAAGCACCAATCTATAGTTCCGGTACAAAGATTGAACAGAAGATATGAACTAGGGTTTGAGAGGAGATGGTGATGTTTAAGATGTTGATGGAGATTGCCCTCCCCAAGATGGGAGAGTTGTTGGTGATGATGATGACGATGATTTCCCCCTCTGGGAGGGGAGTTCCCTCGGCGGAATCGCTCTGCCGGAGGGCTAAAGTGCTCCTGCCCAAGTTCCGCCTCAAGACGGTGGTGCTCCGTCCTGAAAGTCATCTCCTTATTTTTTTCTAGGTCAAAATGACTTATATACCAGAAGATGGGCAGCGGAGGTGGGCCGAGGGGAGCACAACCCACCAGGGCGCGTCTGGGCTCCCTGGCGCGCCTAGGTGGGTTGTGCCCACCTGGTGGGGCCCCTCTGATACTTATTGGCTCCAATATTGCTTATATATTCCATAAAAAATCCCCGTAAAGTTTCAGCTTGTTTGGAGTTGTGCAAAATAGGTAGCCTGGCGTAGCTTTTCCAGGTCTAGATTTTCAGCTGCCGGAATTCTCCCTCTTTGTGTGTACCTTGCATATTATGAGAGAAAAGGCACTAGAATTACTCCAAAAAGCATTATTATGCATAAAAACGTCATAAATAACAGTAGTAAAACATGATGCAAAATGGACGTATCAACTTCCCCAAGCTTAGACCTAGCTTGTCCTCAAGCGAAAACTGAAATCAAAAAACATGTCCACATGCTTAGAGAGAGAGGTGTCGATAAAAACAAAGTACAGACATAGAAGCATCATGTGAATTATTATAACAACAACAAACTTTAACATAAAACTTTTATCATGGAACTTTTATCATAGACTTCTCATGAATAAGTAACAATTCATCACACTATCGAAGTATAAAGCATAAACTCTATTAGAAACCAACAAACTATGTTCTCAGTCAACTTTGCAACTACAATTCATCATCTTTTCAGGAAGGGTCACGTATCGGAGCCTTTAGGCAAGTCCACATACTCAACCATCATATATTCTTCTATGATTGCTGACACTCACCGCATACACATGAGCAAAACGTTTCAACCGGACACATAGAATGATAGGGGCTTATAGTTTCGCCTCCCAATGTATTCACCTCAAGGGTCATGTCAACAATAATAACTTATGCCACCCATATTCAACTGGACATATGTGCCTAGATCTTTCCTCACCACATGATGCTTGCCAAAGGAGAAAAATAAAAAGGAATAGAGAGAAAAACTTTGACTCTTGCATAAAAGTAAATATATAAAAGTAAAAGATAGGCCCTTCGTAGAGGGATCAGAGGTTGCCATGCGCTTATTTGTTTGTATGCTCAACCCCTTAGTGCAAAAGAACGTCACGTTGTATTGCCCCTTGTGATGGAAACCTTCATTATGTAGTCTGTCGCTTTTATTCTTCACCATCACAAGTTCTTACAACGCTCAATTTTCTCTTACACTAAATTATCTCACACTTTTAGAAGCAATTTTTATTGCCTGATTGCACCGATGACAACTTACTTGAAGGATCTTGCTCAATCCCTAGGTAGGTATGGTGGACTCTTGAAAATAAGATTTGGGTTTAAGGGTTTTTGGATGCACAATTAGTATCTCTACTTAGTGCAGAATTTTTGGCTAGCAAAGATGGGGGGCAAGCACCACATGTTGAAGGATCTATGACAATATAACTTCTATGTGAATATGAACAAACATAAATCATTACATTGTCTTCCTTGTCCAACATCAACAATTTTGGCATATAATATTTTGATGGGGGCTCACAATCACAAAAGATTTCCAGGATAGTATATTTGTATGTGAATCTTCTCTTCCCTTATTAATTCTTTCATGAGTTGCATCATTGACCAATGCTATGTTTGTCAATCTCTAACAAAATTTTCTACTTATACTTTTCCTTATGTGGTGCCATCACCTACCATAGGATTAGCATATGATCTTTTTCATTTATTTCCTTCCTTTTATTGGAACATGAAAGTAAAGAAAGCAAAAACTCAAACTAAACTTTATTATATATGTCGCACACGATTACAAGGATAGGTCACTAAGCAAACTCTCAAAAAGAAAGGATCAAACTAAACTTTTATTCATCTAAAGCAAAAGATAGCTATGGGTCGAACTGAAATATGTAAAGGAAAAAGATACTGGGGGTGATACAATACCGGGGCACCTCCCCCAAGCTTGGCGGAAGCCAAGGGGAGTACCCATATTCGATACTCAATTTTCTGTTGGTGATGAAGTAGAGGTATTGTCCTTGGGTTTCCATGGCAGAGGTCCACCATCATAAGAGGAGTGAGTCTCATGGGTCCTGCAACCGGCAGCCAAACTCATACCTTTAAACCTCGCCTCATATTCAAAGACTTGGTTTTGGAGATTGTAGATCTGGCTTTGGAGGAAGTTGATTTGCTCGTTGAGGATGAAGACGATGTCCTTCATGGACTTGCCATCCACCTTGAGATCACGAATAAGGTCCATGATCATGAGGTGATTGGCATTGAGTCCACGCTCCACCACCCCCCTGCACCGGAAGACCTCCTGCTCCATAGCTTCAAGCCTGGCCTCCATGGTTCCCGTCCCCTTGGGACCTTGCACATCACGGATGTGAAGCACCCCTTCATGCATCTGGATGACCTAAGGGTGCCGCACCACCTCCCAAAAATATGGGTTGATGACGTTCTTGAAGAACTTGTCCTTGGAGGAGCTTGAAGCGGCCATGGTAGATGGGATCTGATAGAAAACAACAAGGAAAAGAAAATAGAAGATTTCTCCACAATATGGTGGTCAATAGGTTCGGGGGGTATATAAAGATTTTTTTATCTTGGGAAACAAGCAAGCTGAAGAAAAACGAAGTCCGGAAGGTACCCAAGGTGGGCACAACCCTGGTGTCTTGTGCCCACCAGGGTGACCTTCTTGGTTGTTTCTTATTTTCCTAATTTTTATTATATTCCAAAATTGACAGAAAATATTTTTGCGGATTTTTCGGAGTCCGTTTATTTAGCGTATCATGTACTTCCTCTTTTTCACGATTCTGGAGTGTTCCGGAAGATCTCTTTTATGTGTTCTTCTGGTGTCAAAGTTTGGATAATATTACTTTCAACATTAATGGGCGTACCTGAGATATAATGTTTTATTTGTTTCCCATTAAGAACCTTCGGGTTAGTACCTTCAACATTATTTATTTTGATAGCTCCAGACCGATAAACCTCCTCGATAACATAGGGTCCTTCCCATTTGGAGAGGAGTTTTCCTGCAAAGAATCTGAAACAAGAATTGTACAAAAGAACATATTCTCTAACTTTAAACTCACACTTTTGGATTATTTTAGCATGCCATCTTTTAACCTTTTCTTTAAATAACTTGGCATTTTCATAAGCTTGGGTTCTCCATTCATCTAATGAGCTAATGTCAAATAACCTCTTTTCAGCGGCAAGTTTAAAATCATAGTTGAGTTCTTTAACTGCCCAATAAGCTTTATGTCCTAACTCAAGAGGCAAATGGCAAGCTTTTCCATAAACCATTTTATAAGGAGACATACCCATATGATTTTTATATGATGTTCTATAAGCCCAAAGTGCATCATCTAATTTCCTAGACCAATTCTTCCGGGACCCATTGACAGTCTTTTGCAAAATCAATTTTATTCCTCTATTCCTAAGTTCAACTTGACCACTAGACTGAGGATGGGGTGATGCAATTATATGCTTAACATCATACTTAGAAAGCATTTTACGGAAAGCACCATGAATAAAGTGTGCACCACCATCAGTCATTAAATATCTACGGACTCCAAACCTTGGGAAAATAACTTCCTTAAGCATTTTAATAGAGGTGTTGTGATCAGCACTACTAGTTGGAATAGCTTCTACCCACTTAGTAACATAATCAACAACAACCAAAATATGTGTATACCCATTAGAAGAAGGGAAAGGTCCCATGTAATCAAAACCCCAAACATCAAATGGTTCAACATCAAGTGAATAATTCATAGGCATTTCTTGACGCTTACCAATATTACCTATTCTTTGACATTCATCACAAGATAAGACGAACTTACGAGCATCCTTGAAAAGAGTAGGCCAATAAAATCCAGACTGCAATACCTTGTGAGCAGTTCTGTCTCCTGCATGATGCCCTCCATAAGCTTTGAAGTGACATTTTTGTAGGATTTTTCCCTGTTCATGCTCAGGTACACAACATCTAATAATACCATCTACTCCTTCTTTATAAAGATGTGGGTCATCCCAAAAGTAATGTCTTAAATCATAGAAGAATTTTTTCTTTTGTTGGTAAGTAAAGCTAGGTGGTATGTATTTAGCAACAATATAATTCGCATAGTCAGCATACCAAGGTGTACTATTAGAAACATTTATTGTGGCTAATTGATCATCAGGAAAACTATCATTAATAGGTTGTGGGTCATCAAGATTATTTTCAAGCCTAGACAAGTTATCAGCTACGGGGTTCTCCGCTCCTTTTCTATCAACGATATGCAAATCAAATTCTTCACTACAAAAAAATACTCTTCCGTGGTGATACGTGTTTGTCACAGTAGGTCACATTTTCTGTCATGCATGTACATCCATGACGATTTTATGACAGAATCAAGATAGTCATACATGTGCTATCATAGAAGTGTTCCATGACATTACCAAAATTATCATCACAGAAGTGTCCACTTCCATGACGATAAATGGCGCGTCATGGAAGTGTTTTCGTCAAGGGTAACCGACACGTGGCATCCATCGTAACGGGTCGCCATTAAGCTATCGGGTCCAGTTTTGGATCCGATAACCTGTTAACAGCCCGAACCAATGGGGATTTTCCACGTGTAAAATTCTCATTGGCCGGATGAAACACGTGTTGGCTCACCGTTGGGATAGATGTCGTCCACTCATTGGACAGGAGGCACCTATGCTACGTCGACATGTGGCACAACCCAATAGAGGCCCACTCCGGTGAAAAGGCCGGCCCGTTTGACTTGGTCAAAAGGTAGCAGGCCGGCCCACGGAAAGCCTGTTAACGACCTATTCGTATTTAGCCCATTTACGACCTGCTAACTCACGACCCGTTACAGCCTTTCAGAATTAAGCCCAGTAGCTTCATCTGGGCTATCCAATATGATTCTAGCCCATTGTAACTTCCGGCCCATGTAGTGGCCCATGATGTCCTTCGGCCCATATGAGGACCTTTGTAACTCTTGGCCCATTAACGGCCCATGGTGAAACTAGCCCGTAATGAACAGTGTACCGATTTATAACCATTAACGGCCCATTATTCCATTGGGCCGTTTCCAACCCGTGTTATCCTTCAGCCTTTCTCAGGGCCCATTTATTCTTGGGCTCATTTCCAGCATTTGGTTACTTACGGCCTGTTACTGGCCTTTTCTGCTTATGAGCCAAATTCAGCCCGTGGTTACAGTCGGCCCGTTAATCCGTTGGGCTGTTTTCATAGCATCACCAAATACAATCGATTAACGACGGCCCGTTATTGTCGGCCCGTGAACGGACGATTCCAACTCTAGCCTGTTTATGGCCCATAATGTAGTCTATTATTGGCCCATGTTTGGCCAATCGATCATATGGCCCGTAGAAGGCCCATTGATGCTACGGCCCGTAGAAGGCCCATTGTTTATACGGCCCGTAGAAGGCCCATTGTTTCTACGACCCTTAGAAGGCCCATAGTTTCTACGGCCTGTAGGAGGCCCAGGGTCACTACAGTAAATATGTAGCCCATGGTTATTGTGGCCTAGTTTTTAAAAATAGGTTATTGCGGCCACTATCAAACCGCGGAAAAAGAACTGCACTGACTACAAGCAAACAAATAAACAAGACAATAAGGAAATAAATAAGAAAGGAACTTACGCTAGGCTATCACGGCTATTACACATATTACATCCACTGGGCATTAAAGTTCGCCACCAGTGCAAATATAGGCAACAAAGCAGCATATCACATACACGGGTTGTCAAAGTTGGCGACCAGTGCAAATAAACGCCGCAGCAAAACAAGTCCAGAACTGAAACCACTTCAGAAGAGCTCAAGAAACAATATCCTTGGTACCCATAATGCTGGCAAGATGCTTAGCTAGCTTATTAACTTTCTCTTGTTTAGCGCTTAAATCCTCCAGCGCTTGCTGTTGCACCAGAAAGTATGCATCTGAATTCTGCAGGGATTTCCTCAGTCCTTCGTCTTCCAATTGCAGAACATCTGACCGATGTCTTTCAACTTGAAGTTGAGACTCAAGAAGCCAAACTGATTCAAGCAGCGAGTTCGAAGAGCTGGTGCCAGTAGTAGTGGCCAGTAACTCCAACACTACATCAAGACAGGACTTTGGGGTTGTCTTAGTGTCTTCAATATAGTTTTTATCAACTTTCTTGGAGACCAATAGGGATGTCTCACTATCTTGAACCTTATCTGCATTACTTCCTTTACCATTGCATAACGGTGTACTCTTCTCCAATATTTTGTCCGCATTCTAAAAGAGAAACAAGCAAACACATCACATGTTTACCATGTTGAAACTCATTTTGGTAAATCAGTTCAGTAGTAAAGTGGATAGGATAACAACATGAAACAAACATATATCTATGTACCATGGTCACTTCATGGTCTATATCATTCTAGTTTTTGTTGCCAAATTAAGATAGAGAGACAGTTCAAATAATATTTGTTCAAGACAAAGCAGAATAGACAAAATATAAGTGTGGGAAACTATGGAGCAATAACAACACTTGTAATGTGCATGACATGAGAACATAACTATTTATTCAATTGAAACTGAAATCAACATAGAGCAAGTTACAATAGCAAACCAGTTAAAGAAACAGGTTTAAAACATACCTGTTGCGCCATTGGAGTTTCAATTCCATCCTTCAAATTTGAAAATAGTTTGTATGAGTAAATACAGTGATGCAAGAGCAAAGGAGTATGAACCATAGCCCAGAACCTGACCTAAGAACAATTCTTCTTCTTCTGCTTTAAGCATTGAGTTGGGATTCAGAGTGGTGGTCCTCGTGCTTTGGGCAGTGTACTTCCCTTACTAACAGCTCGTGTTTGGGTGCTCTGTGGTGGAGACAATGCCGTGTCAACTGGAACTGGGTTACTATCTGCTGGGGTTGGGTTTAGAAGGGGTGTAGCTGGTTCTCTGTCCAACTGGGTAGGGGTACAATCTGCGAGAGTCTAGGTTATGTGTGGTGGGGCTGGTTCTTCGGCAAGTACAACTATGGTTCTATCTGCATCGACTGCTAGCACTATATTTTTTGAAGACCGTGTTGTTACTCCCTTAGACACTGCCATCACCCTCTCCAATTCAAATGGCCGATAAACAAGAAAAGTAATTGAATGTACAGACATTGTATGATAGGTAGGTGCAATGGATAGTGGGGAATAAAAGAGGGCACGAAATAATTCACATTTATGTTGTCTAACCAAACAGGATAGCATGACACAATTTCACATATATGATGGCTAACTAAACAGGATAGCATGAAACAATTTCACATATATGATGGCTAACTAAAAAAGATGGAAAGACATAGTTCAAAATATGATGACTATTTAAACAGGAGGACATGATATAACTATATAATGTGCTTATTAAATTGGTTGGCACGCCATAATTCACATACATGCCGCCTATAGAAACATGATAGCATGATATAATTCACGGATAGAATGACATAATTCAAAATATGATGACTGTAAACACTAAATAGGATGAGATGATATAACTATATGATGTGTTTATTAAATGGGTTGGCATGCCACAATTCAGATAGATGTTGTCTATGTAAACATGATGGCATGATATAATTCAAATATATGATTTGTATAGTAAGCAAGTAAGCAGATGGCAATAGCATATATGATGTAAAAACTAAGCAATGCAAGACCACATGCATGGCATGAGCAATATAGCCCTGCCAAGTTTGAGCATAGACCTTAGGGGGGAAATAGGACTGGTCATCAGTCTCTGAATCCTCCTCTGAGGAGCTATCTGTAACCAGCAAGATGTCTGCTTCAGCAGGTAGCATTGTCTGCTCTAAATACCTTGTTTTCACTCCAGACACTTCTATCACCGCTTCAAATGGCTGATGCACAGGGACAGGAAGAGTAGTAGGATATACAAACGTTGTCGACAAATAGAACATGTAATACAAAAAAAGGATAACATGATATAATTCACATATACGATGATTGGCTAAACAACATGGCATTGCATAATTCACATATATAGTGCCTTGCGACAAGATAGCATTGCATAATTCACATATATAATGTATTGTAACAAGATGGCATTGCATAATTCACATATATGGTAATTAGACACTAAACAAGTAGCATTCACACAAAGCATGTGTAAACTAATCAAATGACATAGCAATGCAAGACACCATACGCACGATATGAGCAACATAACCCTGCCAAGTTGGAGCATACACCTCGGGTGGAAATAGAACTGGTCATCTATCTCTGAATCCTCCTTTGAGGAGCTATCCATAACCAGCGAGATATGCACTTCGTCACATAGCATAGTCTGCTCTAAAGACCTTGTTTTTACTCCAGAATTTTCCATCACCGTGTCAAATGGCTGATGCACACGAAGATTAGTTGAATGTACTAACATTGTTGACAAATGTAATACGTAATGAAAAAAGGATGGACTGATATAATTCACATATAAGATGACTGGCAAGCAGGATGGCATTGCAAAATTCACATATACGATGCCTGGCTAAACAAGATGGTGTTGCATAATTCACATATATGATAAAGAAACCAAACAGATGGCATTCACACAAAGCATGTCTAAACTAAGCATATGACATATTTGATGTATAAAGTAAGTAATGCAAGGCACCATATGCATGATATTACCAACATCAGCATGCCAAGTTAGAGCGAAGACCTCAGGGGGTAAATAGGAGTGGTCTTCTCCTTCTGAATCCCCATCAGAATAGTTATCTTCCTCTTGACTACAATCCAAAATGGGTGGAGAGGGGGCTGCCTTTGCGCCCACCATGGAGCGACGTCTGCATGAAATTTTATTGCCACACAAGGCTCATCTCTTTTTCTCTACATGTTAGATCCATTGTGTACAATAACTAACATGCATAGGAATAAAACATAGTGAGATTATGTAAGGAGTGCATGCAGAAATCCAGAGTGATGATAGCAACCTGTGGATAGACCCAAAACCAATGATAGCAGGCAGATAATGGCTCCAGTTAAAAAATACAGATAATGGCTTCTTTACTGTTTGTTTCCCACCCAACATGAAACTCATAGTACACACCAGAGATTAACCAGATAGTAGATAGATACTATTGATTGCGGCCCCGATATGTACCACACAACCACTTAAAAACTCAAGTTTTACAATTAGTTTGGAGGTGACTCAGAGTCTAATCGGTGAACATGACGATAAAGTAGCATGTAATATTAAGCGATGCATAATGTAAGCAGACACGAAAGAGTGCGACCTCTCTTGCGGACCCGTGTAGTCCTCGAGGTCATCTGCTCGGTTGATGATGGTAATGAAGTTGTCTAGGATGCTGACGGCGGGGAAGAAGATCTAAGGCGGCGAAAGATAGTCTGGAGGCCAGATCCCTGCTATGGTGGACCCTTCTATCGCTGGAGCAACTGAGCTGGGGTGGACGACGGCGCAGCAGGAGCGGGACAAACCACACAAGGTTTTCTTTGACAACTATCTGTAAGAGAAGTAATTATGTAAGGTCTCATTTGAATTGGAGGATTCTAACAACGCAGGGATAGTAAATACACAGTAATAGGATAGGAATGCACGTTTAAAATAGAGAATTTAAAAACACAGGATTTCTGCCAATCTGGGTGTTTGGTTCACAAGAATTGGAAGATCACAGGATGCAAAGAAGCATGGTGATATTAAGTCAAACCAAAAGAAAATGTATGGTTATAATGCTATTATGCTACTATCTCTTAGTCTTGTGCTTCATGAATAGGAATTTGAAAAGGAGGACAAGTGGATATTAAAATTCCTACGGTTTTTCTTTCAAGGTGACACTAAAGGAACAAATCCTACAGTTTTCCTTTGCTCCATTCCTTTGAACCAAATGCATTAATAGTAGTACCATAGGAAACTTTCCAATTCCTATGTTTTTCCTTCAGTTTTCCTTCCAAGCACTGGCGATTCTAGTAGGCAGGCATGAGCAGGGAAAAGCCTACACTCAAAAAATGTTTTTGTGCTACTTTTACTACTTTGGACCCAGGCCACTGCCCTACTAGCTCAACTCCTAGGTCCATATACAAATGCACAGCTCAAACGCGCAGAGATAAATAATGATGGCGTTCAATAGAGTCCATCACGAATAGCTAAGTTGCCTGGTACCTCACGGCTTGTCATATAGTTGGAGAAACTGATCGTATTTCACGTTATAATGTGTGCTCAGTGGACAGTATATATAACATGTAGAGTAAAAAAGCGACGCAACAAGTGTACAACCTCTTTGGCGAAGCCATGTCGATCTTAGTGTGATTGGGTTGGCCGGTGAGGATGCTCTGGCTGATTTGTCTGTCAGAGGAGGGGAAGAAGATCTTAGGCATCTGGAGATGGAGCCCGGGGTACTGCTCCGCTGTGATGGAGGGTTTCATCATTGGAGCAGCTCCGTTGAGTTGTATGACGGCGAGGCCAAAGCAGGACAAGAGAGACAATGTTAACCTAAGTGGAATTCTAATAGCATCTCCAACAGATGACGTAAAATACATAACCACAAAGTGCTAGATGTAAAATACATCAGCCGCACATCTCTAAACTTAACTGTCGAAACTGAATTTAACTATCAAAACTGAATTTTGCTGTCGAAACTGAATTTTACTGCCGAAACTGAACGCACTAGCAGCAAAAAAGCAGTAGCAGCAGCAGCGCCCGGAGCAGCAGCGCGTGCGAGAGTCGGGGCAGTTGTCCGTGTAGCAACATCTCGGGTAGCAGCTGGAGGGGCTCAAGGGAGAGCAGGATCTCTTGCTCGTGCAGTAGCAACGCGCGTAAGAGTAGAGCAGCTGCAGCGCATACAAGAGTAGAGCAGCAGCGCAAGCAAGAGCAAGAGCGAGAGCAGCAACACAAGCAAGAGCAAGAGCGAGAGCAGCGGCACAAGCAAGAGCAAGAGCAGAAGCTGACCAGGTAGGGGACCGAGAGCAAGAGCAGAGTAGCAGCGCGAGCGAGAGCCAAAGTAGCAGTAGCTCCTATTGATGTGGATGTCGCCGCCGAGGGAGTGACGACGTGGAGGAAGTGGCCGGCGACACCGCTGTGGATGGAGCCGTGCCATGTCAGCTCGGGACAGAGCGTCGGCAGCACCGTGAGATCAAATCAAGAAGAAAATGTGCTGATTAGTGTCGAACCTCTTTGGTGGCGCCGATTAGGTCTCAGCTTCATCCGAGAAATCGGTGATGATGCCGCTCTTTCGGTGGTGCAGGTGAAGATGGCGGTCTGGGAATGGAGGTGATGCGAAAGACGAGGGGAACGTCGGGGCAGCTCCTTGGAGGTGGAGGACGGGGTGGCTGAACCGTGGATGAGGGACGTCGAGGTGTTGCTGTGGACGTCATCATCGGGGAAGAGGCTCCGGCTGGGTGGAGGACGGAGGAGGGTGTGGGGCTTCGTGGGTTTTAGCGGCCTCAGTTTACGAATGGGTGGTGGGATGGGATGGGAGGGGGGAACCATGGCTTAGGGACACACTTGTTCGGAATGTGGGCTAAGTTACGAAAGTACCCCCACCGATTTGAGCTAGGCGGTTCTTTTGGTTCAGGGGTATCACGGGCATTTCACATGTCGGGATTTCGCAGGAGGTGGGAGTTTTCGCGCGCATTGTAATTTTGGGATAGCAAGGCGCGGGTTGAGATGGAGGGAGTTTTCGGAGCACAACGAGACAAAGATATATCTTAAATATTTTGGGATAACAAGGCGCGGGTTGAAATTCCGGACAAGCCTAACGTGTACTGTACCAAATCAATTCGCACTTCCGACGACGAAAAAACAAAAAGAAACCTATGCGCACCACACAAGAGAGTCTAGTCCCGTGTACTGCACCAAATCAATTCGCACTACAAATGCCATTCAAAACTTTGAATTCATGTTATGTTCAATTAAAATATTTCGCTACAAGTATAATGCATGCAACCTGCTACTCAAATGAACGTTTTAGTGCATTCCAAACGTATATACTACCGCTTCAATATGAACTAAATTTGAATTCGTTTCTCTATTTGAATAAGATCTACAATCATGATTGCCGTGAAGTTAAACCATTTGAATTCGTTTCTCTATTTTAATAAGATCTACAATCATCATTATTGTCAAGTTAAACCATCGTTTGTGTATTATCTTCACAGCACACCACATGATTACTACCGAGTTAGATATGAACTATGTGTAATATATGAACTCAAACTCGATTTTTTGAATCCACTTTATGTTGATTTCAAATCACAGTACATTTCAAGCTCTAGCTAGATCTTTATAATCTAAACCATGTCTCATATGTATAATGTGTTTATCACATAATGTATGGTGCCCCGCCCCCTACGCCTACAAGTATTTAGATGTGAGTTGCAAACGCCACACATTACCACAAATTCAAATAAAATGTGAGATTGTTCGATATATAGTATGGTTTAGATTGTTTGATATTTAGTTGTGAGCTGCAAATGCCACACATTATGACAAATTCAAATAAAATGTGAGATTGTTCGATGTATATTATGGTTTAGATTGTTCGATATTTAGCTGTGAGTTGCAAACACAACACATTATCACATTATGGTATAACATGTCCAAAACCACACCACGCGTATCACTGCTATATTCATGCATGCATATGTTTATAACACTATGTTCTCCTATTCAAATATATGAATCCACATTCATATCGAATTATGATCTAACCTTTGTAGCTAGCACTAACTTTCTCTCGTGCACGCACACGCGCTCCTCGCCCTCCCCCTCCCTCAGCATTCTATCCATCGCGCACATTCATTTTTTCTTTAGGTCGTTCTCCCACGGTCTCCACAACTCCTTTCCGACACACACCCATCGATAAACCTCTCCAGTGATGTCTGCCTACAACATACACACGCACCTTCCATCTCCCCCTTTATGTGTCCATGCCTCGTGTCTCTCATACGGTCCCACACACGTGTAAATTCTCACCCCTCTTTTCATCGATCTCACAATCTCACACTCCTCCCCCCATCTAGCTAGTAGGCCTCTCGCACCACCTCCTAGCTCCATTCTCTCCGTCTATCCGTCTCTCTGGGCCTTATTTGCCTCTAACAAATGGATGTACACCAACCGATCTCCCGCTATACATATAGCTAGCTAGGTCGTTATAACTCGTTTTCCCCACGCATCAATCGATCCACCTCATTAGTTATGTCTCTCCTTCCTATGACAAACAACAATTGATCTACCGATCTAGTTAGGTCTGCTTACCAAACACATGGTCCCCCTTCATCATCCATGCATGTGTCCCAACACATCTATCACGCACATGCACACACAGAAACACATCCCCACTCTTACTGATAATATTGCAATTCTACCCTCACTTTGTCTAGCAGGCCTCTCCCACCATCTCCGAGAAGCAACTCCATCACCCATATGGCACTCTACCCCTCTCCCTCCCTCCCTCTCTCCTCTCTCTCTCTGTGTGTGTATGTGTGCGTGCGTGTGTGTGTGTCCCAACCTATTTCCCGCCCTTCACTTATGTGTGGATGTCGACCGATATCCCTCAAGACATAGCTGGGTCTCTCCTTCTCAACACATATACGACTCGATCTACCTCTCTAGTTAGGTCTCTGCCTCCCCCCCCCCCACACACCGATACATCGAGCGCTCTAGTCATGTCTCCCTGCCACACACAAACTAGTCATGTGCCCTCCGACGTTCCGGTAGGTCAGTCACCCTATATATTTGACCTGCACACACACAATTTCGATGGCTCTCTTCATCGATCTCGCACCCACCCACTTGATTCTCTCTTCGACTCTATTGATATCTATGACCCCTCTCTCTCTCTCTTCTCATGGATCGCCCCCTCTATATATGATATAGATAGGCCTCTATTTCACACACATTTCATGTGTCAAATTTTTGTTTGAGATATCATCGACACATATTCCCACAAATACATTCACGAAATCACACACGGCCCAACAAAAAACACTCACGAACACACACGCCATCTGTCTAGGTTTGTATCTCTCTCACACACCCACGTAGGTGGGTACATGCACGAAGAGAAGAGGTGCACGCACGGCGCACATACTCCCGTCTCTTTCCCAACCACACCAGCGCGGGTACATGGTGGAGCTCATTTTTGTACGAAAAGGCAGCCCACGTGGAAATTTGACACGTGTATTGGTTGTCCACTTGATGGAGGATCGTGTACCACGGGTTAACAAACAAATTGCGACTTGACGCGTAATGTTAAAAAAGAGGCAAACCATGTGGGGCCTACCTTAGAGGCAAGGCTCTATACACTGGAGATGCTCTATACGTATTACTTTTGATGTGTCCCGTCAACTCGCAGAACAAGGAGAAGCTGGCTTAGTACGCCGTCTCCCCCGCCCACAGGCGCGGTGCTTCGCAGGACGCGGTGAAGCTTTCTTACTATGCCTTACACCCGCTCCCTTGCCCACGCACGCGGTGGCTCGCAGGACGAGGAGAAAAATTTACTACTCCCTCCGTTTACTCCTAATCCCTACCTTGGTTAGAGAGATTATCATATTGTTTGAAATATATGTCTTTTAGCAGATCTCAATATGAACTACTAGTACATACTCCAAACACTATTGTATATAGACGTATTTTAGAGTGTAGATTCACTCATTTTGCTCCATATGTAGTCCATATTGAAACGAACGTAAAAGTAAGCACTCTCCCTCGCTCCTCACCCCTCGACCCTCGCTCGACCCTCGCCCACGTGGTGGACATGCATCAATTCATTCGGTCTCAGATAGCTAGAACGATATATACTGCAATACCATTATTGCTCGACTTCCCGAAGAGGCGAACAACCAAGCGCAAGGTTAATAGTTTGGAGATGCCAAGCACAAGGTTTATAGGAGAATGAGTAGTAGTAGTACAAGTAGTACGTACTAGTGGTACATACTGTATGAGGAAGAAGGCAACAAGATGTATGTTTTGCGTGACAGTCTCTTCTTACAGAACGTGCTAGACCTAGTGGACCTCATTGTTGCAATGGGAGTACTATCATAGATGGCACGATTCAGAGTGGTGGGCAGCGGGAATAATTCGGAGCTGCTTAGTATTAAACCCCATGAAGAAGTCCCATCGAAAGGAATAGCCATCCTCTACACGTGCTCCTATGTAAAATGAGTAAATGAGACAAAAAGAGAAAGAGATAAAGTAAAAAAATCACCAGCCTTAGATCCAGCCCTATTGTGTCAGTGAAAGATATTTCTACGTCGTGATTGACATGGCTATATTATTAACCATGCCACCAAGGTAGAAGCGGATTTATTTGCGGAGGTAGCAGAAGATGGATATTCAACGAGGACTGAAATGATGGCTGCTTCCTCGGTCAAACATAGAGAAAGGCGGGCCTCGTGATTTGACGGCTATTAGTCATTATTACTGCCTATACTCTTTGCCTATATATAATAACCACGTGGTAGAGTAGTGGGCTATACTTTCAATAACCATGCTCGAAGAGAAGAGGTGCACTGTAACATCCCAAATTTTCAATTTGGAATGTTATACATTAGATCATCACTGCATATCATATTTTTATCTACTTTTGGCCTGATCCGGAAATTCTACGCAACTCAAGCACCCACAGAGAGAGTTGGGGATTTCGTTATTTTCATATTTGAGTTTTCTCAAATTTTGGAAATAGGACCATTTGATTTTATTTATTTTTTCTTCAATTATTTCTATTATACAAATATAAGAGAGGGAATAAAATGACTTTCCCAAAATAAAGAAATATTGAAGATATAATAAAAAATCAAATAAGATTTTATTTTGGAGTTTTTGGCTAGTTTATTTGAATTTAGGAAAAAATGCACGTTTTTCAAAACTGCATTTTAGGGCCAAGAAAATGTTCATCTTGTTCTAAATATTTTATTTAGGTGGTGAAAATTTATTTTGGCATTTTTAGAATTTTATTTTATTTTCTAGAATTTTTCTTAGTTTCGGCGGAATTTTTTTTAAAAAAAGTACCACGCGCCCGACTGGGCCGAAGGCCCAGCCGAGCCAGGCCAGGCCCGCGCCCGCCGTCGCCTTCCCCGCAGGAGACCGCCCGCCGCCGCAGCCGAGTCCGACCGGGGCACGCCTCCCGAGGCCGACCTCGACCCGGCGCCACCCCCCTCTCATAAATATCCCGCCACCGCCACCTCACCCCGCCACCTCGCCCCGCCCCGCCTCCCGCAGCCGCCGCTCGGCGCCGCTTGCCGCGCCCGCCGCGACCGACGCCCGCGCCGCCCGCCGACGACGCCGCCCCGCCCCGCCTGAGCCCCGAGCCGCCGGAGTCCGACGAGGTAGCCACGCCGTTCGCTGCCGGTTTTCCGAAGAGAACCGATCTGGTTTTTTTGAAAACCCTAGTTTCTTTTATTTATTTTATTAGATCAGTTTTATCGGTTCTTTTATTTAGCGAGTGTTCGCTCGTTCGTTTGTTTTAGCGGACGAGTTCACCATTTAGTTTCAGATAACGAACGTTCGTTCGTTAATCTATTTGTTAGTTTTCTCTTTTTCTTGGATTTTCCGCGATTATTTCTGATCGTGATTTCTGATCCGATTTTCGTTTTAGTTTAACTTTTCGCTCGTTTATCGGAATCAGGCGATTGAAGCGCCTAGAGTTTTGTCTCGAAACCCTTTTTCCGTTTAACCAACTCAAACAAGTTTTTGCTTCTGTAAAATTTGACTTAGGTCCAGATTAGTAATCGAAGCTTGTTTTCTTTCGCCGTTTGACTTTCGTTGTTTCGTTTGATTTGTTTCTTTTTGCAAACCGGAGTTCTTAAGTTGAACTTTCTGGTTAGATCTCTTATTTGAGTTTTACCTGTGCATTAGATGAGTACTTATAGTATGCTTGTTTGTTTGTTGCGATAGAGTACCCGGAGTGCGCCGCTTGCTACTTCGAATCTCTAGGTTTTGCGGATCATCAGCAAGGCAAGTAACACTTTGATCATACCTCTTACTACCCAGTTTTATTGCATTAGATCAATCCTCAAACCATTGCATGAATAGGATCTGATTAATATGTGGGTTTTGGGAAGTAGATGAGGTAGTACCTATTTCCTGTTTTATTATCAAACCCTGGGAGTTAATTCTATGTTTGCTTATGCCATGCTATGCTTGTAGACGTGGATTGGGTTTGAGTGTATCCGTGACAGATGTGAGAATGTCAATTAATGGTTCAACTTAAGGTGGCAACTTTAATACACATCTGGCTGGATTGAGGCACCTGGGTATTCCAGCGATTGCCTGTTTTTCTTTATGGACCGCCACCCAGGCTCAAAGGGATCATGAGATTATTCATACTAGGAACTTCCGTGTGTAGCCACAAGCTACTATGGGCTCTAGTGTAGTTGATTAAGTCGTGTGAACTCTTACAATGGTAGACTAGCAGATGTAGGGGAAAGTAGGTGTAACGGTCTACCCGATCGTAAGGTGCCAACGCTTCTGAAAGACCATGTCTCGGTCATCCGTTTCTCAAACACCATGTAGTGCGAGAATCCCAACGGAGGAGATCGAGTCTTGTGGGGAAAAGTGCGCAAACCTCTGCAGAGTGTATAAACTAATTATGGTTAGCCATGTCCCCGGTTATGGACGTCTTGAGTATCTAGTACTTGGATTATCATGTGAATCTCATCATGTGACTTTAATTAATTTTGTTGGGTTTTAATGATGATGTTTAATTGGGATTGAGAGGGTGTCTGCGCTCTCAATGTTTAACAACCACCATGATAGTTAAATAAAATTTATTCCTTTGCAGTACGGAAAAACTGGCTTTACGCAAAACTGTAACCATAGAGCTTTCCACCAGCCATATATGCATGTAGTATAGCCTTTTTCTGTTCACTACTCTCTATGTGTTACATTGGCAGCATATTCCATGTGCTGACCCGTTTTCGGGCAGCAACGTTCATGTTGCAGACTTTTCAGACGATGAGTAAGGAGCCTTAGGTCGTGGTTCTATACTCAGTGATGCCGTTGGAGTTGATGGACTCACTTATCTTCCGATCCTTCCGCTGTTATCGTTATTAGATGGCTTTAAGCCATATTATTTGTAATAAGTTCTCTTTTGAGACATTCGATGTAATAAGTGTGTGATTGCTACTCTGTTATAAATCCTTCAAGTACTGTGCGTGTCAGCATTACTGATCCAGGGATGACACTGATGCACAGAGATCGAACCGTTTGAGGTCTGGTCGCTACATGCACGCACCCATGCACATAGTACTAGTAGCACTCTTTGCGTCTTTTGTGTCTTCGCCAACCACACACGTGACACGGTGGAGCTCATTTCTATAAGATGATGCCGCCCACATGATAATTTGACGCGTCTAGTAGTAGTTACTCACTTATAAATAATGGAGGGTCAAGAACCACCCATGAACTATGCCACGTCATTTATAAATAAAGTTTTTTTCTTCAGTGGCACATACGCAATATAAATAGGTTCATATGGAGAGAAAAGGAAATCGCTCCACTATATACATAGCCAGGACGATCCTACACGGTTGCTTGCTGGGGTTGCTCCCTTCACACTCTCTCGCACAAAATGACAGTGGCCACATCTCTAACATCCGGGCAGATCACGTCCACCGAGGGAAGGGGTGGATGTTTTGTGTACATGCGGTCGCCGACGCCGACGGTGAAAACCCACTGTTGGCACATCCCGATCAGGGGTCCCTGCCATTCTCTCTCACAAAGCCGGTGAGGTTACCTTCGTCCCTTGCTCACTACCGTGACGTGGGCAGTTGCCGCCTCCCGCCACCCTCCTCTAGGTTGAGCTACGTCTCTACATCCCTCAGGTACAACTTCCTTACAGCCGGCTTACACCACTGCCCCAGCTACTCACATCGCTCCATGTGGATATTTCTCTACTTCTTTGTCCCGCACATACCTCTACTGGCTTCTACTGTATTTGTGATGAGCTTATGTCTTATCAACTAGTCCCAGTAATCTTATTCTAATCATGCTTCTTCAATTTATTTGCCACAGGGATGCTCATCTCGATTTTAGTGAAACTGCACAAAATGATCTGATGGTCAAAGGGTTGCAAACTTCATTTCTTCGGAAGCTTTAACGTCGCCAGCAAATTAAAGCCTGGTAGGGTTTAGGGTTCAAGGGCTAGGGACTGCATGGATCGTTTTTTTCTTTAGTTGTCTCCGTTCCAAAATAAGTGTCAACTTTAGTAGTAGTACAACTTTGTACTAAAGTTTGCATAAAGTTGAGACACTTATTTTGGAATGGAGGGAGTACATATTGGCTATGATCTGTCAATCATTGAGATGCAATAGCATGCATGTTAGTCTCCATTGTATTTGATGAAATGTTGCAACGGGGCAACCTTGGACGCAAGATACATGAAATAGAAGCTGGAAGCTTCATAGCATTGTACAAATTTATCTCGCTGAGAAATTACAGTACATACTATACTACTATGTAAAGAGTTAGGTGTCGCACGGTGTCCAGAAAATATGGTGATAGTGTGATGTGGGCCATGTAAGCACTGAGCCTGCGTGTTTTCACTGCTTTCGCACTCCTCCACTGTAAGAATGGAGAAAATTGTAATCTAGTACTGCTACCTCTTGAGCACTGCGTTGGTTTTCCCTTGAAGAGGAAAGGGTGATGCAGTAGAGCAGCGTAAGTATTTCCCTCAGTTTTTAAGAACCAAGGTATCAATCCAGTAGGAGGCCATGCACGAGTCCCTCGCACCTACACAAACAAATAAACTCCTCGCAACCAACGCGACAAAGGGGTTGTCAATCCCTTCACAGTCACCTACGAGAGTGAGATCTGATAGATATGATAAGATGGTATTTTTTGGTATTTTTATGATAAAGAGAAATAAAGATGCAAGTAAAATAAATGGCAAAGGAAATAACTAAGTATGGGAAGATTAATATGATGGAAAATAGACCCAGGGGCCATAGGTTTCACTAGAGGCTTCTCTCGAGAGCATAAGTATTACGGTGGGTGAACAAATTACTGTTGAGCAATTGACAGAATTGAGCATAGTTATGAGAATATCTAGGTATGATCATGTATATAGGCATCACATCCAAGATAGGTAGACCGACTCATGCCTGCATCTACTACTATTACTCCACACATCGACCGCTATCCAGCATGCATCTAGAGTATTAAGTTCAAGAGAACAGAGTAATGCTTTAATCAAGATGACATGATGTAGAGGGATAAACTCATGCAATATGATATAAACCCCATCTTGTTATCCTCGATGGCAACAATACAATACGTGCCTTGCTGCCCCTACTATCACTGGGAAAGGACACTGCAAGATTGAACCCAAAGCTAAGCACTTCTCCCATTGCAAGAAAGATCAATCTAGTAGGCCAAACCAAACTGATAATTCGAAGAGACTTGCAAAGATAACCAATCATACATAAAAGAATTCAGAGAAGATTCAATTATTTCTCATAGATAAACTTGATCATAAACCCACAATTCATCGATCTCAACAAACACACCGCAAAAGAAGATTACATCGAATAAATCTCCACAAGAGAGGGGGAGAACTTTGTATTGAGATCCAAAAAGAGAGAAGAAGCCATCTAGCTAATAACTATGGACCCGTAGGTCTGAATTAAACTACTCACACTTCATCTGGAGGCTATGGTGTTGATGTATAAGCACTCAGTGATCGATATCCCCTCCGGCGGAGCTCCGGAAAAGGCCCCAAGATGGGATCTCATGGATACAGAAAGTTATGGCGGTGTAATTAGGGTTTTGGCATTTATCTGGTAGTTTGGGGGTACGTAGGTATATATAGGAGGAAGGAGTACGTCGGTGGACCAACATGGGCCCCACGAGTGTGGAGGCGCACCTGGAGGGGGGGTAGGCGTGCCCCTCTACCTCGTGACTTCCTGGTTGATTGCTTGATGTAGGGTCCAAGTCCTCTGGATCATGTTCGTTCGAAAAAATCACGTTCCCGAAGGTTGCATTCCGTTTGGACTCCGTTTGATATTCTTTTTCTGCGAAACCCTAAAATAGGCAAAAAATAGCAATTCTGGGTTGGGCCTCCGGTTAATAGGTTAGTCCCAAAAATAATATAAAAGTGTATAATAAAGCCCAATAATGTCCAAAACAGGATATAATATAGCATGGAACAATAAAAAATTATAGATACGTTGGAGACGTATCAAGTACCTCCTTTCGCCGAAACATGGGACATCTAGCAGTCGTACCACCTCTCTAATAATGATTAATGAGCCGTCAAATCACATAGACCCAACAGTAAGTTGGACGGACGAAGCAACCATCACTCTTGAACCCGCTTCTCCCTTCAACGCAGGCGCCAGTGAGAGGCCGCGTCCGCTCTGCCCGGGCATGAATGCGGCACCGATTCTCTGGAGCGGCGCTGACCGTCTCGGGCGGGAAGCGCGCGCGGGTGATGGAGGGGCTTTGGGTGGGCCAGGCTGGTCAGGAGCGGGTGTGGCAGTTGTCCCGACCAGACGCCCGGAAACGAGAGGATGCACCAACTCTCACGGCTAAATCGTACACTACACACCATCTCTTTGTAGGAGTTGGTCGATGTGTCGCTCTCTCTAACACACACACGCTGTTAAAACACACACACACATGTTCATAGAATAGGAATATCGTGGAAGTGGGAAGCCACAGGAAATGAGATAAATGGAGTACGTACAAGAAGAGAAGAGGTGGCGAGTATTCCATCAAACCTGGACTGAGGAGTAGTGCTCCCTCCGTCTAGGTGTTAAGTCATCTTACAAAAATCAGATATTCCCAAAATGTTTATGCCTCATCCATTAATTTCGCATCTCAATCCCCTCCTAGACTCGTTGCTAGCGAGCGTTGTTACTTACTCTGCCTTGTTATCTCCCCCGGAAACCCAATGCATGGATCGCAACTACGCGTTGATCAATCAAGGAATCAAAGTCGGCTTGCATGCGAGTTAATACATGGCCCTGCATGGTAGCTAAAATGGCATCTCTTAATTGTTGTGATTAATTGTTGCTTTTAGAGATAGAAATCAGGGCTTTGATTGGAGGAAGGACCGGTCAAGTTTCACCTTCTCCTCCAATCTGCTTGCACCTTGGTCCCGCTGCACCTTCTAACTTGACTTACACCTAGATGGAGGGAGTAGTACGAGATACGACGGCACACTGACTTAGGTCGAATACAAGTGCCCAAAATTATTGGAAGAGAGCAAAGTGTAAAAACTAAATAATTAAATTGAATTTCTCGTTTTTTTGAAATAGAGGCAAAAGATTTGCCTCATCCACTAAATAAGAGGAGAATAGAATTTCAGAGTTTGCAAGTGACCCTACAAATAAATGGCATGTCAGTTACTCTCAATACACGCTAGTTTCTTAGCATCTGCTGTAACCCTTAGTACATACGGTGGCACACTGACTTAGACCGAATACTAGTGCCCAAAATATTTAAAATTGGAGGATGGTGCAGCCCACCTTTCCGATATTTTGACCGTGTGTGGTTCAATTGTTGTTCACTTCGGAGGGTCGTGTACCACAAGTGAACGTTAGTAAGCGCGACCAAGAGGCGTGCATCGTTAATTGTGAGTTGACTCCATCGAGCGTTAAATTTTCTTCACGTATTAGCATTGCCCCTAGTATTTTTTCTTCACTACGTCAAATAAAGAGTTCCGTTTCATGCACAATCCAAAACAATTTTTATGGATAGAAAAAGAAAACCACTTCATCTATATACGCTGGAGCCTCGGCGCTTGTTGTCTAGGGTTTGCTCTCTTCACACTCTCTCTCCACTATATACACACACGCTGGAGCCTCAACGCGTGTAGTTTCTCTCTTTATACTCTCTCAACTTCTCCAGATCTAAACAAGACTTCGTTGGCCTCTCTCTCTCTCTCCCTCCCTCTATCTCCCCTCACTACTGGTCAAATAGCCGGTATGATCCATCCACCGGGAAGGGAAGGAGGCTTAACGCTGTCGCCGTCGGCTAGGGAGGGAATCCACTACCGGCGCAACTGTTCTCTTTCCCAGAGGCAGCGCGGGAGGGCCTCCGACCCCTTCTTCCTCGCTGCCGTACATAGTGTGGGCAGATCGACCTCCCACCGCCCACTGAGCCACACCCTGAGAACCTTAAGGTATAATTTACTTATTCCACATACATTGCTCTAGCTGCATGTGGGCTTTTTCTGCTTCTGCACTCGATTCTAGGTGTTGGATCAAACAGGAAAGTAGTGGGGAAAGTTGTATAACATGAATCTAGTACGTGGTTCAAAGAGGAAAGAAGGGGGAAAAGTAGTACAGACTGGCTATCCAGCACATACGTTGGTCGAAAAGGGGAAACAATGACAAACGCAGTACGCGCATCTATAACAAACTGATCTTTCTGTTTTGGGGGACAAGACTGTAGAGTTTGAGGAGGACTAGATTTGCTGCCCTCACATAGGGAAAGGTGTCTAAAGATAACAAAACTAGGACCAACGCAAATATGCTCCTTGGTTGTTTGTTCTTTGTTGCAATAGACTGTGCATCACCCCTTTATACATCGGTAGATGCACATGGTACTGGTGCGTCCACTGTCCCGTACAACTCTTTAGCTGTTGTTAATCTAATGCCCTGTTTGGTTAAAAAGTCCTAGGACTTTTTTAGTCCAAACTAAAAAGTCCCTAGTCCCTACCTGTTTGGTTCCAGGGACTAAACATGGACTACAGGTTATTAAGTGACATGCTAAAATACCATGTTACCCCTAGTAATGAACTAATAGAG
The DNA here is from genome assembly GCF_003073215.2 of Triticum urartu. Taxonomy (NCBI): domain Eukaryota; kingdom Viridiplantae; phylum Streptophyta; class Magnoliopsida; order Poales; family Poaceae; genus Triticum; species Triticum urartu. Next base: position 420,274,088 of record NC_053025.1, on the reverse strand, counting down.
ATAAGGTGCGATGCGGGGCAGGGGCAACTATTGGAAAAAGTCCCAAAAAGACTCTCCCTAAGGATCTTCTATCTTTAGTCCCAAATACCCACTTTTAGTCCCTAAAAGTCCCTCGTGTTTGGTTTAGATGGGAGTAAAAGGGATTTTTTTAGTCCCTACACCAAAAAGTCCCTGTAAACAAACACCCTCAAATAATGTCGCTGGAAAATTGAAGCAATGCCACAGTTAAAAGCAAATTACATGTTTAACGAATTTTATTGTTACTATAATCTCTCTGTTAATATGAATCAATGCCATTGTTTGAGGAATGCTACTGTCTTGCTTTCTTTCCCATTTAGATAAGTTAGATGCTTCTTTTGTTGGCTTCTGTGTCATCCACCGTTATCTGTATGTGCGCCGTAATATCCCATTGAGTTAAGATAATGATATTTCACAACCGTTGGCCTGTATTTTGCCACTGTCATCAGAAAATTATTGTCGTTGTTTAGTGCTATACTTGTGCTCCCTAATTGACATGCCAAATCTTACATTGAAGATGAAGCTTGTCTATTATTGAACCAAGTGATGAAGGATAAGAACAAGCGGAAGAAAAACAAAAATCAACTCCCGGTGCTGTAATGAAGCACTGGAACTGTGATGACACAAGTAATGATATAGTTTTGCATCTTAATTTATTGCTATGGCTGGAACGAGCAATTGTTTTGCCACTGATTTGATGCCACTCTTAATGTAATATGTAATCATCTCTACTTGTGCAAACAGGGATCTTCTTTGAAGATAACATATATTTTAGTGGAACTGCACAAGAAGATGTTGGAAACATTAAACTAAGCGAGGAGTATATAGTAAGCATGGCAACCATAGCAGATAACAACATATGGTTCCTGAGAAGTGCTTTATCTGTATGCTCTACAGAATAAGCCTCCTGACAAAGGTTGGTACTCGCCCACGGATTTCATCCATATGATTGAGCTTTGTCATCTCTATTGGTGTTGTGCTACTATTTAGATACTGTCATGAGAAAGTGGTATTGTCCTTGAGAAGTGCTTCATCTGTGCTATTTTAAATATTTCCTTTCCTTTTTTGAGCAAACAGGGATGCTAGAATTTAGTTGTCCTCTTGTCTTTGCACAACAGGATCATCCTCCTCTGAAGAAGAACATGGAGTACGTGAAGTGCCTAGTTCCGATTATGCTAGGATAAAGAAGCCAAGCCTCTCTTCTTAAGAAGGGAGTAGTTGAAGGATGGTTACATTATTGCCCACAAGAACAAACTAACTTTAGCTCAGAAGGACTCACGGATCTCCATCTTTATTGTTGTGATGGCCAATACAATGTTGTCTTAGGATTCCTTCCGGTGAGTTCCATTTTTTAAAATGTGTGCTCTGCATGGATCATGTAGGTTGCCTGTTTAAACTGTCAATTCATAGTACAGTTTGCTTTATACTAATCATTTTTGTACTTATGCAAACAAGGGTGCTCAGCTTGATTTCAATGGGAACTGCACAAAATGTTCATGAATACATCGAATATTCTCGAATCATTCATTTCCACCACAAGAAAGGATGTGCCGATATGTTCAAGGCGTTGCAACATATAAAGGCGAAATCATACAAGCTATACACGAATTTGGTTGATTTTGGTGGAACTGCACAAAAATAATAGCTGGTTTATTTAGCACGAGGTGCCATATCAATGTCCGAACTGATGGCAAACCCTGTCCATTCCACAATCGTAGGCATTTGATATTTTGGAATGGGAAAACCTTGTCAAAATTTGCTCATTGATGTATGCAAAACAACACACATTTGACATTTTGGAATGGGACAACCTTGTCAAATTTTTCTCATTGATGTTAGAAAGAAGACATGTGTTTGATATTTTCGAATGGGACGCCCTGTGCTGTTAGCAACATCGACCGATTTTCTTTATTCTTTAGTTGTGAAGTAAATCTTGGCTCTGACATGTGAATCGCTAATATGCATAATCATTTTTGTTTGAATGTTCTCTATGAATTGCCAGGCCTGTGTGTTTGATTGCAATGTATAGGAACGCTAAAAAGTTGCTCAAACTTTTTGTACTCCCTCTGTTCCTTTTTACTTTGCATATTAGATTTCTTTCAAGTCAATTGATTTTACATTGTGAATGTTGATACTTTTTCTATAAGATTGGTCAAAGTAGAGATACTTTAACTTCAGACAAAACTTATATGCAAACTAAAAAGGACCGAAGGGAGTACATGTGAAACTGCTGCAGACGAGGTGATCACCCTGGAAATAATGCTAGTATATTTTGTTTTGCATGTTCATCCAATGCCAGTGATACAAGATTTCGAACTAATAGAACTAAATTCATTCATACATGGCCGAATTTCATATAAACATGCCGGATTTCATTACATCTCATACATTCTTCAACTAAAAAGGGGTGTGCCGGAGGTATAATTAATTAACCGAAGCACCCGTGTCCAGCTGAGCCGAACAGAAGCTTCTTCTCTAGCGGACTGAGCTTCAGTGACTTAACTGTAGGTGCAGTTGCGTCACTGACATGTGGGCCAGATGCCTCTTGGGCAACATGCCAGTGACCCAACTGCACCTGTAGTTAAGTAACTGAAGCAGCGTCCTTCTCCAACACAGCTCTCCGACTCCACGTCACCGCCAAGAAGCTAATCGGCCGTCAATGGTCAACCCGCCTAGCTTGGCTTCAACCGGAGGGTAGTATCGGTGGCCTTACTTGGACCCGAGCGGCGGCGACCTACCAGGTTCTACTCTTCCTTGTTTTTTGTGTGGCGCGGCCTTGTTGGCAATGGGACGGGGCCTCGACGGAGCCGGCGATGTCCTCTGTCTTGTTGCCGGCGGGGCGGCACCTCGGCAGAGCGGGGGAAATCCCCCCCCCCTCGTTGCCAGCAGGGCGGGGCCTCGGCGGAGCTAGTGATGTCCTCTGCGTCATTGTTGGCGGGGCGGGGGTTCGGCGGAGCAGGGCCTCGCCAAAGCCGGCAAAGTCCTCCGCCTCGGTGCCGGTGGGGTGGAGCCGGCAATGTCCTCTGCCTCGTTGTTGGCGGGGCGGGGCCTCGCCGAAGCCGACGAAATCCTTCGCCTCGGTGACGGTGGGGCGGGGCCTCAGTGGAGCCGACGATGTCCTCTGCCTCGTTGTTAGCGGGGCGGGGCCTCAGCGGAGCAGGGCCTCGCCGAAGCCGGCAAAGTCCTCCGCCTCGGTGTTGGCGGGGCGGAGTCGACATTGTCCTCCGCCTCGTTGCCGGTATTGCCAAACAGCGCCTCGTCCGCTTCATCGTCCTCATTATAGGCCACCGCAACCTCTGCCACCTGCATGAGGTACTGCCAGCGTGCAAGGTGGCTCTCGCGGGTGGAGTGGTATGACTCAAACAACGCCTCATGCTCTGCCCGCTCCGCGGTGATCTGCTCCTCCGCCTACAGGTGCTCTTGGAGGAGATGGTGGTTGTAGGCGGCGGCGGCCTGCGCCTCCCGAAACTGCTCCTGACGCTTCTGCCTTACCATGTCCATCTATTGGGCACGGGCCTCGCCGATGGTCATGGTGCAATGCACCGGCGAGGATGGTGCGGAGGAGGGGGTTGGCGTCGGATCGTTGACTACCACGTTCTCCATTGGGACGTCGTCGTCCTCCGGCTATCTGCTAGCCAGCCAGTCGGCAGCAATGGCTGCCATCTCCATTTGGTCCATCGTCCGCCCATCCCGAAAAGCGCTGGAGCGCGAGGAAACCATGGTGGAAGTGGTGTGGACAGTAGAAAGGGAACGGAGGCGGATGACTGCGGTTATGGCCGGCGCATGAGTTTATATAGCAATGGTGGGCGGCAGAGGGACGGACGGGTGGCGCTGGAGTAGCCGCCTCGGCAACCGCGTATCATTAATGTGGTCAGAAAACAGACGGACGGACGACACTTGTGTCGTTTGAACGCGGAGCAATCTCCTGCGCCGGGTAGCGGCGCTGGCGGTGCTGGCCGTTTCGGGTGAAAAACGCACGCGGGCGAGGGAGGCAGTCTAGGTGGGCCAGGTTGGTCAGATTCGTGCTTGGTAGTGGTCCGGTCCATCAGCCGGACATGCTGGCTCGCCAGCGAGCTCGCCAAGCTGAGCGACAACAAATAGACGATGGACGTGGCTTTCGACCAGGAGTCGGTGCCACCGCCCAAGCCGGTTCATGTCATGTTCACCATAAAGCAGGTGCGGCCACACTTCGACGCCCTAATGGCGGAAGAGCTACCAGCACAGGAGGACCTATGCTGCAACCTCTGTCTCCTCAATGAGCACCGGCTCCTAGAAAGACGAATCGTCGGCCAACAAGCGAATGACAATGTCGTCGCGGACATGTGGCCATATGATCCTGGCTTCCTAAATGAGCAACGGTCGCTGTATCAGACCATCCGTAGGACCCGCGAGGCCCTCTCCATCGTCCTTTGAGTTGTTGCGCTCGTCGTGGCGCCGCCGTCTCGCGTTGTCAACATGGTCAACGAACACGAGGAATCGGGAGATGACTTTAATTGGAGAGGATGACAGTGGGGACCCACCAGGGCCATAGCCACACGTACGCAAGTGCGTCCTTATTATATACTACTATTTTTTTGCTTCCTCCTAGTTTCCTGAAATCACGGTCTCACACCATTGTCAACCTATATAGTCAATAAACGAGAGAATTGCACAAGGAGCGGTCAACAGCTGCGACCCAGCAGCTTGAACAGTATTTGTGTTTTTGAGGTGTGAGCAGAGTTTTTCTTGAGCGATGTTTTTGTTATTGTTCAGATGAGCAGGGTATCAACTGGGCTGGCTGTGGCCATTTAGCCCAGGCCTTGAGGTATAGCTGGGCTAGCCCAACCCAGATATTAATTTTTTTCAAGCTGAAAATGGCTAGCCCAGCTATACTTTTTTTTGAGGAATACCTAGCCCATGTCAACTTGTTATTCCCCGCTCCGCTGGGTTGCAAATCTTTCCTAGGAGGGATGCATTAGGCTTAACAAGAAAATGAGCACTAAGAAATAATAAATGGAATGTAATTATAAAAAACTGCGCTGTAACTCTAAAAAAATGCACCAAACACGTAATTAGTTAAAATATTTTTTTTTCTGATTTTGAAAATTTTAATTTCATTACTTGTTGCGCGTGCAATATTTCGTTGGATTTTTACATAATATAAAATTATTTTGAAATTACATTTAAGCTGACTAGATATTTTGGGATAAAAAATATTTTATATCCCATCAAAATGTGGGAAATTTTATTGAATTCCGTATTGAGCGGTTGGTTGAAATTATTAATCGTTGTCCTAGCTAGAAAATGGGCTGTACTTTTAACAAACTGTAAATGGGCTGTAGTAAATTCCATTAGAATTCAAAAACGGGTTGTACATTCTTACAAATCACAAATGGGCTATATGTTCTCTGCCACACACTTGTGGGCCTACTAAGTTGACGCATACGGAAGGCTTTGTCAACTTATAGTCAACACACGGTTCGAGCAGCAGTGGCCGTTGGATGTCTATCCAACAGATGTTATGCTTCTTCTTCAATCTTGGATATTCTTGCTGCAACCGCCCAAAAAATGATTCCTCCCCCTGACATCTGGGGTGTACTGTTTCGGAGGCTGACCTGTGGGCCTACTAAGTTGACGCGTACCAAGGGCTTTGTCAACTTAGTCAATATAAATGATTCTAGCTGCAGTGACCGTGCGATGTCCATCCAACGACTGCCGTGCTTCTTCAACCTCTGGTCTTCTTGCTCCAGCCGCCCAAACCAGCACCGTCCGTGTCGCCTGCTCCTGCCCCCCGTGTCCGGCTGTGCTGCCACCGCTGGCCATGCCATCCCTCTATACTCACCCACACCTCCTGCTATTCTCCGACGACGGCAGCCTCACACTGCAGCCGAAGCAGTCAACCCACATACTCCCCTCCGCATGGGCATCCACTACCGCGTCTTCCCCGGCTCCGCATCGTTCCCTTCCTAGGCCTCGCCATCATCCACCGCCTTGGTGCTCTCAGCGCGGCGTGGTCAACATGGTCAACGAAGGACAACCATCGGAAGAGGACTTTAGGCGGTGAGGCTGACAGCTGGAACCACCAGCTACATCTTTGAACACAAAGAAGTGCCTCCTTATTACTCGCAAAATAAAAATGATTCCTTCCCCTGACAGCTGGGACCGACCAGCTATATCTTCACACGCAAGTGCGTCCTTATCCTCCCTGACCACTGAGACCCACCCGGTCAAAGTGTACGTAAGGTTGTCTGTCTGGTCGCGAACATGTAGGTACATACTGATTGATTGGTCTCTCTGCAAGTATGAACCATGGCCGAGTAAGTAGCGGCATGTGTCATTGTAGAGCACCCGACATAGTAGTTCACGCAGTCCCGTCTAAGTCCTGTACACGTACGTACAACTACAGGGCAAAAAATACGGCCACGTACGTACATGCAGGAGAGGTCTCGAGCGCGTACTCGCGCATATATACGAACAGTCAGGGCTTGTGTACATGGAGAGGCAACGGACGGCAGCAACGACGTCCTGTTCATCAGGCAGTGAATCGGCTGGGTCGGAACAGAGAAACAGCGTCATGTTCATCGAGAGGCAACCGACTGGGTCGGAATGTGTCCTGTTCAACGGGAACCAACCGGCTTGGACGGAACAGCCGAAACGGGGTCTAGCGTACCCCAGAACGGAGGAAACGGCCTTCTGTTCGACCTTCCATGGTCGAAACGGGATCCTGTTCATCGGGAGGGGTCTGGCGTACCGTAAAACGGAGGAAACAGACTTGTGTTTGAGTGCCTACGGTCAAAATGGGGTCCAGTTGATTGGGAGGGGTGTGGCATACCACAAAACGGAGGGAACGGGCTTGTGTTGGAGCGCATACGGTTGAAACGGGGTCCTATTCATCTACCGTCTACTGCCTCGCTCCAGCCTCCATGGGCTACTGTTCATCCATCGTCGACCTCCTCCAGCCTCCACGGGCTACTGTTCATCCACGGCTACTGTTCATCCAGCCTCCACCGGCTGCTGTTCATAGAGCCTCCACGGGGTCCTGTTCATGCATCCACCCCCAACCGGCTGGGGTGCGGCGGCCTCCTTGGGGTCTTGTTCATCCAGCGGCAACGGCCTACTACCACGGGGTCCTGTTCATCCAACCCCCACCAGGAACTGTTCATCCACAGCCAACCAACCAGCTCGACTCACCATGTCTCGACTCGTTCTACGTACCGCGCACACGGTAGCAACGGTCACTATTCATCGAGAGGCAACCCAACACCGTCTGGCTACGTCTCGCATGGGGGCTCGATCGGCTTCAGTAAGAAGTAGCAGTGATCGATCGCTTGGGTTCAGTTAGTAGCAGCAGCGAAGGAATTGCTCAGGTTCAGTCAGCAGCGAATGAATCGCTCGGGTTCAGTTAACAGCCAAGGGACCGATCGCTCGGGTTCAGTAACGTGCGATCGCTCGGGTTCAGTTAGCCAATGCCTCGCACACATCCGCGTACATGAGAGAAATGCGCAAAGCACATTGCATCGCTCGGCCCTGAGCACCCACCATAACCGGGAACTCCGCGATATTTTCCTCGCCCTTGGTTCTACCATGATTTTTTCCGTCATGGACGGCCCAAAGAATGTCATGCAGCTGCATCTCTGGACCGCCTAGGACGAAAAGTCCATTTTATGTCATGTTTTTTTGTCATAGAAGTAGGAGCCCACCACATCTATGATGATACAGGGTTTTGTCACAATTATCGTCATAGAAGTGTCATAAGCATGACAGCAAAAAATTCGTTCGGCCCAAACTATCACGGATGTGTCTTTTTTGTAGTGCTTGTAGCAAGAGAACCCATCGAATAAGTCTAGGTTTAGCATCTTTATTTTTCATAAGATATTTAATAGCAGCATGGTCAGTGTGAACAATTACTTTTTAATCAACAATGTAAGATCTAAATTTATCACAAGCAAACACCACTGCTAGAAATACTTTTTCAGTAGTAGCATAATTTTGTTGAGCACCGTCTAGAGTTTTACTAGCATAATGAATAACATTTAGTTTCTTATCAACTCTTTGTCCTAGAATAGCACCAACAACATAATCACTAGCATCACACATAATTTCAAAAGGTAAGTTCCAAACAGGTGGTTGAATAATATGTGCAAAAATCAAGGCTTTCTTGAGTGTTTCGAAGGCTTCTAAACAATCATCATCAAAAACAAAAGGAACGTCCTTTTGCAAAAGATTTGTAAGAGGCCTAGAAATTTTAGAAAAGTCTTTGATAAATCTCCTATAGAAACCAGCATGACCTTTGATGTCTTTAGGACATGGAATTTTCTCAATTGCATCAACCTTATCTTTGTCCACTTCAATACCTCTTTCAGATATTTTATGACCCAAAAAAATACCTTCATTAACCATAAAGTGGCACTTCTCCCAATTCAAGACAAGATTTGTTTGCTTGCATCTCTGCAAAACTCGATCAAGATTGCTTAAACAATCATCAAAAGACTTCCCATAAACAAAGAAGTCATCCATGAAAACCTCCACAATCTTTTCACAAAAGTCAGAGAATATAGCAGTCATACATCTTTGAAAGGTAGCAGGTGCATTGCATAAACCAAAAAGCATACGTCTATAAGCATAAGTACCAAAGGGACAAGTGAAAGTGGTCTTTTCTTGAGCAGGTTGAGAAACAGTTATTTGTGAAAACCCAGAGTACCGATCAAGGAAGCAGAAATGCATGTGCTTGGATAATCTTTCTAGAATTTTATCAATAAAAGGCAGAGGGTAATGATCTTTTCTAGTTGCTTTGTTTAATTTTCTAAAATCAATTACCATTCTATAGCCTGTAACAATTCTTTGTGGAATAAGTTCATTCTTATCATTAGGAACAACAGTAATACCTCCTTTCTTAGGAACACAATGAACAGGACTTACCCATCTACTATCAGCTATAGGATAGATTATACCTGCTTCCAGAAGATTTAATATTTCCGTTCTTACCACTTCCTTCATTTTCGGATTTAACCAACGTTGGTGATCAACAACGGGTTTAGCATCAGGTTCTATATTAATCTTGTGCTGACATAGAGTGGTACTAATGCCCTTTAAATCATCAAGAGTATATCCAATAGCAGCTCAGTGCTTCCTTAGAACTTTCAATAATCTTTCTTCTTCATGTTCTGAAAGGTTAACACTAATAATAACAGGATATATCTTATTCTCATCAAGATAAGCATATTTCAAAGTATTCGACAATTGTTTTAATTCAAATACAGGATCACCTTTAGGTGGTGGAGGACCACCTAGAGTTTCAATAGGTAAATTGTGTTTAAGCAAAGGACGTTGTTCAAAGAAAATCTTATCTATTTCATTTCTTTCATGCATATGTAAATCATTTTCATGGTCTAGCAGATATTGTTCTAGAGGATCAGTAGGAGGAGGAACAATCGAAGCAAGACCAATTATTTCATCCTTACTTGGCAATTCTTTTTCATGAAGCTTTCTACTAAACTTTGAAAAATTAAGCTCATGAGACTCATCACCAAAGCTAACACCGACATTTTGTTTCTCATAATCTATTTTAGCATTAATGGTGTTCAAGAAAGGTCTTCCAAAGATAATGGGACAAAAATCATCTTGTCGGGAACCAAGAACAAGAAAATCAGTAGGGTATTTTATTTTTCCACACAAGACTTCAACATCTCTAACAATCCCAAGTGGTGTGATGGTGTCTCTATTAGCAAATTTAATAGTGGCATCTATTTCTTCTATTTCAGCGGCTGCTACGTCATTCAAAATTTCTTGATATAAGGTAAAGGGAATAGCACTCACGCTAGCACCCGTGTCACATAAACCATGATAACAGTGATCTCCTATTTTAACTGAGACAACGGGCATGCCAACAATGGGTCTATGAATATCCGTTTTATCAGGTTTGACAATTCTAGTAGCTTCATTACAGATGTAAATAACATGCCCATCTATATTTTCTTCAAAGAGGTCCTTAACCATAGCAACACTAGGCTCTACTTTAATTTGTTCATCAGGTGTAGGTGTTCTAATATAACTTTTGTTGGCCACGGTTGAAAGTTTAGCATGTTCCTTTATCCTAACAGAGAAAGGTGGTTTCTTAATATAAGCAGTAGGAACAACTGGATCAACATTATAAAGTATAGTTTCCTCTTTAGCTAGTTCCAGTTCTTTAATTTCTTCTTTAATAGGTGGGTGATATTTAAACCACTTCTCTTTAGGGATATAAACATGAGTAGCAAATGATTCACAAAAGGAGGCTACTATCTCAGAGTCAAGTCCATATTTAGTGCTAAACTTTTGAAAAGCATCGGTATTCATAAAAGATTTAACACAATCATAGTTAAGCTTAATACCCGACTCTTTACCTTTGTCGAGTTCCCAATCTTCAGAGTTGCGTTTAATTCTTTCCAAAAGATCCCATCGGAATTCAATAGTCTTCTTTATAAAGGAACAAACACAAGAAGTATCAAGCATGGATCGATCATTATGAGAAATCCCATCATAAAAATTCTGGATACCAATTTCTCTTGAGAGTTAATGATTGGGGCATGAATATAACATTGACTTGAGCCTCCCCCAAGATATAGTGATACTTTCTCCTTCACGAGGCCAAAAATTATATATGTAATTCCAATCACGATGAACTAGATGCATGGGATATTTTTTTGGTGGAACTCCAATTTCAACCGATTCCATTTCCAAGTTCGAATATCATCGCATAGCCTATACCATGCCAATGCCTTTCCCTTCAAAGATAAAGGGAAAACCTTCTCCTTAACTCCATCTCCGGGTAAACCTGCAAGCTTAAACAATCAACAAATTTGTTCCACATATATCAAGTGCATATCAGGATGTTCGGTTCCATCTCCTACATAAGGATTAGCTAGCAGTTGTTCTATCATAACTAAAGGAATTTCCTATTCAATATTTTCAGTAGGTGCAGTAGGTTGAGGGGTAGCTAATTGTGGTTCCGTTCGAGGTGAAGATACCCCGAACAAACCCCTCAAAGGATTGTTTCCCATAGTAACAAGTAACAGTAAATTTCAGCGCACTATATGAATGTTTCCTTACCAAATTCCACTTACCAAAGGTGCTTCACTCCCCGGTAACGGCGCTAGAAAATAGCCTTGATGACCCACAAGTATAGGGGATCAATTGTAGCCTTTTCAATAAGTAAGAGTGTTGAACCCAGCGAGGAGCAGAAGGAAATCACAAGTGGTTTTCAACAAGATAATGTCAGCAAGTGCTGAAATTGTAAGTAACAGAGTAGTTTGATAGCAAGATAATTTTTAACGAGCAAGTAACAATAGTAGTAGAAAAAGTGAAAGGTATCCCAATCCTTTTGAGGAAAAGGACAGGCTAAAACGATCTCTTATAATAAGCAAAGCGTTCTTGAGGGTACACAGGAATTTCATCTAGTCACTTTCATCATGTTGATTCAATTCGTGTTCGCTACTTTGATAACTTGATTTGTGGGTGGAACGATGCTTAGGTGCTGTTATTACTTGAACGAACCTCCTACTAATGGTTAACCCCCTCGCAAGCATCCACAACTACGAGAAAAGTATTAAGAATAAATTCTAACCATAGCATTAAACTTTTGGATCCAATCGGTCCCTTACGGAATAGTGCATAACTAGGGTTTAAGCTTCTGTCACTCTCGCAACCCATCATCTTATAACTACTCCACAATGCATTCCCTTAGGCCCAAAATATGGTGAAGTGTCATGTAGTTGACGTTCACATGACACCACTACGGGAATCACAACATACATACTATCAAAATATCGAACACATATCAAGTTCATATGATTACTTGCAACATGATTTCTGCTGTGACCTTAAGAACAAAGGTAACTACTCACAAATGATAATCATGCTCAAGATCAGACGGGTATTAAATAGCATAATGGATCTGAACAAATAATCTTCCACCAAATAAACCATATGGCAATCAACTACAAGATGTAATCAACACTAATAGTCACCCACAAGCACCAATCTATAGTTCCGGTACAAAGATTGAACACAAGAGATGAACTAGGGTTTGAGAGGAGGTGGTGTTGTTGAAGATGTTGATGGAGATTTCCCTCCCCAATATGGGAGAGTTGTTGGTGATGATGATGATGATTTCCCCCTCCGGGAGGGAAGTTCCCCCGATGGAATCGCTCTGCCGAAGGGCAAAAGTGCTCCTTCCCAAGTTCCGCCTCGAGACGGCGGAGCTCCATCCCAAAAGTCTTCTCCTTAATTTTCTAGGTCAAAATGACTTATATACCAGAAGATGGGCACCGGAGGTGGGCCAAGGGGAGCACAACCCACCAGGGCGCGCCTGGGCTCCCTAGCGCGCCCAGGTTGGTTGTGTCCACCTTGTGGGGCCCCTCTAGTACTTATTGGCTCCAATATTTCTTATATATTCCATACAAAATTCTCGTAAAGTTTCAGCTTGTTTGGAGTTGTGCAGAATAGGTAGCCTGACGTAGCTTTTCCAGGTCCAGATTTCCAGCTGCCGGAATTCTCCCTCTTTGTGTGTACCTTGCATATTATAAGAGAAAAGGCATTAGAATTACTCCAAAAAGCATTATTATGCATAAAAACCTCATAAATAACAGTAGGAAAACATGATGCAAAATTGACGTATCATCCACCACGTACAACAAATCCACCACGTAGGACGCGGCCTACCCTCGGGGCACTTCTATCTTTTTTTATTATGTCTCTGTCTCTCTTCATCTACACCAACCATATGCATGTGACTAGATAATCTCATCACAAATGAGGTCTTACAGCATCTCCAACACGGACCCTCAAATCGTGCGCAACCGTCCAGACCGTGCGGTCTGGACGTGTTTTGTCATCCAACGGTCCTGTATCTGTCCGCTAATGGGTTCGGACGTCTTTTTTCCCGCCGGACGGAAACAAATCGATATGGGGGGGGGGGCTCTGCAGGTGTCCGGGCCATTGCCATGCACGTGTCTGACAACCATGGCCCACCCAAACCCCATCCCGCCACTCCCGCTCTTTCTATACAACGCAAGCGCCACTTCCCGTGCTGCATTCATGTCGGCCCACGGCACGCAACGACTGGCATTGATGCTGAGAGATGTGACCGGACAAGAGGGCGGCACTGACCGACGTTACTTATTTGGTGACACCACTTCAATGCGTACACAATGTCTCAGAAAACAAACTCTGGCCGATGTGCCACATTGAAAAGGGTTGACCATCCTTTTGCATGGCCTCGCCGTGACTATATGTGCCGTGCTCCGGCGATGCACATCAACACCTGTGGATCTTTTCCTCCCCTCCCCCTCCTCTTCGAGCCCCTCCTCCTCTCCAAGCTCCTCCTCATACGGTAATGACGAAGTCCTAGTTCTCTTCGTAGCAAGGCAGTGGCGGCATGAGTCGATCTTCGTCTGGCTCAGGCTGCCATCGCCCTCACTCTTCGGGGATATCGGGCTCCACGACCTCCGGCTCCTCCGGCAAGGAGGAGATTGTCATCTCCTCCAGCGACGAGGAGGACCAGGAACCGCTGGTGCAGTAGCCACACCTCCTCGTCGAGGCCACTCTAACGGGCCAGGAGTTCATCCGTCAGATGGAGATCATGACAAAGAGGTATCTCTGGGAACGTGTTCCGGCGCCGTGCTCCCCGCTGCGTTCCCGCATCTAGGACGAGCCGATGTCTCCTCTCTGGTGTGTCAAGGAGGATCCCGCACCCGCCCACACACAACAACGACATCCAAATCGGACGCCACGTCCAGCAGGAGCCAAGATCGCTGGCACACAACCGTGGCGTCCTAATTGGGCGCCACATGAAGGCAGAGACGGCGTCGCCTCCGCTGCACAACAGCATGCCTGGATCGACGGGCCAACATCGACGCCCTGCAGCAACTAGCGTGATCAAGGCAAGGAGGAACTGCCACCTATGATTGCCAAGGCACGCGGCTACATCCTCCACTACCTCGGTGGTGGCGATCCCTCTTCGTTGTGGTCCATTGTGTCCACCGAGTAAAGGGCAACAAGGTTGGCGGGGCGGCAAGAGCGACGCAACGCTACCCGCTGCTCCGGGTTCGCCAAGTCAGACATGGCGTTGGCCTGGGTCTCAACGAACCCGACCTGGCGGCAGCATGGGCCCTCGATCGCTCCATCACCACCGTGGAGACGACCGTGAGGCACCGCCGTTGGCTTGACGAGGAGCTCGTCAAGATTGGCAAGGAATGGTCGCTTACCGACACCTCTGCCAATGCCAATAGGTGCAAGGCCACCGCTAGGGCACTGCAGGCGTCGTCGGCTTTTGCCGCGGCGGCCCTCCATACCACGCAGAAGGAAGCGGACCAGCTCCTCTACGAGCGCTAGGCAGTGGCCAGACAAGGCTGTCATGGCGGCCCTACGCCCTTTCATCGCTGGAGGGACGACGATGGCGGCGGCATGTGAAGGAAATATGCCCTAGAGGCAATAATAAAGTTGTTATTTTATATTTCCTTATTCAAGATAAAGGTTTATTATTCATGCTAGAATTGTATTGATCAGAATCTTAAATACATGTGTGAATACATAAACAAATATTGTGTCCCTAGTAAGCCTCTAGTAGACTAGCTCGTTGATCAAAAATGGTTAAGGTTTCCTAACCATGGACATGTGTTGTCATTTGATAACGAGATCACATCATTAGGAGAATGATGTGATGGACAAGACCCATCTGTTAGCTTAGCATATTGATCGTTCAGTTTATTGCTATTGCTTGCTTCATGTCAACTACATATTCCTTTGACTATGGGATTATGCAACTCCCGGATACCGGAGAGGAATACCTTGTGTGCTGTCAAACATCACAACGCAACTGGGTGATCATAAAGATGCTCTACAGGTTTCTTCGAAGGTGTTTGTTGAGTTGGCATAGATCGAGATTAGGATTTGTCACTCTGAGTATCAGAGAGGTATCTCTGGGCCCTCTCGGTAATACACATCATAAGAAGCCTTGCAAGCAAAGTGACTAATGAGTTAGTTGCAAGATGATGTATTATGGAATGAGTAAAGAGACTTGGTGGTAACGAGATTGAACTAGGTATGAAGATACCGACGATCGAATCTCGGACAAGTGACATACCGATGGACAAAGGGAATTACATATGTTGTCATAACGGTTCGACCGATAAAGATCTTCGTAGGATATGTAGGAACCAATATGGGCATCTAGGACACCAAGCCTACCGAGTACCCATAATAAACTCTCATCTCTTGCATTACATTATTCGCCATTTGCCTCTCGTTTTCCTCTCCCCACTTCTAAAATGATTTTTTTAGAAAAATAGAAAAAGCTTTGCCTTTTTTCGCCCTTCTTCCGTTCGTCTTTTCGTTTGCCTTTTGTTGCTCGTGTGTCGGTGTGTTTGCTTGCCTTTATGGCTGAACCCAATAATTTTGATCCTTACTATATAGGAAGTTGGAAGAAATCAAAAATAATGTTAGGAGCTTCATGTCCTTAAAATTTGAGCACAATAGTTTCTTTAGGAACGAGCTAAAGGAGCATAAAACTTTGATTATATGAATAAAGAGCTCGATGATATGTCTAAGGAATTTTATGGTTTGAAGTCTCAGTTTGCTCACCTTGAAAATTTAGTAGGCCAAATTTCTGATAAACAAGCTACTTTAGTAAACAAGATGGACGCTAAACCGGAGTCTTTAAATAATGATGAAGATCTTAAAGTGATTGAAGTGACTCCTATTGAATCTTTGTTTTCTAATATAAATCTTGATAAAGATGGGACTGGAGATGAGTCAACTTTAGCTAGAAAGCGTCCCAATGATTCGGAGTTTATAGATCTTGATGCAACAATTGATAAAAGTGGGGTTGGAGAGGTCAAAACTTTAAGTAGCAATGAACCCACCCTTTTGGATTTCAAGGATTTTAATTATGATAATTGTTCTTTGATAGATTGTATTTCCTTTTTGCAATCCATGTTAAATTCTCCCCATGCTTATAATCAAAATAAAACTTTTATTAAACATATTGTTGATGCTAGGATGAAATCTTTTGAATAAAAACTTGAGTTGGAAGTTTCTATCCCTAGAAAGCTTTATGATGAGTGGGAACTTACCATTAAGATTAAAATTAAATATTGTGAGTGTCATGCTTTGTGTGATTTGGGTGCTAGCATTTCCACGATTCCAAAAACTTTATGTGATGTGCTAGGTTTCTGTGAATTTGATGATTATTCTTTAAATTTGCATCTTGCGGATTCCACTATTAAGAAACCTATGGGAATTATTAATGATGTTATTATTGTTGCAAATAGGAATTATGTGCCCGTAGATTTCATCATGCTTGATATAGATGCAATCCTACATGTCCTATTACTCTTGGTAGAGCTTTTTTTAGAACGATTGGTGCAATTATTGATATAAAAAAGGAAACATTAGATTTCAATTTCCATTAAGGGCATGGAACACTTTCCTAGAAAGAAAATTAAGTTGCCATATGAATCTATTATGAGAGATACTTATGTATTGCATACCAAAGATGACAATACCTAGATCTATTGCAATATGCCTAGCTAGGGGCGTTAAACCATAACGCTTGTTGGGAGGCAACCGAATTTATTTTTGTTCTTGATTTTTTGGTTCTATTTTTCAAATTTTTTTCATATTGCCTCTGGTTAGATGTGTTTTTATGTTTTAAGTAGTGTTTGTGCCAAGTAAGACCTTTGGGATGGCTTACGGTGATAGTTCATTTGATCTTGCTGAAAAACAGAAAATTTTCTGCCCAGTAAAATAATTTTTATTTTTAACAGAGGTGCGATAAAATATTGATTCTTTTTTCACAAGATTAATATACAAATTTCCCATGTTTTCCTAATTTTTCAGAATTTTTGGAGTTACGTAAGTATTCGATGTTTACAGATTCCTACGGACTATTCTGTTTTTGACAGATTCTGTTTTCTACTAGATCAATGATGGCGCGCGTTGCCGTGCCCGTCTATTTTGACAATAAATTTATAGTAATTTATGTGCATATATGGTGATACAAAATACAAAAGTTAAATTTACATAAACCAACAAATACCATATTCTTCTATCTCGATGAGATGGCCTAGAAAATATTCAAACCAATTTGTGCAAGAGCATCATACGTCCAGTGATAGTACATGAAGGTTTAATGTGGGAAGGATCTACCTCATGTAGGGCAGGTAGCACCTTGATATTTCTAATTTGTGCAATTTTTTATTCTAGGTATAAACATTTGTTCGTGCCATGAAAGCTATCTCCGGCACAAATATGGACCCTTACAACATCCATTTAATATAATCTGAACAATTCAAATTACAGTGGAGATCCATTTCCAAACCAGAAACACACCAATTGTAGTTCAGAGTAGAGATCTCGTACATGTAGTGAACATGAAGACGAGCTCTAAAATATCCAAAAAATGAGTGTCATTAACCTGCATATTCGGAAAAGGAAACGGGTTTCAAAAATTCATATTAGGTCCATTAACTGTAAGTTCGTTTGGCTAACTATATGTTTATCTGGCATTATAGAGATGTTATGTTTGGGATCAACTCATTGGTAACCGTGTACTACAGGCACCATGGATGTCATCAATTTAGAGATATTAACCAATTGTACAAGTAATAATGTGTGTCTATTTGCTTTCATTAAGATACATACATGGCTAAGTAGTAGAGGAATGCCTATATGTGACCTATAACACATCAGATTGACACTCATCCCATAAAAAATAAATGGCCAGTAAAGTCACACTATGTAAGCACCTCCCATGGAGAACTTAAATTTATAGCATTGAAAATTAATAACCTCTTCATTTTCATGGCAACCAAAGTACCTTACATTGAAACACGGCTTATATCTGATACATTGCCAGTATTCATGGAGATAATCAGATGGGAAAAGAACATGCTTAGCCAGCCCATGGTGGGTTCTCATTGAATTTTAAAGGAAAAACTGGCATATGTGTATTGATATATTAGTTTGTATATCCAACATATTTGATACGGTGATTCCTTTGCAATTATATGTACAACACAAAATCAGGAATAAATAAACATATGGTGCTTCCATGGAAATATGTACCATGAGATGTGAAAAACATGATTACATATGAGCTATAAATCAATAAATATAGAGAAAAATATATATGTACATATTTTTTCATGACTCTGAACTTGTGTCTCACCAAGGACCAGTTTCCCTTGCAAAACTCCTCTCTCCATTTGTTTTTCCCCCATGAATCAAGATCAGTATGTTTGAACAAGATGACATAGTGGATGGTCATACTAACTTCACCAATAAAAACTGCTGCGCAGGACACAAATGAATTTGAACCATAAGACTTTGTGTCTGCAAGATAGCAAGTTGATTAAACATTATAATTTCAGTTACAAATGAGTACTGATTCAACAGCTTGTTCCATGAAAGTAGTTACAAGGTCTTTGGCTTTGTTTCAATCAACTTAACTACATAATACAAGTATTTACATTCATTATTTCCACCAATATTGTAGCATCTAACCATTAAAAAACATTTTTGTTTTTCCTTTGCAGGGTCTACTAAAAATCAGGACAACCACTCCATTAGAAAGCAATAGAAGCAATCTTCAGCAAGAAAAATATATTATCATGCTAAAAAAATGACGAAGCACTTTCCAAAACATATATACATGAAAAACAATTTTCTTTGACTTACGTCACATTATGGAGCAATGTTATTATAAAAGACACATAATCTCTGTACATTGCTGTTTTCCCATGGGAGCCACATAGTGTTGACAAATTACAAAAGACACATAATGTTGCAGCAGTTCTATTCTTATAATCTCCAATTAAAATTCAGCATTACAAACTACACAAAATTAGTATTAGGTTGAATGGAACATGAAATAATTGGAGACTATTTACTCAACTATAGTCCTATGCATGGTAGTCAAGTCAAATAAAAAAGTTCAACAAATTTCATATGCTGATTCCAGAAACATTGCATGTTCTGCACCATGGCATGCAGGCGGAGAGGAGCCTGGGAACATCAATTATGGAGACCTCTAGTGGCCGAAGCTGCACACATGGAACTTTAATTTGTGAGAGTACTAAAAAAATGCATCCTGATGGAAAAGGTACTCTACATGGCAAAGTTTTCAGTAGCAATTGCTAGATATTAGCAAATGACAAGGTTAAGAGATCATGTCCACATATTCCTCATCGTCAATGCCACTACCTCGAACTGAGATGAAATAATTAATCTAAGAAATTGGGGTGTACCGAGCGGTTGTGAGCGAGGTGCTGAGTAGCAGTAGAGACAGCAATGAAGAGAAGGTAGCGGACACAACCGTGGCACCTTGTTGTTGCCTAACTGTGACTGATGGTTTCTGCGGTGCTTTGCTGCAGGCACAGGGCGAGGATGGTGATCCAGTTGTCACCCCTTGTACTCCCCTAATCATCGCCACAACATATATCCTGGTGCGCCGGATGCCATCTGGATCGAGCAGGTGGAGGAGAGAGATAGTCGGTAGGGTCAGGAGGAGGCAAGGAGGGAGACTCCTGCATTAGTGTTTGCTGCCGGAGGAAGATGGGTTCCGAGAGATCCGAGAGAGCCAGGTGACGAAGCGTATATATGGGCGCCTATATGCAGATTGGAAAAACAGAAACGCACACATTAATTGCCGTCGGTGAGCGGCGCACTTCAGCCGGGATGAATGCTTCCAGGAGCGGATGATTGATTACTTCCTTCAATCCAGCGACTCAATTTCATCCCCATGTATGCTTCACCGTACAGTCGAATGGCCCCTTCGCCTTTGTCTGGATCGGCGTGCATTTTCGTTAACGTGCAAATCCTATTTGGCGCTGCATGCGCCGGTTAACGTGCATTTTCGTTAACGGGCGCCTGCAGCGCAGACCACCTCCTGCGTGTTGGGCCGGCCCATTTAAATTATCTCATTGGTTAAATCGCAAAAAACAGTGCGCTAGCCGGGAATTGAAGCAGCGACCTGCTGGTTTCTAGTACGGCAGGATAACCACCCGGCCAGTGACTGATTACGTCTTTTTTAGTTGATTTACTTACTGTTTTTTCAAACGGTATTGTTCGTTTTTTATTTTTATTTTTTCTCATTCTTTATTCTTACACTTTTTGATATATGATAAATGCGCGAACTATTTTCCAATCCGTGAACTTTTTTTGAATTCGATGAACTTTTTTTCAAATCCATGAACTATTTTTTCAACTTCGATGAACTTTTTTCAATTTTAGTGAACATGTTTTTCAGAATCGGTTAAATTTTTTAAAAATTGATGAACTCCTTTTCAAATTCAATGAACTTATTTTGAAAATCGACAAACTTTTTTCAAATCCTATGAACTTTTTTCAATCCGATGAACTTTTTTTAAAATTGCACAAACTTTGTTCAAATTCGGTGAATTTTTTTGAATCATGATGAACTTTTTTAAATTCGATTAACTACTTTGATATTCGATGAACTATTTTCATATTCAATGAACTTATTTCGAATTTCATGAACTTTTTTTCAATTTTTAGAAATTTTCTCAAATTTACGAACTTTTTTAGATTTGTACGAATTTTTATTTTTTTTGTTTCTTTCATTCTTGGTTGTAGAAAGTCTCATGAATTTCTGTTCATTTAATTTATATAAGGTAATACTGTACTAAGAACGGGTCAATTAGTGTTCTTTCCTGCAATTTGTCATCAAAGGGAACTTTGTCTAGTGGTTGTTGTTAAGGCATATCTCTCTCGATGTAGTTTTGGTGATTGATGACAACATATTTGCGGATTAACCTTGTGCATTGAGCATTTCAGAGATTCATCCTTTGGCTCGAGACAATTTCTCTCCCCTCGGAGTGTTTTTCAAGACGGTGTAGCTCTTTGGTTTCTTGTTGGTGGACTAGTTTCTTAGGAGTCACCGTACTATCAAGAGGGGGTCCGATTTGGTTTGGCTAGGGTGGAATCATCATGAACACCTTTCTTTCTCACCCTCTGGGCCTTCCCGCGTCGTTGGAGGTCTCTTTCCTTGTAGTTTGAGCTGTCTTTAGCCCCAGCGGTAGTACCGCTTGTGTTCCTCAGTGGCAGTACCGCTACCGTACCGGGCCACTACCGCCTTGACTCGAGGGGGGCATTTCTCGTGTCGGGTTGAGCGGCACCTGCAGCGGTTGTAGGTGCAGTAGTACTGCTCGAGAGCGGTAGTACCGCTTTGCCACCGCGGCAGTACCGCTCTAGGCCTATCCAGCAGTACTGCGCTGGGCCAGTCCCTCCTCTGTCTTCTAGCCCTCTCTGTTGGGCGGTAGTACCATAGGAGGGAGCGGTAGTACCGCTGGGTCCAGCAGTAGTACCACTGCCCTCTGCGGTAGTACCGCCCTCTGCGAGGCTGTTTAGTGGGGTAACAATTGGATTGTTACCCCCACTATAAAAGGGGGTACCCTTCTTCCCCGTTGACTTACCTCTTCCCCCTCAAGCTCCATTAATGCTCCAAGCTCCATTTTTGCCCGATCTCTCTCTCTAGCCAATCAAACTTGTTGATTTGCTCGGGAGTGGTTGAGAAGGCCCCGATCTACACTTCCACCAAGAGATATTTGATTCCCCCACCTATCCCTAGCGAATCTTGTTACTCTTGGGTGTTTGAGCACCCTAGACGGTTGAGGTCACCATGGAGCCATAGTCCATTGTGGTGAAGCTTCGTGGTATTGTTGGGAGCCTCCGATTAAGTTGTGGAGATTGCCCCAACCTTGTTTGTAAAGGTTCGGTTGCCGCCTCCAAGGGCACCAATAGTGGAATCACGGCATCTCGCATTGTGTGAGGGCGTGAGGAGAATACGGTGGCCCTAGTGGCTTCTTGGGGAGCATTGTGCCTCCACACCGCTCTAATGGAGATGTACTTCCCCTCAAAAGGAAGGAACTTCGGTAACACATCCTCGTCTTCACCGGGTCCACTCTTGTTATCTCTTACCTTTACTTGTGCAAGCTCATTAGTGTTACTTCTCTTGCTTGCGTGTATGTTCGTTGTTGTTGCATCATATAGGTTGCTCACCTAGTTGCATATCTAGACAACCTACTTTTATGCAAAGTTTAATTTGGTAAAGAAGAGTTAAAAATTGTTAGTTGCCTATTCACCCCCCTCTAGTCAACCATATCGATCCTTTCGATTGGTATCAGAGCCTCATCTCTTTACTAAGGACTTTGCCGTCCGAAGAGTATGGTTGATACCGTAGACGGTGTGGAGGAACACTCTGGTGTGAATCCGATCTCGTCTACGGGCGATGGGGGAACCTCGGTCTCTCGTGAGGAGTTCAATGTGGCCTTGGAGACATTGAAAATCTCCATGACGACCGAGGTTGAAAGCATGTTTACTAAATTCATTGAAGGTCTTAAACTATCCACCGCACCATTGAAAGTGGGTGATCCCACTGACAAGGTGACGGATGCTATCTCCAACAAGGGGGAAGATAGTAGTGAAAAGGCTCCTTCTTCTAGTGGTAAAAATGGCACCGGCATCTTTGCTCATGTGGAACCACCACTTGTTTATGGTGGACCGGTTCCTTCCACTCATTTGAATCATGCCGGTCCTCCCCCTAAGATTGTGAAAAATGAGGACTTTGATTCTTGGGTTTATCGCTTTAAGCGTCATTTAAATCATGTGAACACTAATATTTGGAGAATCATTGAAGAAGGTTTCCATCTGCATGATCCAAGCAACTTCACTCCTCGAGAAGCCGTGGATATTCAATTCAATGAGAATGCTCTCTTCATCATTCAAGATGCAATTCCACCCGAAGATCTACCTCATCTTCGACCCTTCGCCTTGGCCAAAGATGCATGGCTTTGTGTTGTCTCTCTCTACCGGGGAAGCGCAAGCATTCAACGCTCCAACTATGAAGTAGTGCAAGATGAAGCCGATGAGTTTGCAATGAAGGAACATGAAGAACTTCGTGATCTTTATCGGAGAGTAACCAAACTCGCGGTCTCGCTCCGAGATCACGGGAGCAAGGACACGGATGACAATTGGATCAAGCGCAAATTCCTCAAGGCAATGATGCCTTACCACAAGGCCATGTCCTCCGTCATTCATCAAAGGACGGACTTCCACACTTTGAACTCAAGTGAAGTGTTGGATGAGTTTGTGGCTATGAACATCTTGGACAAGACCGCTGACAATGCGGTGCTTCATTCTCAGAGAGCAAAGAATCCCAACCTTGCATTGAAGGCCAAGGTTTGCGTTGAAGAAGAAGAGGAAGAAGAGGAAAGCAACCCCGAAGATACAAAGTATGCCTATCATGAACACATGGCACTTGCTTCAAGGCAATTTTGGAGTAAGAAAAACTCAAGGCCAAACTTCAACAAGAACAACTCAAGTGGCACGAAGAGCAAGAAACGTGTAAGGACATGCTACAATTGTGGCAATGTGAGTCATTTTGTTGTGGAGTGCACGTATGAGAAGAGGGAAGACAATGGTGGCAAGCTCATTCGAAAGGACAAAGCCAAGTCTTTCCCCAACAAGAGCAACTTCATCAAGAAAACCCCTCACACGACATTGGTGGTTCAAGAAGAGTACCATGAGGATGATGATGATGATGATGGTGAGTCGGTTGCCATGGCCTCCGTTGCCATTGCAAAAACTCCACGAATATCTCTCTTCGACTCACCCAATGAGAACATCACCGCCAAGTGCCTCATGGCTAAAGCCACCAACAAGGTAACTCCCAACATCAAAACTACCATCATTAATAATCCTTCCTTGATGGATTGCATTGATGAATGTGAGGGATCTAATGTGGAGGAAAATGAGTTTGAGTCCTTTATGGGTAAACTCAAGGGTAAATCCAAGAAGCATTTTGTTGCTCTCTTGGAACAACTTGGTGAAGCCAATGACATGATCGAGTCCCATGAAGATACTATCTCCAAGATGGAGGGGCATAGTCGTGACTATGCCGATGAGATTTCAGATCTTTCCAATGCTCTTGTGGAAGAGCGTGGTCTTCGTTTGGCTCTTGAGGAGTCACACAACAATGATCATGCTAAGTTAAAGAAAGATTTTGATCATGCTCTCGTTGTTTCTCGTGTGCTAAACTCCGAGAAGGCCAAACTTGGGGTTGATCTTGCTAGACTCAAAGAGGAGTTTGATCTACTTGACAAGGCTCACAAGGTCTTGAAGGGTGCTCATGCTAGCCTCAAAGAGTCTCATGATCAACTCCAAGTAAAGCTAACCAAGGAGAAAGCCACCTTTCCTCATATGATGTTAATTGATAATGCAAATGCTACTAACCCGTGTTGTGAGCATGTGCATCTTGTTGAGGAGAATGCTAAGCTAAAGGTGCAACTTGAGAAAGGTCTTGTGTCTTGCATACAAGGTGAGAAGAGCCTCAACGACCTCTTGACCAACCAAAAGGGAGTTGTGGCCAAGGTAGGGATTGGGTACGTGCCCAAGTCCAAGAACAAGAAGAAGAATGACAAGGCCAAACAACCTCCTCCTCTCAAGAAAACCTTTGTGAAGGAGGGTGAGGGTTCTACTAAGGAGAAGGAGAAAAACTCCATGAAGGGTAGTAATGCCAAGAAGGGAAACTCTCCCCTTCCCAACAAAGCCGGTGACTTTAACCCTTCTTATGTGTTGTGCCGCACTAGAGATGGGCATGTTTATGCCAAATTTGTTGGTTCTCCTTATGAGTACATTGAATGGTCTATTTGGGTTCCTAAGACCCTTGTTACTAACATCAAAGGACCCATTACAAAATGGGTACCTAAAACCAAGCATTGATCTCTTGTAGGTGTTTGCTTCCAGTGGGGGATCATGGTTGCTCGACAGTGGAGCTACTAATCATATGACCGGAAGCAAGGACTTGGTGGTGGACGTGCAAAAGATTCCATCCGTGCCCACCAATGTTGAGTGGGGTGATGCCTCGTCTTCTAAGGTATTGGGACTCGGCGAAGTTGTCATTTCTCATGATCTTACGATCGAGAAGGTCATGCTTGTTGAGTCCCTTGCATACAATTTACTTTCCCTTCGTCAACTAGCACTCATGGGCTTTGCCACTTTCTTTGATATTGATTCCGTGGCCCTCTTATGGAGCAAGACTCTTAAATTAGCCTTTGTTGGGCATGTCGAGAACGGTCTCTATGTGATTAACTTTTCGAAGCGACCCACTAAGACCGTGACATGCCTAATGGCTAAAGTTGACGTGGGATGGATTTGGCATCGCCGTTTAGCCCACGTCAATATGAGATCTTTGCAAAGTCTTCTCAAGGGGGATCATGTCCGTGGACTAACAAATGTTAGTTTTGCCAAAGATTGTGCTTGCAGTGCTTGCATCGAAGGAAAGCTACATGAGAAGGCTCACCCTCCCACGACTATCATCTACTCGAAGAGGCCTTTGGAGCTCCTTCACTTGGATCTCTTTGGACCTCCATCCTTTGATAGTCTTGGGGGTAGAAAGTATTGCTTGGTGATTGTAGATGACTATTCAAGATACACTTGGGTATATTTCTTCAAGAGGAAGAGCGAGACCCAACAAACCGTCATCGACTTTGCAAATGAAGCTCAACGACAACACAATGCAAAGATCTTGACAATAAGAAGTGACAACGGCTCCAAGTTCAAGAACTACACCTTGGATGAGTTTTTGAGTGATGAGGGAATCAAGCATCAACATTCCGCACCTTATACCCCTCAACAAAATGGTGTAGCAGAGAGGAAGAACCGAACATTGATGGATGCGGCAAGGACCATGATGGCGGAGTTCAAGTCTCCCTACAACTTTTGGGCCGAAGCCATCAATACCGCGTGCCATGCATCTAATCGGCTCTACCTCCGCAAAGGCTTGAACAAGACTCCATATGAGATACTCACCGGTAACAAGCCCAACCTCAAGTACTTCCGGGTGTTCGGGTGTAAGTGTTTCATTCTTAAGAAAGGTGTCCGTTTGTCTAAATTTGAGGCTAAAGCTTATGAGGGCATAGTTGTTGGTTATGCTACAAACTCTCATGCTTACCGTGTTCTCAATAAGTCCACGGGACTTATTGAGGAAACGTGTAACGTGGAGTTTGATGAGAATAACGGCTCCCAAGTGGAGCAAAGTGGTACTTGCGATGTAGGTGATGAAATTCCTCCCCAAGCCATAAGAATAATGGGTATTGGTCATATCCTACCCATTGAGGAATCCCTTGTGGCCGAAGGAGAAGGACAATGTTCTACTCAAGTGGAACCTTCACCAACCCAAGACCCACACGCTTCCGAAGAACAAAGTGAGGGCCCTCAACCTCAAGAACAAGACCAAGGGAAATATCAATCTCAAGATGGTGTTGTAACATCAAGTGATGCCCAAGGTCAAGCTCCCTCCTCCAAGCAAGTTCAAGATCAAGTTCCACGAGATCAAGAACAAGCTCAAGACGACGCTCAAGATGATCAAGTGACCACTCCTCGTCTCACCCCCGAGGAGGAATTGGAGCGTCGTGCCACCAAGGTTGCTTCCAAGCTCTCCACCAAGGATCATCTCATGATGAATGTGCTTGGAAGCTTAAGAAAGGGGGTAAGCACTCATAGACAATTAGCAAACTATTGTGAACATCACACGTTTGTCTCTTGTGTCGAACCCCACAAGGTCGATGAGGCGCTCGAAGATCCGAATTGGCTCAATGCCATGCATGAAGAACTCAACAACTTCGAGCGCAACAAAGTGTGGAGATTGGTGCCAAGGCCGACAGTGAACCACAATGTCATTGGAACCAAGTTTATATTTAAGAACAAGCAAGATGCTCATGGGATTATCATTCGCAACAAGGCTCGTTTGGTAGCACAAGGCTACTCCCAAGTCGAGGGTATCGACTACGGTGAAACCTTTGCTCCCGTTGTGCGTCTTGAATCCATTCGCATGTTGATTGCATATGCTTCTCATCATAACTTTAAGTTACACCAAATGGATGTGAAGAGTGCTTTTCTTAATGGTCCTATTAATGAATTGGTTTATGTCAAGCAACCCCCCGGGTTCGAGGATCCCTACTTTCCCGATCATGTGTATCAACTCGATAAGGCACTCTATGGCCTTAAACAAGCCCCACGTGCGTGGTATGACCACCTTACCGAGTTGTTACAAGACCGTGGTTTTGAAGTTGGGCTAATCAACCCCACTCTTTTTACTAAGAAGGTCAAAGGGGAGTTGTTTGTGTGCCAATTATATGTTGATTATATTATCTTTGGTTCCCCTAACAAAGCTTTCAATGAGGAATTTGCCGCTCTCATGACCTCAAAGTTCGAGATGTCTTCCATGGGAGAGTTGAAGTTCTTTCTCGGGTTTGAAGTGAAGCAAAGGAGAGAAGGAACTTTCATCAACCAAGCCAAATACACCCAAGACATGCTTAAGAGATTCAATCTAAGTGATGTCAAGCCGACGTCCACTCCCATGCCCACCAAGTGCCAACTTGACATTGATCCCAATGGTAAAGCGGTGGATCAAAAGGTATATCGCTCCATGATTGGCTCCTTGCTTTACCTTTGTGCATCTAGACCGGATATCATGTTGAGTGTGGGAATTTGTGCACGGTTTCAAGCCGCACCTAAGGAAAGTCACTATGTGGCGGTCAAACGAATCTTTCGATATTTGGCTCATACCCCAAACTTTGGCTTATGGTACCCAAGAGGAGCAAATTTCAAGCTTGTAGGTTATTCGGACTCGGATTGGGCGGGAGACAAAGTGGATAGGAAGTCCACTTCCAGAGGGTGCCAATGTCTTGGTTGCTCTTTGGTAAGTTGGTCTTCCAAGAAGCAAAGTTGTGTGTCTCTCTCGTCCATGGAAGTGGAGTATGTGGCTGCCGGTATTTGTTGTGCACAACTTTTATGTATGAGGCAAACTTTAAAGCATTACGGTGTCACTTGTAATAAAGTGCCTCTTTGGTGTGACAATGAAAATGCCATCAAGATTTCCCTCAACCCGGTGCAACACTTCAAGACAAAGCATATTGAGATTAGGTATCACTTCATCCGGGATCACATTAGGTGAGGGGAGATCGAGCTCAACTATGTCAACAATCATGATAACCTTGTAGATATCTTCACGAAGCCTTTGGATGAAGCAAGATTTCACGAGTTAAGGCATGAGCTAAATATCATTGATTCGAGCAATGTGACTCGAACCCTTGCACACCCCACCTCACTCAACTTGTTGTCTAGTTTAGGTGTAGGCATGGACATAGGGGGAGTGTTGTTCTCTCAATGAACTTTCCCTCCCCCCATAATGCATAAACTAACCAAACTCTTTCACATTAGCCATTTCTTTATGGTACTTGTGCTTCAAAGATGAGTGTTGGTCATGGGCCCAAGGTTAAAATCTTCGCGGCTCCATACCTATAAACTCAAACATAGGTGGCCTCGGCCACCGTCCTCTCTTGGAGAGGTGTGTGTCTTCTTTCTTCTTGTCGGTTTTGTGTGGGTGTGTGTTCTTGTTTTGTTTCGGTTTCCGCTCGTGTGTTCTGCCCGGTTTTGTCGGACCTTTTTGTGGTAGAGCGGTACTACCGCTGCATGAGAGGTACTATCGCTGACAAGCGTCAAGCGGTACTACCGCCCACCCAGCGGTACTACCACTGCGGGGCGGGCGACTGGGGGTTATGTCGGGGAAGGGGGAGTTGCTTCTCCCCCATACCCATTCGCCCCCACTCATCTTCTTCGTTGCTCCTGCAACCTCTCGCCACAGGAGGGGCCCGGCCGGCCGCCGTTCTCGTGCCGCCCCTCTCCATTTCCTTCGGTGGAGTCGATCCCCACCTCGTCCTCTTGCCATGGATGCCGGTATTGCCCCCGTTCTCGTTCTCTCTTTGCCTAGATCTTGCATCTAGTTTTTAGGGGCAATAGGCATTGTTCTTCTTGTCTTTTGGCTAAGGCAAGGCTTGAGTAGGATGGAGATGGCTTCTAGGCTCTGTGGATTGAAGTCTGGTAGGTTTCTTTTTGAATTTGGCATCTCCGGTAGTGCCAGATCTGACCACGGTAGTGAAGAACCGCCGTTCCCCATCTGGCGCGGTACTACCGCTCTCCTCGGGCGGTACTACCACTCAAGCGGTACTACCGCTCTTGTTTCATGGTACTACTGCTAGGGCGGTACTGCCACTGGTTGGTCGCAGTACTACCGCTGTATGCCCAGTTCCTTCTTTTTCCTACCATGCTTTGATCCTTGTTGTTTTTGTTTGATGGCTTATGCTCTTTCTTTCATGTGTTTCTTCTGGTCGTTTGTTTGGTTCCAGGTGATGATCATCCTGAGCAGCAGGTCCGCCGTGTCAACCCCGGGCGTGCAACGTCAAAGCGCTACCGCACCTCTGAGCCAGCAGGTGGTTCCTCTAGTACTCAACCGCCACCAGCAGGCGCAACCTCAAGTGCTCCACCACCACCTCAGCAGTCGAAGAGATCCGCCAACAAGCCAAAGGGAAAGACTATGACTGAAATGACTGCCACAGAGTTTTGGGCAAAGTGTCACCGCAACCCCTATGAGGAAGACCAAGATCCCACTTTGGTCAACCGCCTGTTCTGGAACCGCTTTCAGTTTGCCATCTTTTTTGATGTGATCAAGGCCAAGAAGAATCTCTATGTTGATGTACGCTCCATCGACACGGATGCTATGGAGAAGGACCCTGAGTACTTTGGCGAAGCCCTTCAGATGTGTTCTCAGCTGAACATTCTCAGGATCATGCAGTTCAACAAGGATTTTGATGCAGATTTGGTGGCTCAATTCTTTGCTACCGTTCATCTTGGAACTGATGCCGACAGGACTCTGACTTGGATGACCAATGGCAAGTTGCTTTCCGTCAAGTAGCAGGCCTTCATGGAGTTACTTGATGTGGAAGATCACGGGCTTGAGACTCCAGTCGGCTTCCGCCCTCACTGCAATGCTACATCCACTCATAAGCAAGCCCTTTGGCCCTACTGTACTGTGAAGGTTCACCTAGTGACTAATAAGGAAACCTATGAGATGTCTGCCTATCTGGACATCCTTCATCGTGTCTTCCGTGAGACTCTCTTCCCTCGCATCGGGAATCTGGATATGGTCCACTCCTATCTCGTGGACATGCTTCTTTTCTGCCAGCATGAGAAGGAAGAAAACACTGGAGAGAGCCTAGACATTTCTCATGTTATGTGGTCTAAACTTCTCTCTGCCGTTTCTGAGTGCAAGTGCCCGATATATGGTCCATTCATCATGAGGCTCATTGAGAAGGCCTGGGCATATGTCTATCCCAAAGTGATGTTGGAAACTGGAGAATTGGTTTCTCATGAGATCAAGCGTCTGAGGAAGAAGGACAATTGGGGCACCCCAGCGCCTAAACCCGGGGGTCCATCTACTGCTGCTGACATGGAGACCGAGGGTGGGGCTGCGGCCGATGATCACGAGGAGGACTTTGGGCCTTCTAGTGCAGAACCCTCTTGGGCAAAGAAGCTTAAATGCAAGATGAAGAAGCTTTTCTGCATGGAGTCTCATGGTCAGTACATGACTCATGTGGCTGAGAAGCAGGCCAGGGGGCGTCACAAGGAGCTCATGCGTCAGCTGGGTGGGACCATTGCCAGCAGTTCTGAGGGCCAAATCACCGAAGAGGAGGAATGGATTCACCAGCATTGCCCTTGGACCGATTCAGATGCCGAGCAGTTTCCGACCGACGACGGAGATGCAGATGATCACGCTGAGATGTGATGTTCGAGATCCTCAGCTTGCCATCACCTGGAGCTGTAGCAACGCTCTTTGCCCTTTTGGTGTCTCGCTGCCAAAGGGGGAGAGAGTTTAGGGATTTGTGTTGTTGCCGTGCTGCGAGTGTGTCTTTGTGGTTTGTGGTGTCTTGTGTTTTCTCGTTGTCTTTATTTGGTTTGGTTTGGTGCCAGTGAGAACTAAGTTCTAGTCATATGGTGTGAGACATATGCTACCCTATCATTACCTTATTTTCCATGTCTATTCAGTACTGTAGTATCTTATGAGTTGCATGCTTATCCTGTTTTATACCCTGCTCTCATATATCTTGTGCTTAGAATTTTTGGACTATAAAATATAGGAGGAGTGTTGATCCGAATGTGTGTGTCTTGCATTCCAAAGGCACTTCTAACTAGGTGCACACATTCAGGGGGAGCCCGTCTATATTTTGTAGTTCTAAGTATCCTTACTTTTATGTCTTTTCCCTGTGCAAATCCCTGGTTGTCATCAATCCACCAAAAAGGGGGAGATTGTTAAGGCATATCTCTCTCGATGTAGTTTGGTGATTGATGACAACATATTTGTGGACTAACCTTGTGCGTTGAGCGTTTCGGAGATTCATCCTTTGGCTCGAGACGATTTCTCTCCCCTCGGAGTGTTTTTCAAGACGGTGTAGCTCTTTGGTTTCTTGTTGGTGGACTAGTTTCTTAGGAGTCACCGTACTATCAAGAGTGGAATCATCAAGTACACCTTCATTTCTCACCCTTTGGGCCTTCCCGCATCGTCGGAGGTCTCTTTCCTTGCAGTTTTAGCTGTCTTTAGCCCCAGCGGTAGTACCGCGGTGCCCAGCAGTAGTACCGCTTGTGTTCCTCAGCGGCAGTACTGCTACGGTATCGGGCCACTACCGCCTCGACTCGAGGGGGGAATTTCTCGTGTCGGGTTGAGCAGCACCTGCAGCGGTTGTAGGTGCAGCAGTACCGCTCGAGAGCGGTAGTAATGCTTTGCCAGCGCGGCAGTACCGCTCTAGGCATGTCCAGCAGTACCGCGCTAGGCCAGTCCCTCCTCTATCTTCTAGCCCTCTCTGTTGGGCGGTAGTACCGTAGGAGGGAGCGGTAGTACCGCTGGGTCCAGCGGTAGTACCGCTGGGTCCGGCGGTAGTACCGCTGCCCTCTGCGGGGCTGTTTAGTGGGGTAACAATTGGATTGTTACCCCCACTATAAAAGGGGGTACCCTTCTTCCCCGTTGACTTACCTCTTCCCCCTCAAGCTCCATTAATGCTCCAAGCTCCATTTTCGCCCGATCTCTCTCTCTAGCCAATCAAACTTTTTGATTTGCTCAGGAGTGGTTGAGAAGGCCCCGATCTACACTTCCACCAAGAGATATTTGATTCCCCCACCTATCCCTAGAGGATCTTGTTACTCTTGGGTGTTTGAGCACCCTAGACGGTTGAGGTCACCATGGAGCCATAGTCCATTGTGGTGAAGCTTCATGGTATTGTTGGGAGCCTCCGATTAAGTTGTGGAGATTGCCCCAACCTTGTTTGTAAAGGTCCGGTTGCCGCCTCCAAGGGCACCAATAGTGGAATCACGGCATCTCGCATTGTGTGAGGGTGTGAGGAGAATACAATGGCTCTAGTGGCTTCTTGGGGAGCATTGTGCCTCCACACCGCTCTAACGGAGATGTACTTCCCCTCAAAAGGAAGGAACTTCGGTAACACATCCTCGTCTTCACCGGGTCCACTCTTGGTTATCTCTTACCTTTACTTGTGCAAGCTCATTAGTGTTACTTCTCTTGCTTGCGTGTACGTTTGTTGTTGTTGCATCATATAGGTTGCTCACCTAGTTGCATATCTAGACAACCTACTTTGATGCAAAGTTTAATTTGGTAAAGAAGAGTTAAAAATTGTTAGTTGCCTATTCACCCCCCCTCTAGTCAACCATATCGATCCTTTCAGTTGTGTCGACTACCTTCCTATCCTCGCGGGAGGAGTTCGACTCCTGGTCCTCCCACTAAACGAAAGTTTTTGTTTTTAGCAGTCGAACGAACTATTATGGGCCGACTGCAGAAACAGCCCACCTACGAGGGTGTTACAAGTCATTAGGCCCAATTTAATATCAGAGGGCTAAAAATGTCGCCGGAGCAGCGGCCCACGAAGGTGAGCGTTCGTTGGCAGCGATTAAAGCAAGCGAACATGTGATTTAGGGCCAATCAGATGGCCAGCAAACGCCCCGAGCATTGATCGGACAGCTACAAAGGCTAATGGCTTGGGAGCACAGGAAAACTGAGCATTTATAATGTATTTAAATGTGTTCTTTGCTTATTTTGATGAATCTATGGGTAGTATCGGGGTGTGTGAACCATGAAGAAGTTGGAATACAGTAGATATTACACCAATATAAATAAAGAATGAGTTCACAATAGTACCAAAAATGGTGATTTATTTTCTTATACTAACGGATCTCATGAGTTTTCTATTGAGTTTTGTGTTCTGAAGTTTTCAAGTTTTGGGTAAAGATTTGATGGACTATGGAATGAGGAGTGGAAAGAGCCTAAGCTTGTGGATACCCAAGGCACACCAAGGTAATATTCAAGGACAACCAAGAGCCTAAGCTTCTGGGGCATCCCCTCTTTCGTCTTCGTCTATTGGTAAATTTACTTGAGGCTATATTTTTATTCACCAAATTATATGTGTTTTGCTTGGAGTGTCTTGTATGATATGAGTCTTTGCTTTTTAGTTTGTCACAATCATACTTGTTGTACACACCTTTTGAGAGGGACACACATGAATCGTGATTTATTAGAATATTCTATGTGCTTCACTTATATCTTTTGAGCTAGGCAATTTTGCTCTAGTGCTTCACTTATATCTTTTTAGAGCATGGCGGTGGCTTTATTTTATAGAAATTAAACTCTCATGTTTCACTTATATTATTTTGAGACTCTCTCTAAACAGCATGGTAATTTTCTTTGGTTATGAATTTAGTCCTAATATGATTGGCATCCAAGAGGGATATAATAAAAACTTTCATATAAAGTGCATTGAATACTATGAGAAGTTTGATTCCTTATGATTGTTTTGGGATATAAAGATGGTAAGATTAGATTCATGCTAGTGAGTAATTGTGGATTCGTAGAAATACTTGTGTTAAAATTTGTGATTCCCGTAGCATGCATGTATGGTGAATTGTTATGTGATGAAGTCGGAGCATGATTTATTTATTGATTGTCCTCCTTATGAGTGGCGGTCGGGGACGATCGATAGTCTTTTCCTACCATTCTATCCCCCTAGAAGCATACGTCTATTACTTTGTTTCGATAACTAATAAATTTTTGCAATAAGTATGTGAGTTCTTGTAGCGACCCGACCTCAGCGGTCAAGTCTCTGTGCTTAAGTGCCATCCCTGGATCGGTATTGCTGACACACACAGTACCCGAGGATTTACAACAGAGTTCAATCACACACTTATTACACCGAATGTCTCAAAAGAGAACTTTTTACAATAATATGGTTGAAGGCCATCTAAATAAGATAACAACGGAAGCTTCAAAGGTAGAAGAGTCCATCCAACTCCACGGCAAAACTAAGTGCACAACAATGACCTAGCGCACCTTATTCTTCGTCTGAAAATTCTGCAACATAATACGTTGCAGCCTGTGTAGGTTAGCACATGGAATATGCTGGCAAGATGACACTATAGAGCAATGAAGAAATAACAGCTATCACTACATGCATATATGGCTGGTGGAGGCTCTATGGTTATCATTTGCATAAAGCTAATTTTTCCCTACAACAAAGGAATATATTTTATTTAACTACAAAGTTTGTTGAAAACATTAAGAAGGTAACCACCACTCAATCCCAATTAAAAGTTTAATAACCCGACAAATTAATTAAGTAGAGTGATGATATCAACATAATAATTCAAGTACCAAATACTCAAAATGTCCATAACCGGAGACACGGCTAATCATGAATATTTTATACACTCTACAGAGGTTTGCGCACTTTTCCCCACAAGACTCGATCTCCTCCGTTGAATTTCTCGCACTACATGATGTTTGAGAAACGGATGACCGAGACACAGTCTTTCAGAAACATTAACTCTTTATGAAGGGTAGACCGTACCACCTACATCCCCTACATCTGCTAGTCTACCACTCTAAGAGGTCACACAACATACTCAACTATGCCAGAGCCCATAATGGCTTGTGGCTGCACACGGAAGTCTTCAGCATGAATAACATTATGATCCCTTTGAGCCTGGGTGGCAAACCATAGGATGATCACACGGGTTCCCCGGGATCTCCTTGAACAACACTGGATTCCCCAGGTGCCAACAACCAATCCACCCAGATGTGTGTTAAAGTAGCCACCTTAAGTTAAACCTTAATTAACAATAACTCTCACATCTTTCATGAATTCTCTCAAAACCAATCCACGTCTACGATCATAGCATAGCAGTATAAGCATAACGTAGAAACACCCATGGTTTGAATAAAAGGCAATAGGTTCCTACCTCATCATCTGCTCCCCAGTACCCACATCTTATCAAGTCCTACTCATGCAATGTTTGAGGGTTGAAACTAATGCATAAAAACTGGGTAGTGAAAGGATATGATCAAAGTGTTACTTGCCTTGCTGACGATCGAAAAACCCTAGTGATTCGTAGTACCAAGCCTCGCACTCCGAAAACTCTATCGTGAACAAAAAATAGCATACATAAGCACTCAAGCATAAGATGCAAAGTTAAAACCAAGAGAAAAGATCTAAACAGAAAGTTCAAGTGAAGAGCTTCGATTTGCAAAAAGAATCGATCAAATCGGAGATACGAAACTCAAACTACGATCAAAAGAAGTTCGAAATCAAATCTGCTTGAAACCAAATTTTAAATTTTCAAAATCATGTTAAAGTTGATTATCTGGATAGAGGGGAACAAGACGAAGATTTTGGCATTGGTTTCACTGGATTTGGACAAACGAGCAAAAAGTAGTGAAGGTTTGAAGATCAGGAACTAATCTATGATAAAAGTAATTACAGATAGGTCCCTGGCCGAAAAATAAAACTAAAAAGAAAACCAAACAAATGAATGTCCACTATTAGAGACTAACGAACAAATTCTCTCGCTGACAAATCTAAACGAGTGAACACTCGCTAAATAACCCCCAAAAAACCGATCTATTCTAATAAACGGAAACTTCAAAAAAACCTGAACTAAACCGAGAAAAACCGGATCGGTTTATACCGGTCGGCGGCGGCAGAATCGGTCAACGGCGACGTGGGTGAGGCGGCGGCGGCAGAGGCTTGGTGGCGCTAGCGGGCGGCTCGGCGGCGGTGGCTTAAGGCGGCGGCAATAGCTTGAGGAGGAGAGGGGGCGGAGTATTTAAAGAGGGGGAGGGGGTGCGCCGGCTTGGGGGAGGGGCAAAGTCGGCAGCGGAGGTGGAGTCGGAGGTGGAGTCGGAGCCGGACTCTGGCTCGGCCACGGCGGCGCGCGCGGGGGGAAGGCGGCGGCGACTTGGGCCGGCTGGGCTTCGGCCCAGTCAGTCCGAAGATTTTTTTAAAATAATTTCGCCCGAACGGAAAAATCCAAAAATAAAATAAATAAAAATCCTAAAATCCTAAAAAATAATTTTCATGGTCCTCTCCTAATATTTAGGACAACATGAACATTTTTCGGGGCTAAAATGCAGTTTTTCCCTAATTTACTCGAATAAAATTCAAATTCAAATATATTTTTATTTAAAACTAAATTTCCATTATTTCCTCTGTTTTGAAGAAGTCATATTATCTTCTCTCATTATTTATTTATTTGGAAATAATTTGGAAAAATAATTTCAAATAAAATTCACTTTGATCCAACTTACCAATTTTTGAAAATTCAAAAATGGAATTTTATGAAAACCTCCAACTCTCTCAAATGGTACTTGAGTTGCTTAAGGCCTCTAGAATCAAAATGTCCACAACAAAACCTAATAAAAATGCAAAGATCATGGATGCATATGATGATCTAATGGTTAACATCCAAATTGAAAATTGGGATGTTACAGTTCTTTATGACTAATGTTGAGTCCATGGATTATAAGCACTCTCACCCTTCCATCATTGCTATCCTCTCTAGTACCACGCAACTTTCACCGGTGCATTAAACCTACCATCACCTTCCTCAGGACAGCCACCATACCTACCTATTATGGCATTTCCTTAGTCATTCCGAGATATATTGCCATGCAACTTTCACCATTCCATTTATTATGACACACTTCATCATTGTCATATTGCTTTGCATGATCATGTAGTTGACATCGTATGTCGCAAAGCCACCATTCATGTTTTTATACATGTCACTCTTGAGTCATTGCACATCCCGGTACACCACCGGAGGCATACATATAGAGTCATATATTTGTTCTAGTATCGAGTTGTAATTCTTGAGTTGTAAGTAAATAAAAGTGTGATGATCATCATTAATTATAAGAGCATTGTCCCAGGTGAGGAGATGATGAAGTAAGCTATGGTTCCCTCACAAGTTGGGATGAGTCTCTGGACTTTACAAAAAATAAAAGAGGCCAAAGAAGCCCACAAAAAAGAGAGAAAAAATGAGAGAAAAGAGAGGAGAGACAATGTTACTATCCTTTTTCCACACTTGTGCTTCAAAGTAGCACCATGATCTTCATGATAGAGAGTCTCCTATTTTGTCACTTTCATATACTAGTGGAAAATTTTCATTATAGAACTTGGCTTGTATATTCCAATGATGGGCTTCCTCAAATTGCCCTAGGTCTTCGTGAGTAAGCGAGTTGGATGCACACCCGCTTAGTTTCTTTTTGGGATTCCATACACTTATAGCTTTACTGCATCCGTTTCATGGAAATCCCTACTCA
The DNA here is from genome assembly GCF_003073215.2 of Triticum urartu. NCBI lineage: Eukaryota > Viridiplantae > Streptophyta > Magnoliopsida > Poales > Poaceae > Triticum > Triticum urartu. Next base: position 420,236,542 of record NC_053025.1, on the reverse strand, counting down.
CTCGCATTTATATCTATTGATGGGCTTCTCCATAGCCCGTTGATACGCCTAGTTGATGTGAGACTATCTCCTTCGTTTTGTCTTCTCCACAACCACCATATTATATTCCACCTATAGTGTTATATCCACAGCTCACGCTCATGTATTGCGTGAAAGTTGAAAAAGTTTGAGAACATCAAAGGTATGAAACAATTGTTTGGCTTGTCATCGGGGTTGTGCATGATTTAATACTTTGCGTGATGAAGATGGAGTATAGCCAGACTATATGATTTTGTAGGGATAACTTTCTTTGCCATGTTATTTTGAGAAGACATGATTGCTATGTTAGTATGCTTGAAGCATTCACTTGTGCGCGTCGGTCCTAAACAAATGGTTTTTAACCCCTTTCCGCGACGGCATTTGGAACCGTCGCGAAGTGAGTGTGGGCGATAGGGGGGTCCTTCCCACACGACCCAGAAACCATCGGGGATAGGGCCCCTACAGTACTCCTACTCGTTTCTGCTTGCATTGCCATCACAGTCAGTATTCTGTAGTGCTACGTTTATGATGCGCGGCCCATCACAAACGGTTCACCGTTAAGGAAATTAGCTAATTGTAGTACGAGTGTCGGACAGGATTACGAAACGCCGGACCATCGTAACATCGTCGTACACGACAACTATTGCACACGCTATCCTGTGGTGCAACGTTTACGATGCATACTTCATCAGAAACAGTTCATGGTTGTGAATCATGTACGATAAGGCAACTAACACAAACGTTTAGTTTGCCCGCACCGTTTGTGATATCGTCTGACATCGCACACGGTTTGCAAACAGTAACTGTGTGCATGCTTGCACATATTTCCTCTTTGTGAACCGTCTCGGATTATGGTGCATATCGCAAACGTTTGTGTTTTACCAACCGTGTGTGCCATAACAACCTGGAGAGCGTAATTTCATCCTAATTTAATTACTGCTTTTCAAAATTGTATCGGATTTGGATTTGAATTTGAATGTATGCTATAGATTTATTCATATCCATCAGGTTCAAACAACCAATGCATTATCCGATTCATAGGTACATATGTTCAAGAATTACATAAGAACCAAATAAAGAATGATGAACCACAGTTGTATACTTGTACTAATAAAGACGGTAAAGAAAGAGGCGAAATATATTCTGGATGTTGAACAAGGTGAAGCGGAATGCCCATATTGTGCCCTCCTCCATGCAGAAGGCACGCACGACTCTAGTCCAACCCCTTGTGATGGCCGACCGCCCATCCTTCACGGTCTTCATGAAAACATCTAGATAATCATCGTGTTTTGGTAGAAATACTTTAATCCTTGCATGCTCACCTATCATATAGTTTGAGAGGTAATCTTGAGTAAACTGCTTTGGCAACCACTGCAAAGGAAAAAGATTCAGACATTGTCATCTAACACAACTCATTATGGGCAGTAAAAAGAAGGCTGCAGAATTCTTACTTACCATCCTGCAGTTCGTTGTTGTCTTGGATAAAGTGTAAACAAATAGTTTAATTGCCATCTTTGGACCCATTTTACTAACAATCTTTATCAGCCTCCTCACTTGATGCTGGTTCATCGATATCTCATTGCCCCATACGCAGAAAGGCTCGAAGCGCGGACCTTTACCATTGACATGTGTACCTAAAAGCACCAAGTTAATATTAGAAGCTAAACAACAATTGCATAATGATGTAGCACAACACTCTTTTATAATATGTCTATATACATCTGTATGTGGTAGTCCATTTGAAATCTCTAAAAAGACAAATATTTAGGAACGAAGAGAGTATCTTATAACATCCAATATACTCACATATTAGATGAATTAACATCTTATATTATGGGCCAGAAGGAGTTTAGTGCATTCTTACAAATTATCGACTGATTAACTGCTGTTGTATCCAGGGGTTACAGTTAGTTTGAGCTAGTTCGGGCTCAAATAGCCCTAAAGTATATCTAAACATGAGGGCTAGTTTGAGTTAGTTGCATCTATAACCCACCCAAAAAACTATCCAACCCAAGAGGTGCTAATTGGAAATAGTTCTTCTAGTGCATTTATTGTCAATCTAACCCTGCCATCCAAAAAACTCTTTGGATGGAGTTAGTTCAGGGTTAGTAATGAGCTAGAAACTAACTCTAACCTCTAGCTAAGTTGAGTATCCAAACAGGGTTGTGTTGTTGTTGTTGCTGCTGCTGCTCTTCTACGTATATCTAGACATCATTAGAACATTAATTTAACACTCTTCCTTGTTGCTATGTAGCCTAGGATTGCATATTTAGACATTAAGTACAACGCATGTTGCTATGTAGCCTCAGATATATTACATATGGCCCTAGTTAACCTAACGATAAATGGGTTGCAGATATATTCAGTTAAAAGTCTGATTCACCGCTTAGTCCCTTATCAGCCGCCGGCCTATATGGTACCAGCTACCGATATCCTGAACAGTGAGCAGATATAAGCCACGGGATGAAACTAACCTCGATGGAAAACAGCAGTCGCTCCCAAAATTGTCCTGTGTAGGTACATCGAGAAGCATGTTAAGAACAACAGTTCATACTTGCACATATAGAACATCACGTTGTGAATAACTGGAATAAACAAGGCATACTACGAACAACCAAAGATAGCATTTGAAACTGGACATATGCTAACTATAAACAATAGAACATCACGTTGTGAATAACTGGAATAAACAAGGCATACTACGAACAACCAAAGATAGCATTTGAAACTGGACATATGCTAACTATAAACAACCGAACAATCAAAAAACTTTAAAAGAGGCATATGCTAGCTATAACAAGCTTAACAACAAGCAAATATATGCATTCCTACCGGTATGTTTAAAACTGGATTGATGAAATGTACTGCACAGTAAATAATTGCACATATAGAGCATCACATTGTGAACAAATGAAATAAACAAGGCATACTGCAAACAACCAGATATAGCAATTAAAACTGGACATATTCTCACTACACTACAAAAGGGACTCGACAAAACAAATCATGGGTTTCCCCATGTGAAGAGGCATGGCAAAAGAAATCATGGATTTCCGCACTTGTCACAGATGGGCTCATTCCTGTGGTAAGAGCGCTGACCCTAGATGTGCTCCATGTTGTCGCAGGTGGGCTCCTTCCCCTTGGAAGAGCACGGCTGTAGGGTGCCCTCCCTAATGTCGCAGACGGGCGCTTTCCCCTTGGAAGAGCAGATGGGCTCTTTCCCCTTGGAAGAGCCAGAGAGGGTGCCCACCTCGTGGTCGCCGTCAATGAGATCTAACTTGGAAGCTGTGGATCCCAAGCCAGCGTCGCAGAATGTGTCCTTCAGAAATGACAAAAGGGGCTCGTTGCGATGTAGACTGGCAAATTGTTGACAGCGAGCGAGAGGAGATCGGCGACGGGGCCATGGATGAGATCGACGGTGGTTGAACTCGAGGGGTTGGGTGTGGGCCACTTAACCTGTGACATAGCCCGCCTCGGGCCATCGCTGTCGATGACCTCGATGTCGTAGCCGGCGGACGAGACATGCCCGCATACTCTAGCCCGCTGCTTGAGTGCCTGCCGCCAGTAATGGTCGTCGGCTTCCTCAATGACGTCGGGCAAAGATACCGCTATACACCTCTTTTGGGCTAGTCGCTCCTCGAGCTCCACGGGAAGCATAGCCGGGCTTAGGTTGCGACGCTCTGGAGTGGGGGATGGGGATGGGGATCTGTGAGAAAGGGGCGTTTGGCAGGCGTCATCTAAGAAACTCAGGGAAGCCTAGGTATGGAGATTGGTGGGTAAGCTGCACGGGCAAACCGGCATATGTTGACAATGGAGGCCTTGCGCCGGCAGTGGTAGCAGCAGCGGGGACCTTGCTAGGGTTTCAAGCGAGGGAGTGTGTGTGTGTGTGTGTGTGTGCACTCCCGAGAAGGTTTTGTTGTGTGTGTGTGTGTGTGTGGAGGGGGGTGTTTGAGGAAATGACGCGGGTACTGAAAATTTTACTACGAGGGAGTCAAACGCGGGATTGAAATGCCGGGCTATTGAAAATTTTGATGATAGTGCATCACACACGGTCCGGAGATAACAACCATGTGTTATGAAACAGAAAAACCCTCGAGGCGGGCAGATATTTTCTAGGGATGCAGGCGGGATTGGGAACAAGAAACATTGCACATGGTCCGGAGATAACAACCGTGTGTTATGAAACAGAAAAACCCTCGAGGCGGGCAGATATTTTCTAGGGATGCAGGCGGGATTGGGAACAAGAAACATTGCACATGGTCCGGAGATAACAACCGTGTGTTATGAAACAGAAAAACCCTCGAGGCGGGCAGATATTTTCTAGGGATGCAGGCGGGATTGGGAACAAGAAACATTGCACATGGTCCGGAGATAACAACCGTGTGTTATGAAACAGAAAAACCCTCGAGGCGGGCAGATATTTTCTAGGGATGCAGGCGGGATTGGGAACAAGAAACATTGCACATGGTCCGGAGATAACAACCGTGTGTTATGAAACAGAAAAACCCTCGAGGCGGGCAGATATTTTTGAGAGGGGGAGCCTCGTGCAGCCCAATGTACTGTGCGGATGTGTGCGTGACAGGTGCACCGGTGTGGCACACGGTTAGTTTGAGTGAACCGTGTCTGTTGCGTCATCCGACTTCTCTGATGTTCATAAATTTGGCGAAAAATGACACGGGAGAGGGTCAGAACACGAACACAGTTGCATGTGGACCAAATTTATGTGTCAAAAGGGTGGTTTGATTTTCAAATACCAATTGCAACTTCGATGTGGCACCTCTCTCGTAAAGCGCACTGTATTGCTTGCCCCCACCCCCCTCGTGTCGGCACGAAGGGAATCCTAAGCTATGAATGCATGCCCCCTCCCCCCAACCGAGGTTCACCCTAGCAAAGTGTGAAGTAGCTAGCAGCCCCCCTCCTTCCTAGTGTCGGCACGAAGGGAATCCTAAGCTATGAATGCATCCCCCAACCGAGGTTCATTCACCTAGCAAAGTGCGAAGTAGCTAGTAGCCCCCCTCCCTCGTGTCGGCACGAGGGGAATCCTAAGCTATGAATGCATGCCCCCAACCAAGGTTCACCTTAGCAAAGTGCAAAGTAGCTAGAAGCCCCCCTCACTCGTGTCGGCACGAAGGGAATCCTAAGCTATGAATGCATGCCCCCCCAACCGAGGTTCGCCTAGCAAAGTGCGAAGTAGCTAGCAGCCCCCCCCGTGTCGGCACGAAGGGATTCCTAAGCTATGAATGCATGGCCCCCCAACCGAGGTTCACCTAGCAAAGTGTGAAGTATCTAGCAGCCCCTCCCTCGTGTCGGCACAAAGGGAATCATAAGCTATGAATGCATGCCCCCCAACCGAGGTTCACCCTAGCAAAGTGCGAAGTAGCTAGCAGCCACCCCTCCCTCGTGTCGGCACGAAGGGAATCCTAAGCTATGAATGCATGCCCCCTCCCCCCAACCGAGGTTCCCCTAGAAAATTGCGAAGTAGCTAGCAACCCCCACCCCCTCATGTCGCCATGAAGGGAATCCTATGCTGTGAATGCATGCCCCCCCAACCGAGGTTCACCTAGCAAAGTGCAAAGTAGCACCCCCACACACGCACTTTCAGTCGGCGGGCCAGAGAGGCATATATCTCACCAACATGGATCATAAAACGGACCAAGAATAATCCACCTTGGTCGTACAACCTCTCTCTTGTTGTTGGTCAAAGTGATGGTCGTCCATGCGACCCCAGAGATGGGCTAGCTCGCCAATAATCACGCAAGTAGCTAGTCCCTGAAGACAACCACTGCATGCGTATGGCCCAAACATATGTATGGAGAGGTGTGTTTTTGAGTAACAATGGAACAACTTTGATGTGGCACCATGATTCGAACTAGAAATCCCAGACTGAGTGAGGGTTAGGTTGACGATGCATATGTATGTCACACCACACTTCAAGCCAACGACGGGGATTCATGCATGCATGCGTGCATAGTATATGCGCTCAAACTTAATTAGGTCTGAATCTCACCATGACCTATACTACGATAACACAAACCAAATGAAGAATCCGCCATGGTAACCTATCTTCTTGTTGGTCAGGTGATCATGGATGCCCACGCGGGCCCACAAATATATAGGCTTGTCGCCGATAACCACTCAGGGAATGTACCGTTCAAAGGCAACCACTACATGCATATGTATGGAGGTGATGCCTGCATGCATGTTTGAATACACAACATTGATGTGGCACGTGTGTCAAAAATCGTGCACTATCTCCCCACACAGAGCGGGATCGGTTCATGATGTGTCGTTGTACTAGCCTCTTCGACTCGATGGGAGGGATTCATGCGTACACATGCATGCGTGTGTGCTCAAGATGTATCATGCATGTCATCCCAGAGCAAAAATAATAATCCCCTCCTAATTCAAATTAACCTCTCTTGTTGTCAGGCAAAAAGTAGTGATGGACCAAGCGGGCCCACAAATGGAAAGCATCGATATCGCTGATAACCGCTTAAGTGGGTGCAAGAGGACAACCACCACCGCTTTGCATGTGGGCCAAACATATATATGTTGAATATCCAAAATGCACAACTTTGATGTGCCACATGCCTCAAAAACCGAAAACCATGCACCCACACAGAGCGAGGTTCATATCAAGTGTACTACATATGATGATCCCGTTCCCCCCTCTTCACCGCATACTATATGCTCCTGCCATAATATATGTAACCCAAAAGAATCCTCATCGATGGTGAAATTAATTAACCTCTCCCGATGTAGGTCAAAGTGATGCATGCATCCATCGACGATGGCCTCGTGGGCCCACAGATGGAAGCGTCACACGTGAGTGTCCTAGCTAGGATATGCATGTGGCCCAAAAAGGTGTTGTGTGATGTTTGAATAACCCATTTCATAATTTTGATGTGGCACGTGCCTCAGAAACCAAAAAGTCCAGACACTGAGTGAGGGTGTACTTGTTCACAGACGCGTATGTATAGTATAGTATATATGCTAGTCCCCTCCCACCTCTTTGACGCGTACTATATACCACCATAACACAAACAAAAAAGATTCCACCTTGCTGGTCAAATTAACGTCACTGCCGGCTATTCGTCAAAGTGATGGACGACGACCTCACGGGCCCACAGAAAGCGTCACACATGAGTATCGAGTGTCGTGTAGGACAACCATCGACTGCATGTGGCCAAAACATTTATGTATGACAGGGTTGTGTAATGTTTTAAATAACGAGTTCACGACTCTGATGTGGCACCGTCCTGCCTAACAAAATGGCCAACCCACACGGTGGCTCACAACTCGTAGTGTACTGCGAGCCACCCGCACCCCCAGACGCACACACCCACACACACACACCACGAATCTACCGCAACTACGATGCATGTTAAATTAATTATCCCACGGTGAACATACATGTTACCAAATGAGGGACGTTTTAATTTCAAAAAAATCACAGACATCATTAAGACATTTTAGTACATTGATTGATTTTCTACGGGTATAATGTGCAAAAATCAAATTTGAGCTACATGCACACGTGACAGTGCACCTAAATGGATTGCAAAAACACATGTGTCTCACTAGGTACATGTTTACTCCCCGTGCAACAAATTTTAAACATTGAGAATCTTGATTTTTAAATTCTAGTACATCCAAAACTTATTTGAAGTTCGTGAAACTTGTCGTGTTGTCATATGGACACCAATACAAAGTGGCATTGTACTTTTTCGGTCAAATTTGAGACCAGTTTTGATGTAATCTTTATCTAATTACAGACGGGAGATTATTAATAATTGGGAACCAATATCCCAAACGGATTATTTATTCGAACCGAGAGCGTTAGTCCAACAATGGATATGTGTCGTGCTTCGGTTAAGCAATAAAGCGGCAGTATTGATCATCCAAATAGAAAAACAATATACATGCCGCTGCGCGACCCGTGTGGCGTGCAAGCAGGCGTGAGTTGACGGGACACGTCCGCCGTGCAGGCAGACGAGGAGGCGTGTGTGCAGGTGTGTGAATTGACGGAGTCATGCTCGCTGCACAGTGTCATCGGGAGGCGTGCGAGTAGTTGTGTGAAACTTTGGTAGGCATGCCAGCAGTCAGGTGCGCAAGCTCACCGAGAGGCGAGCCATCGGTTTGACCGCCGCCCGCCTCTCTCCCACAAATCCCATTACTCCATATTAATGGTGCGCCCGAGCGGCCGCACCCCCCATCCTCGCTACGCACATGAAATCCTCTCTCTTCGCTTGCATCCTCGACGCTGCTCTCAGTCCTCAAAGCCGTCAGTGTATGAGGATGTCGCTGAAGCGCCTCATCGGAGGGAGTGGCGACGCCGAGGCTGCTAAAGCACCGGAGCACTGCGTGGAGATGGAGATAGAGGTTGACGTCACTGCCGGCGAGTTACCGCTGCACCATGATGTCGTTGACGGCGTCGAGCTTCCACAGCCGGATGCGGAGTTCCACACCGACTCTGACGACCACTCCGGCGACGACTTCGACGACGAAGGACATCTAGTTAGTCATCTATACCCATTTATGTGTCAAATAGATCATAGGGTTTCTCTGGTTACTCCTGCCTCCCCCTTTTTGGAATAGAAATCATATGGTTATGTTCTCCCAATCCATGAAATCTGAGTAAGTTTCGTTAGATCCGTGTAGTGTATTGATTGTTTGAATGGTACAGATGATAAGTGATTAGTTGTTTCATCTGTGCAAATGATTTCTGCTAGTAATCCGACTAGGGTTAGTGTTCGTGCTAATAATTCCTAGCCAGGGCTTGACAATTGATTTTCAATGACCTACATATGGTTGTGCCATTATTTTTTTCAAGATTGGTCTGTACATAGACGAATGCGCTTAAAAATCAAACCATAATCTCTAGATATGTATAAATAAATAGCCATAATTCCTAATCATACTTCACGGCGTGTGATCATTGATTTGATGCCAAATTTGTTTTACTATTTGTATAGGTGTTGTCTGACGATGTGGACAGTGAGGATGAAGATGTCCTAAGGAGGTACAATAGGAAAATCCTGAGGGAGCTTTATGCGGGAATGCATAACAGACGTATTAGGACCTGGAACGACGGCTATGGATGCCCATTTTGCAACCAAAAGCTTCATGACACGTATCTAAGTGTTCTGGCGCATGCAAGAGGACGGGCCGTTGGCTCATTCAAGTAGAAGTATTCTCATAGGGTGGCGCATGACACGTACGCCGAGTACCTGGAGAAGCTTTAGGATCGTGCCGGCATGTGAGATGAGATGTGGGATGGATGGAACTATATATGTACACTTGAGTATGCTTAATACTATTGAACTATGTACAACTTATGGTTGAACTATGCTTATCTACGTGTACGCTTATTATCTATGTCTGAGTATGTTAAATATTTCGCCAATTTTTGGTAAAAATTACAACGGGGGACCAATAAACCAGGATGAAGGTAGTACGTCAATCACACACGGTTCCCAAAATTGGAACTGTGTGCAATGACTTTCATTTTGCCTGCTGCGTCAATCACACACGGTTCGCTCTAGCAAACTGTCGCCCCCAAAATTCTTTGTGGGAAAGAAAACCCTCACCACCCAATTCAAAAAAGCAAAAAGAAAACCCTCACCATCCCACGTCACAAAACCCTCACCCCGCCCGCCACCCCCTCGGCCCCTCCGGTACATTCCCCATTCACACTTGCACAAGCTCCTCCATGTCTATGCCATGGCACCACCTATCGCGGCAGTAAACACTTAGCTCGACGCATGTCGCCGCCGCCAGGCTGCCGACAAAGCCCACCGCATTTCGCCACTTCTGCTTGCCGCCGCCTATCGCCATCGACTTTCTCGACGCTGGTCGTGGTCGACCCAGCTCCGCATGGTTGGGGAATCTGCCGTACTAAGGGTTCTTTCTCATGGAAGACAAGGTAACTAGTTTAACGAGATATTATCTCATCTCTTACCCCAGTTCATCTGCCTTCTTTAATCACCCGGTGGAAATCACCGTGAATTCATTTTTATTCGAGCTGATTTGAGGGTTTTCTTTCATCCATAGAATGTACAGTGCGTCGACACTTCAGGACTTGGTGACCGCCGCCAGAGATTCCATCTCATCGTACCAGATAACTTGAGGACGCGCGCGGTATGTTCAATCTCACCCTAAATCGGTTGGCATGGCCTACTTTCCTGAACATATTCTAAATATTGCTACATTTGGATAGAAGGTGCCACATGTACCATATACGTCAAAGGAAATTTTCCCCTCTTATTTCTATATTAGGCAAATTAATGATGTATTGTTCTTTCGATTACTCTCATATTTCCATGACATCATGTTTACCCTATCTGTTTAATTATAGACTTTTGTCCTTCGATTTCAACTGTTGTACAGTTCATTCAATTTGGGCCCATATTTGCATGTTACCATATTTTCTTTAACAATCCTACCATTTTCTGCAAGACATCCCTCGCTATGCAACAGATTATGTAGTGCACAATTTTTCCCTTTACATACATCAAGGCTCCACGAACGGCATACTGCACACAAACCATGGATTTACAATCATAGTTACTGTAATACTTGAGACATGGTGACTCCTATTTTGGCACTGGCTTTTGGAATGAAATTGCAAAGTTTTATGTACTGAAAGCTAGCACTAAAATTGCACTGCACATAGAAGGGCCTGGTCATGAGATATATGCTAACTTCCCCGACAAAATCATTCGTCCAGACTTTGTTCAAAGTAAGTTTTCTTTTCAACTATCTGCATATGTTGACTTACCCAACAATGTCAAATTAATTGTGTAGTATTTAAGCAACCAATTGTTATTCCCTTTTCTTACTATATTCCTACCTAATAACTTCTAGTTACCAATACACTTTTCTATTGCCCTGTTTTAACTAAATATTCCCTTTACTCCCATTTCTATCAGAAAGCGCCATTGACAAGGACACTCCGGAGGTGGAGAACGGGGCTGCCAACAAGCGGAGGCGGGGCGAGCTAGAACCACAAGCGACTCCAGCAGGCCTAGACTTAATCAGCAGCCTCCCCGATGATATGTTGAGAGTCATCATCTCCCTCCTCCCAATCAAATATGGGGCGCAGACAACCCTCCTTTCCTGGCGGTGGCGCTTCCTATGGAACTCCAGCCCTCTCGACCTCATCGACACCCACGAGCTCTGCCATGACTATTGCAAAAGCTTGGATGCGTTCTCTAAGATCCTCGGCAGTCACCTTGGCCCAACCAAAGGCCTTAGAATGGGCAAGTTCCGTTCCAATGGCAAGGACCGAGCCAAGCTTGACGCCTGGTTCCGATTCCCCGCCCTAGATCAGCTCAAGGAGCTCACTTTTGATGATGGGCATATGCGGTTGCTGCCAATGTCCACATTCCGCCTGGCGCCCACGCTGCGTGTCACCAAGTTCAGGAACTGCCATTTCCTGCCCCTTAATGACACGCCCACTCTTATTCTACCATGACTGAAGCACCTCGAGCTCGTCGCTGTCTGCCTCTCAAAGGGTGACATGGAGCGCCTGCTCCGTGGCTGTACTGCACTCGAGTACCTTCATCTTCAAGCGATCAATGGGTTGAGTACCTTCCGCATCACCTCCATGTCTCTCCGGACTATTTATGTGTGTTGCTGGTGCGGCAGGAAGACATCACAAAAGGTGGACCACGGTATGGTCATCCAGGACACACCTGTGATACGTCTCCAACGTATCTATAATTTTTGATTGTTCCATGCTATTATATTATCAACCTTGGATGTTTTATATGCATTTATATGCTATTTTATATGATTTTTTGGGACTAACCTATTAATCAAGAGCCCAACGCCAGTTTCTATTTTTTCCTTGTTTTAGAGTATCGCAGAAAAAGAAAATCAAACGGAGTCCAATTGACCTGAAACTTCACGAAACTTATTTTTGGACCAGAAGAAGCCCACGGAGTATCGGAGATGGACCAGGAGAGTCCTGGGCTGCCCACCAGGGTGGGGCGCGTGCCCACCCCCCTGGGCACTCCCCCTTGCCTCGTGGACATCCCGGAGGTCCACCGATGTACTTCTTCCTCCCATATATACCCATATACCCTAAAAACTTCGGGGAGCAGAATAGATCGGGAGTTCTGCCGCCAGAAGCCTCCATAGCCACCGAAAACCAATCTAGACCCGTTCCGGGACCCTGTAGGAGGGGGAGCCCCTCTCCGGTGGCCATCTTCATCATCCTGGTGCTCTCCATAACGAGGAGGGAGTAGTTCTCCCTTGGGGCTGAGGGTATGTACCAGTAGATATGTGTTTGATCTCTCTCTCTCTCTCTCTCGTGTTCTTGAGGTGGTACGATCTTGATGTATCGCGAGCTTTGCTATTATAGTTGGATCTTATGATGTTTCTCCCCCTCTACTCTCTTGTAATGGATTGAGTTTTTCCTTTGAAGTAATCTTATCAGATTGAGTCTTTAAGGATTTGAGAACACTTGATGTATGTCTTGCGTGGGATACCTGTGGTGACAATGGGGTATTCTATCGATCCACTTGAAGTATGTTTTGGCGATCAACTTGCGGGTTCCGCCCATGAACCTATGCATAGGGGTTGGCACACGTTTTCGTCTTGACTCTCCGGTAGAATCTTTGGGGCACTCTTTAAAGTACTTTGTGTTGGTTGAATAGATGAATCTGAGATTGCGTGATGCATATTGTATAATCATACCCACGGATACTTGAGGTGACATTGGAGTATCTAGGTGACATTAGGGTTTTGGTTGATTTGCGTCTTAAGGTGTTATTTTACTACGAACTCTAAGGCTGTTTGTGACACTTATAGGAATAGCCCAATGGATTGATCAGAAAGAATAACTTTGAGGTGGTTTCGTACCCTACCATAATCTCTTCGTTTGTTCTCCGCTATTAGTGACTTTGGAGTGACTCTTTGTTGCATGTTGAGGGATAGTTATGTGATCCAATTATGTTATTATTGTTGAGAGAACTTGCACTAGTGAAAGTATGAACCCTAGGCCTTGTTTCCTAGCATTGCAATACCATTTGTGCTCACTTTTATCATTAGTTACCTTGCTGTTTTTATATTTTCAGATTACAAAAACCATTATCTACTATCCATATACCACTTGTATCACCATCTTTTCGCCGAACCAGTGCACCTATACAATCTACCATTGTATTGGGTGTGTTGGGGACACAAGAGACTCTTTGTTATTTGGTTGCAGGGTTGCTTGAGAGAGACCATCTTCATCCTACGCCTCCTACGGATTGATAAACCTTAGGTCATCCACTTGAGGGAAATTTTCTACTGTCCTACAAACCTCTACACTTGGAGGCCCAACAACGTCTACAAGAAGAAGGTTGTGTAGTAGACATCAAGCACTTTTCTGGCACCATTGCCGGGGAGGTTTGTGCTTGAAGGTATATCTTTAGATCCTGCAATCTAAACTTTTTGTTTCTTGTTTTAGCACTAGTTTAGTTTACAAAAGAAAACTACAAAAAATATGGAATTGAGTTTGCCTCATACGCTTCATCTTTTTAATATCGTTTGTGAGTATGATGGAAAGGAAAATTGTGCCAAAGTGTTAGAATAAGAATGCATTAAAATGTTTGGCACTAAATAATTGAATGATGAGCATGATTGCAATGTTGTTAGTATGAATTCCTTGAATATCCATGATGCTAATGATATGCAAAGCCACAAGCTTGGGGAAGCTATGTTTGATGAAGATGATATTTTTTGTCCCCCAAGTTTTGATGAGCAAATTTATTATGATGAAAGCATTCCTCCTATTTATGATGATTATATTGATGAAAGTGGATTTGGAGAGGTCATGACTTTATTTTGTGATGAACCCACTATTGCGGAAGAGGTTCCAATTGATTATGAGAAGAAAGTTGCTATCTATAATGATTATTGTGATGACTTGTATGCTATAAAGAATAATGATATCCATGAAAATTGTCATCGTGATTTTGGTTTTCAATTGGATTATGCCTCACATGATAATTATTTTGTTGAGTTTGCTCCCACTATTATTCATGAGAAGAATTTTGCTTATGTGGAGAGTAGTAAATTTACTATGCTTGTAGATCATGAAAAGAATGCTTTAGGTGCTGGTTATATTGTTGAATTCATTCATGATGCTACTGAAAATTATTATGAGGAAGGAACATATGCTTGTATGACTTGCAATAATATCAAGTTTCCCCCCTATGTGCTTAAAATTTTGGAGTTATGCTTGTTTTACCTTCCTATGCAAGTTGATTCTTGTTCCCACAAGTTGTTTACTCACAAAATCCCTATGCATAGGAAGTGTGTTAGACTTAAATGTGCTAGTCATATTCTTCATGATGCTCTCTTTATGTTACAATTCTTATCTTTTATGTGAGCATCATTGAAATCATCATGCCTAGCTAGGGGCGTTAAACGATAGCGCTTGTTGGGAGGCAACCCAATTTTATTTTTATTCCTTACTTTTTGTTCCTGTTTAGTAATAAATATTTCATCTAGCATCTGTTTAGATGTGGTTTTATGTCTTTAATTAGTGTTTGTGCCAAGTAGAACCTTTGGGAAGACTTGGGGAAAGTCTTTGCGATCTTGCTGTAAAAAACAGACACTTTAGCGCTCACTAGAATTGCTGCCATTTTTTACTGGAGAGTGATATTTAGTTAATTATTTTTTCAGATGATTAATAGACAAATTACTCAGCTCCACCAATTTATTTGAGAATTTTACGAGTTCCATAAGTATACGTTTGATACAGATTACTACAGACTGTTCTGTTTTTGACAGATTCTGTTTTCTATGTGTTGTTTGCTTATTTTGATGAATCTATGAGTAGTATCGGAGGGTATGAACCATAGAGAAGTTGGAATACAGTAGATATTACACCAATATGAATTTAGAATGAGTTCATTACAGTACCTTATGATGGTGATTTGCTTTCTTATACTAACGGAGCTTACGAGTTTTCTATTAAGTTTTGTGTTGTGAAGTTTTCAAGTTTTGGGTAAAGATTCGACGGACTATGGAATAAGGAGTGGAAATAGCCTAAGCTTGGGGATTCCCAAGGCACCCCAAGGTAATATTCAAGGACAAACAAAATCCTAAGCTTGGGGATGCCCCGGAAGGCATCCCCTCTTTCGTCTTCGTTCATTGGTAACTTTACTTGGAGCTATATTTTTATTCGCCACATGATATGTGTTTTGCTTGGAGCGTCAATTTATTTTGTTAGGATTTTCTTGCTGTTTGAATAAAATACCAAGATCTGAAATTCTTTAATTTTAGAGAGTCTTCATATAGTTGCATGATTATTCGACTACTCATTGATCTTCACTTATATCTTTCGGAGTAGTTTGTCATTTGCTCTAGTGCTTCACTTATATCCTTTTAGAGCACGGTGGTGGTTTTATTTTATAGAAATAGATGAACTCTCATGCTTCACTTATATTATTTTGAGAGTCCTAAACAGCATGATAATTTTCTTTGGTTATGAATTTAGTCCTAATATGATGGGCATCCAAGAGGGGTATAATAAAAACTTTCATATAAAGTGCATTGAATACTATGAGAAGTTTGATACTTTATGATTGTTTTGAGATATGGAGATGGTGATATTAGAGTCATGCTAGTTGAGTAGTTGTGAATTTGATAAATACTTGTGTTGAAGTTTGTGATTCCCGTAGCATGCACGTATGGTGAACCGTTATGTGACGAAGTAGGAGCATGATTTATTTATTGATTGTCTTCCTTATGAGTGGCGGTCGGGGACGAGCGATGGTATTTTCCTACCAATATATCCCCCTAGGAGCATGCGTGTAGTACTTTGTTTCGATAACTAATAGAATTTTGCAATAAGTATGTGAGTTCTTTATGACTAATGTTGAGCCATGGATTATACGCACTCTCACCCTTCCACCATTGCTAGCCTCTCTAATACCACGCACCTTTCGCCGGTATCATAAACCCACCATATACCTTCCTCAAAAAAGCCACCACACCTACCTATCATGGCATTTCCATAGCCATTCCGAGATATATTGCCATGCAACTTTCCACCATTCCTTTTACTATGACACGCTCCATCATTGTCATATTGCTTTGCATGATCATGTAGTTGACATTTTAGTTGTGGCAAAGCCACCGTTCATAATTCCTTCATACATGTCACTCATGAGTCATTGCACATCCCGGTACACCGTCAGAGGCATTCATATAGAGTCATACTTTGTTCTAGTATCGAGTTGTAATCATTGAGTTGTAAATAAATAGAAGTGTGATGATCATCATTAATAGAGCATTGTCCAAAAAAAGAAAAGAAAAAGAGAAAGGCCAAATAAAAAAGGAAGGTCCAAAAAAAGAGAAAGGCAAAAAAGGCCAAAAAAGGGACAATGCTACTATCCTTTTTCCACACTTGTGCTTCAAAGTAGCACCATGATCTTCATGATAGAGAGTCTCTTGTTTTGTCACTTTCATATACTAGTGGGAAATTTTCATTATAGAACTTGCCTTGTATATTCCAACAATGGGCCTCCTCAAGTGCCCTAGGTCTTCGTGAGCAAGCAAGTTGGATGCACACCCACTTAGTTTCTTTTGTTGAGCTTTCACACATTTATAGCTCTAGTGCATCCATTGCATGGCAATCCCTACTCACTCACATTGATATCTATTAATGGGCATCTCCATAGCCCGTTGATACGCCTAGTTGATGTGAGACTATCTTCTCCTTTTTGTCTTCTCCACAACCACCATTCTATTCCACCTATAGTGCTATATCCATGGCTCACGCTCATATATTGCGTGAAGATTGAAAAAGTTTGAGAACACCAAAAGTATGAAACAATTGCTTGGCTTGTCATCGGGGTTGTGCATGATTTAAATACGTTATGTGGTGAAGATGGAGCATAGCCAGACTATATGATTTTGTAGGGATAGCTTTCTTTGGCCATGTTATTTTGAGAAGACATGATTACTTTGTTAGTATGATTGAAGTATTATTATTTTTATGTCAATATTAAACTTTTGTCTTCAATCTTATGGATCTGAATATTCTTGCCACAATAAAGAGAATTACATGGATAAATATGTTAGGTAGCATTCCACATCAAAAATTCTGTTTTCATCATTTACCTACTCGAGGACGAGCAGGAATTAAGCTTGGGGATGCTGATATGTCTCCAACGTATCTATAATTTTTGATTGTTCCATGCTATTATATTATCAACCTTGGATGTTTTATATGCATTTATATGCTATTTTATATGATTTTTGGGACTAACCTATTAACCTAGAGCCCAGTGCCAATTTCTGTTTTTCCTTGTTTTAGAGTATCACAGAAAAGGAAAATCAAATGGAGTCCAATTGACCTGAAACTTCACGGAACTTATTTTTGGACCAGAAGAAGCCCACGGAGTATCGGAGATGGACCAGGAGAGTCCCGGGCTGCCCACGAGGGTGGAGGGAGCGCCCACCCTGGGCACGCCCCCTGCCTCGTGGACAGCCCGGAGGTCCACCGACGTACTTCTTCCTCCCATATATACCCATATACCCTAAAAACTTCGGGGAGCAGAATAGGTCGGGAGTTCCGCCGCCAGAAGCCTCCGTAGCCACCGAAAACCAATCTAGACCCGTTCCGGGACCCTGCCGGAGGGGGAATCCCTCTCCGGTGGCCATCTTCATCATGCCGGTGCTCTCCATGACGAGGATTGAGTAGTTCTCCCTCGGTGCTGAGGGTATCTACCAGTAGCTATGTGTTTGATCTCTCTCTCTCTCTCGTGTTCTTGAGGTGGTACGATCTTGATGTATCGCGATCTTTGCTATTATAGTTGGATCTTATGATGTTTCTCCCCCTCTACACTCTTGTAATGGATTGAGTTTTCCCTTTGAAGTTATCTTATCGGATTGAGTCTTTAAGGATTTGAGAACACTTGATGTATGTCTTGCGTGGGATACCTGTGGTGACAATGGGGTATTCTATTGATCCACTTGATGCATGTTTTGGTGATCAACTTGCGGGTTCCGCCCATGAACCTATGCATAGGGGTTGGCACATGTTTTCATCTTGACTCTCCGGTAGAATCTTTGGGGCACTCTTTGAAGTACTTTGTGTTGGTTGAATAGATGAATCTGAGATTGTGTGATGCATATCGTATAATCATACCCACGGATACTTGAGGTGACATTGGAGTATTTAGGTGACATTAGGGTTTTGGTTGACTTGCGTCTTAAGGTGTTATTTTACTACGAACTCTTGGGCTGTTTGTGACACTTATAGGAATAGCCCAACGGATTGATCGGAAAGATTAACTTTGAGGTGGTTTCGTACCCTACCATAATATCTTTGTTTGTTCTCCGCTATTAGTGACTTTGGAGTGACTCTTTGTTGCATGTTGAGGGATAGTTATGTGATCCAATTATGTTATTATTGTTGAGAGAACTTGCACTAGTGAAAGTATGAACCCTAGGCCTTGTTTCCTAGCATTGCAATACCGTTTGTGCTCACTTTTATCATTAGTTACCTTGCTGTTTTTATATTTTCAGATTACAAAAACCATTATCTACTATGCATATACCACTTGTATCACCATCTCTTCGCCGAACTAGTGCACCTATACAATCTACCATTGTATTGGGTGTGTTGGGGACATAAGAGACTCTTTGTTATTTGGTTGCATGGTTGCTTGAGAGAGACCATCTTCATCCTACGCCTCCTATGGATTGATAAACCTTAGGTCATCCACTTGAGGGAAATTTGCTACTGTCCTACAAACCTCTGCACTTGGAGGCCCAACAACGTCTACAAGAAGAAGGTTGTGTAGTAGACATCAACATGCACTTGAGAGATTACTTGTAGTTGATCAAGAAGGTACAACAAGAATCAATGTCATTTCTGCGCTGAAATTGACAGTGGTGGGCTACTCGTCTAACAAATACTCCGAACTCGTGTAACAAATATATACAGCCGCCTTCTACCTCTCCTTCTACAAATTAACATTATTTCTAATTTTGAAGATATTTGTTCGTCTATCATTCAGAAAATGATTCCGACAAGCTTTACCCCGAAACTGCGCACAGTGAAGGTCTTGGCACTAGAATCTATCGGGCCCGACCTGGAGCAAGTTGTCAGTTTCCTGAGATACTTTCCGTGCCTGGAGAAGCTATATATCGAGGTGATGTTCCTTTCCTGTTAAATGTTAACCATAAGGGAGTTCAATTTGTGACACATTTTTCCAAGTTTACAATGACAATGTACTACGATTTCTAAAGGTTCTTTTGGAGGATTTCAGTACATACATGCCCCCCCCATATTGGTTGCTTGATCCATATGGTTACAATCAATAAGCATTTTTCCTTTGGATTCATCTGTACTAGTTTTCTTAGGGAACTTCTCATCCACTCCAATCTCTTGTGAAGAAGGCTACATTTTTCTAGAATGTAATCAAATGCCCATGTTAATCATGTCAGATCGAAGATGGCATGTTAGTGCATTTTACAAATCCTGCAAACCAAATAGCTAGGCATGTAGTAATGTTCAAAACTGCATGTAGGTACTAACACGTTTTCTTCTTTTGCAGATAAGATTTGGCCCAGTGGTGGATAATGTGATACAATATAACAATCACGTCGAATGCCTAGATCTGAAGATTATATTCGCCAGGTTCTTTGTTCTTAGAGCAAGGGTGCTGAAGGAAATGAGGTTTGCCCTACATTTATTTCGCAAAAATGAATGGTCTGTTGATCAGCGCCGGCGCCTGCGGCAGAATGGAGTTGGCTCCAAAAATGCCGAATTTCATTTTGGAACTTCAGATGATAGAGTAATCGGAAGTCATCGGGTCAACCCCATACATGACTTCTCAGTGGCTGACCCCTTTGCAAAAATTATGAGGTTTCAAAGCCAGACTTAGAAGCGGTGATATTAGTTTGAACCTGTGTGATATCCATGTTCGGCGCATAAGCACGAGTATTTGCAGCTGATGAGCTGAATTTCATTTCTAATATCAGTTTGAACCTTGTAATCTTCAAATTTGAGCCATATAACTCTGGAATTTGAACCTTGTAACATTTCGAGCTTTTGTGATACAACCGTTGAAATGGCATCGTATGACACTCGTATATTTCTAGCAGTATTTTGACCTTAATATGCAATGGTCTTAGATTTTATTAACCATTCTCAAATCATTTTACCTTGTCGATCTCACGGCACACGATCTGTATAGCTAACTCAACTGTGACCTTCGACATTATTGCACACAGTTGGTTTCTTCCACCGTGTGCACTGTAGAGCGCAGAATTAATTATCGCACTCGAGTGTCCATCATCACCCTTCTGTGTAACTTTGACCTCATCACCCAAGGGTAAACTTATGACCGATGTCATTCCACACACTTAATTTTTACAAAGCTTTTTGCCAATAAACACCCACAATTTCTCCTTCTTCTAGCCGACGGGTGGCCAAACTAGCCGGGTGGGAAGCTTGCGCAGTAAACATCGCGGTAGCGCGGGAACAGTCTCACGGACGATACATTTGGTGCCTCTTCGAGCCCACGCCCGGGGTGCGGTGTTGTCAAGCATGCACTAGATTCTGGAATCCTCCGCTATGAACGTAGTGACAAGACGTGATGATTACAGGCCGGCCGGCCCCCATTTATTACAGCGGCCATTTAACCTACCCTTGTGTCTCTTCAACCTTTTGATCGCGCCCCACCATTGCAAGAAGCACACCCACCATGAGAAATTCTTAGAGGGTATCCTCCGCGGCTCCAATGGCGCTCCGAGCGGTTGCCGACGACGAGCAACAATTCACCATGAGTGCCGTGGTGGACACCCACAGAAGGTTCGTGGACCTCTCGGTGGTGTACACCAACAAACCGGTCTGGGCGGAGCACTTCGTCCACATCATGGAGCTGTTGCTTACCGAGGAGAAGTACAAGGTGGTTGGGTTCGACCCCGAGTACACCCGCGCTCGTGCCGGGTCTCGTCCCAAGGTCACCGTCACCCAGATGTGTGTGCGCCACCACGTCCTCGTCTACCACTACTACCTGGCCACAAGGCCTTGCGAGCATTTTGCCAGGTTTGTCAACATCCCCCACTACATGTTCGCTACGGTGGACATCACCAACGATGTAAAGGCGCTCGAGAATTCGGGCATCGCCTGCCAGAATCTTGTCGACATCCAGGGCCAATACAAGATCAGGGGCAGCAAAGAGCATGAGAAGGACTCACTAGTTCACCTCACCGAGGCCATCATCAACCCCTACTACAGAGACATGAAGGATTCGTGCAACAAGGACAAGCGTGCCTGGCACTCGGCCTGGATGGAGAAACTCGACAAAGCTCATGTCGTGTACGCGGCCAAGGAGGCGTACACGAGCTACGACATGTATAGGCGGATCGTTGACATGAGGATGTCCCTACTTCCCCAAAATGGCCAGGGATCCAGCCAGAAGCAGAGCAATGGCAAGTGTTGTCGCAACAATAAGTAGATGATTAGATCCTCGTTTCTCCTACTTTAGTATGCATGTAATTGCTTTCTTTGGTGTGTGGAAATGTTATGTTTGTAGTCACTTGTGTAATTGTATGCTTAATTTGGTTATGCAATGATGTCCTTTTAAGTATATATGTTGATGCTCTATAGACAGAGCGTAGATGTTGTGCGGACAAAGAAAATCACATCGCACACGAACTAAACAATGGAACCCGTCGGTGATGTTTTCAAGAATCACTCACAATTGTATACCAGCAATCGTTTGCTCACAACACACACGGCTTGTTAGCAGTAATCGTCTGTGTTGTTATCGGTCTTCGCACACGTTTCTGATTGTAGACCTATTTGCCTCGTATCACACACATCATGTTCATTTGGACCGTTTCCATTCTCATGCCTCAACGCAAATAGTTCATCCGAGTGAACCGCATGTCGTATATCGCACACACCTTTGATCTGGCTGACCGTTTCTTTTCTGTTTCTTAATCACAAACAGTTCATCGGAGTGAACCGTATGTTGTACATCGCACACACCTTCATCTGGCTGCCCGTTTCTTTTGTTCCTCCTCATCGCAAACGGTTAATTGAGCTGAACCGTATGCCCTGCATCGCATATGCAACTAAAAATCTGAATCGTGTTTGATGCATCCTCCATCGCAAACATTTTGCACCTTTTTTACGATTATTTTACACCACCGTTTGCGATTATGGCATCGCACACAGTTTAGTCCAAGGGTCTCTGATCGTAGTGTCGCGTTAGCAGCATCCTGCAGTAGTGATTATTGTTCTTATGTCAATATTAAACTTTTGTTTTGAATCTTATGGATCTGAATATTCATGCCACAATAAAGAAAATTACATGGATAAATATGTTAGGTAGTATTCCACATCAAAAATTCTTTTTTATCATTTACCTCCCCGGGGACGAGTAGGAATTAAGGTTGGGAATGCTTGATACGTCTCCAAGGTATCTATAATCTTTGATTGTTCCATCCTATTATATTATCTGTTTTGGATGTTTTATATGCATCAATATGCTATTTTATATTACTTTTGGGACTAACTTATTAACCCAGAGCCCAGTGCCAGTTTATGTTTCTTCCTTGTTTTTGAGTTTCGCAGAAAAGGAATATCAAACGGAGTCCAAACGGAATAAAACTTTGCGATTATTTTTCTTGGACCAGAAGACACATGTAGGAGTTGGAGTCCAAGTCAGAAGACCCACGAGGCGGCGGTAAGGGTGGAGGGCGCGCCCTAGGGGGGCGTCCCCCTACCTTGTGGCCCCCTCGGGAGTCCCCTGACCTACCTCTTCGTCCTATAAATTCACATATATTCCAAAACCCTCAGAGAGAGCCATCAAAATACTTTTCCATCGCCGCAACCTTCTATTCCAATGAGATCCCATCTTGGGGCCTTTTTTGGCAATCTGCCGGAGGGGGATTCAATCACGGAGGACAACTACATCAACCTATTGCCCTTGCAATGAAGCGTGAGTAGTTTACCTCAGACCTACGGGTCCATAGCTAGTAGCAAGATGGCTTCTTCTCTCTCTTTGATTCTCAATACCATGTTCTCCTCAATATTCTTGGAGATCTATTCGATGTAATCTTCTTTTGCGGTGTGTTTGTCGAGATCCGATGAATTGTGGATTTATGATCAGATTATCTATGAATATTATTTGAATCTTCTCTGAATTCTTATATGCATGATTTGATATCTTTGTATTTCTCTTCAAATTACCGGTTTGGTTTGGCCAACTAGATTGGTATTTCTTGCAATGGGGAGGTGCTTAGTTTTGGGTTCAATCCTGCGGTGTCCTCACCCAGTGACAAAGTAGGGGTAGCAAGGCACGTATTTGTATTGTTGCCATCAAGGATAAAAAGATGGGGTTTTCATCATATTGCTTGAGTTTATCCCTCTACATCATATCATCTTACTTAAGGCGGTACTCCGTTCTTCATGAACTTAATACTCTAGATGCATGCTGGATAGCAGTCGATGCGTGGAGTAATAGTACTAAATGCAGGAAGGAGTCGGTCTACTTGACACGGACGTGATGCATATATGCATAATCATTGCCTTGGATATCGTCATATCTTTGCACTTTTCTATCATTTGCTCGATAGTAATTTGTTCACCCACCGTATTATTTGCCTTCATGAGAGAAGCCTCTAGTGAAACCTATGGCCCTAGGATCTATTTTCCAATATATATTTTCATATCTATAAAACCAAAAATATCTTGCTACAATTTATTTACTTTGTTTTAAGTTTTAACAATCTTTTATACCTATGTCTATCAGATCTCACCTTTGCAATTGACCGTGAAGGGATTTACAACCCCTTTATCGCGTTGGGTGCAAGTGTTTGATTGTTTGTGCAGGTGCATAGAATAGGGACTTTCTTGTACCTCCTACTAGATTGATACTTGGTTCTCTAAGTGAGGGAAATACTTATCTCTACTTTGGTGCATCACCCTTTCCTCTTCAAGGGAAAAAACCAACGCAAGCTCAAGAAGTATCTGATGACCCACAAGTATAGGGGATCTATCATAGTCCTTTCAATAAGTAAGAGTGTCGAACCCAATGAGGAGCAGAAGGAAATGATAAGTAGTTTCAGTAAGGTATTCTATGCAAGCACTGAAATTATCGGTAACAGATAGTTTTGTGATAAGGTAATTTGTAACGGGTAACAAGTAATAAAAGTAAATAAGGTGCAACAAGATGGCCCAATCCTTTTTGTAGCAAAGGACAAGCCTGGACAAACTCTTATATAAAGGAAAACGCTCCCGAGGACACATGGGAATTATCGTCAAGCTAGTTTTCATCACGCTCATATGATTCGCGTTCGGTACTTTCATAGTTTGGTATGTGGGTGGACCGGTGCTTGGGTTCTGCCCTTCCTTGGACAAGCATCCGACTTATGATTAACCCCTCTTGCAAGCATCCACAACTACAAAAGAATTATTAAGATAAACCAAACCATAACATGAAACATATGGATCCAAATCAGCCCCTTATGAAGTAACTCATAAACTAGGGTTTAAGCTTCTGTCACTCTAGCAACCCATCATCTACTTATTACTTCCCAATTCCTTCCTCTAGGCCCAAACAATGGTGAAGTGTCATGTAGTCGATGTTCACATGACACCACTAGAGGAGAGACAACATACATCTCATCAAAATATCGAACGAATACCAAATTCACATGACTACTTATAGCAAGACTTCTCCCATGTCCTTAGGAACAAACGTAACTACTCACAAATCATATTCATGTTCATAATCAGAGGGGTATTAATATGCATAAAGGATCTGAACATATGATCTTCCATCGAATAAACCAACTAGCACCAACTACAAGGAGTAATCAACACTAGTAGTAACCCACAGGTACCAATCTGAGGTTTTGAGACAAAGATTGGATACAAGAGATGAAGTAGGGTTTGAGATGAGATGGTGCTGGTGAAGGTGTTGATGGAGATTGACTCCCTCCCAATGAGAGGATTGATGGTGATGACGATGGTGATGATTTCCCCCTCCCGGAGGGATGTTTCCACAGCAGAACAGCTCCGCCAGAGCCCTAGATTGGTTCCGCCAAGGTTCCGCCTTGTGGCGGCAGAGTTTCGTCTCGTGAACATTCTTATGATTTTTCTCAGACGAAAGACTTCATATAGCAGAAGATGGGCACCGGAGGCCTGCCAGGGGGCCCACGAGGCAGGGGGCGCGCCCCACCCTCGTGGACAGTGGGTGGCCCCCCTCTTGTTCTTCCTTCGGCCAATATTTTTTATATATTCTGAAAATGACTCCCGTGGAGTTTCAGGACTTTTGGAGCTGTGCAGAATAGGTCTCTAATATTTTCTCCTTTTACAGCCCAGAATTCCAGCTGTCGGCATTCTCCCTCTTCATGTAAACCTTGTAAAATAAGATAGAATAGGAATAAGTATTGTGACATAATGTGTAATAACAGCCCATAATGCAATAAATATCGATATAAAAGCATGATGCAAAATGGACGTATCAACTCCCCCAAGCTTAGACCTTGCTTGTCCTCAAGCGAAAGCCGATATCGAAAAATATGTCCACATGTTTAGAGATACAGGTGTCGTAAAATAAAATACAGACATGAGGGCATCATGATCATTCTTATAATAGCAACATATATATGTATATTTTCATATGATTTCTTATGCTGAAGTAACAATTCATTCACAATTTCAAGTATGAATCAGAAACTTCATTGAAAACTAACAAACTATAATCTCAGTCATTGAAGCAATTGCAATTTATCGTAACATTGGAAAGAGTCAATATAAGAGCTTTTCAGCAAGTCCACATACTCAACTATCATTTAGTCTTTCACAATTGCTAACACTCACGCAATATTTATGGGTATGAAGTTTTAGTCGGACACAGAGAAAGATGGGGGCTTATAGTTTTTCCTCCCAACATTTTACCTCAAGGGTAATGTCAACAATAATAGCTC
This sequence comes from Triticum urartu, assembly GCF_003073215.2. Taxonomy (NCBI): domain Eukaryota; kingdom Viridiplantae; phylum Streptophyta; class Magnoliopsida; order Poales; family Poaceae; genus Triticum; species Triticum urartu. The sequence goes on along the minus strand of NC_053025.1, from coordinate 420,210,562 downwards.
ATGAAAACTCACATCCAATTAGCTATATATATCAGGATCTTTCCAACACATTGTGCTTGCCGAAGGATAGAATGTAAAAAAGGAAAGGTGAAGATCACCATGACTCTTGTATGAAGTATAAGACAAGAATAAAAGATAGGCCCTTCGCAGAGGGAAGCAGAGGCTGTCATGTGCTTTTATGGTTGGATGCACGAAATCTTAATGCAAAAGAATGTCACTTTATATTGCCACTTGTGATATGGACCTTTATTATGTAGTCCATCGCTTTTATTTCTTCCACATCACAAGATCGTATAAAGCTTATTTTCTCCACACTAATAAATCATACATATTTAGAGAGCAATTTTTATTGCTTGCAACAATGACAACTTACTTGAAGGATCTTACTCAATCCATAGGTAAATATGGTGGAGTCTCATGGCAAAACTGGGTTTAAGGATATTTGGAAGCACAAGTAGTATCTCTACTTGGTGCAAAGAATTTGGCTAGCATGAGTGCGAAAGGCAAGCTCAACATGTTGGATGATCCATGACAATATAATTTATTTTAGATGTAAGAAAGCATAACCCATTACGTTGTCTTCCTTGTCCAACCTCAACTTTTTAGCATGTCATATTTTAATGAGTGCTCACAATCATAAAAGATGTCCAAGATAGTATATTTATATGTGAAAACCCCTCTTTCTTTATTACTTCCTAATAATTGCAACGATGACCAAAACTATGTTTGTCAACTACCAACAACTTTTATTCATCATACTCTCTATATGTGAAGTCATTACTCTCCATAAGATCCATATTGATCTCTTTATTTCTTTTTATTCTTTCTCTTCTCTTCTCTTTTATTTTTATTCCCTCCAGATCATGGAAAGATAATCAAGCCCTTCACTCATAACTAATCTTCATTATATATAGCTCACGGACTCGATTACATAGAAGGATCATAAAGCAAAACTCAAACTAGATCATACTAAAACTTTATTCTACTAGATTAAGATATAACCAAAAGAATCGAACTAAGAAAAACGGTAAAGATAATAGTGTGATGGTGATACGATACCGGGGCACTCCCCCAATCTTGGCAGTTGCCAAGGGGAGTGCCCATACTCGTGTGTTTATGTCTCCTTCCTCGGAGGTGGTGATGATAGAGTTGTTGACGATATAGGCTTGTCGTCCATCTTCCAAGGCATGGTCTCACCATCATAGAAGGATGATCGAGTCTCTGGGATCCTCGAATCTGCAGCCAAACTCATCCTCTTGAATCTATACTCATGCTCATAGTTTTGGTTTTGCAGGTCATAGATCTGGGCTTGGAGATGCCCGATTTTCTCGTGAAGCTTTAAGATGGTCTCCCCGATTTTCCTGGCATCTAGCTTGGTGTTGTTATTGAACTCCATGATCATTATGTGGTTGGCATCGAGTCCATGTTCCACCACCTCCTTGCACTTGAAAACTTGTTGCTCCACTGCTTCAAGTCTTGTCTCCACGCTTCCGGTCCTCCTTGGTCCCTCAACATCGCGGATGTGCAGCAACCCCTCACGCATCTCGATGGTTTGAGGATGTTGCAGCACTTCCACGAGGTATGGTTGATGACCTTCTCAAAGAACTTGTCCTTGGGGGTACTTGGAGACGTCATGGTGATCTAGATCTGTCAGAAAAATAGCTCGAAACAAAAATAGCGGATATTTGCGTGGTAAGGTGGTCAAAACCTCCGAGATATTACATAATGAATTTTTAGCGACCGAAAGAAGTATCGTGCAAGAAAATGGAGTCCGGAGGGCACACGAGGTGCCCACGAGACAGGGGGCACGCCTAGGGGGTAGGGCGCGCCCTCCACCCTTGTGGATGCATCGTGTCCTTTTCGGGCTGCTTCTTATTTTCCTATTTTCTTAAATATTCCAAAACGGAGAAAATTTGCTATTAGAACTGTTTTGGAGTCGGTTTACTTATCGTACCACATGCCTCTTCCTTTTCAGAGTCTGAAATGTTCTAGAAAGTGTCCCTTATGTATTCCTCCGGGGTTACGGTTTCAATAACATTAGTTTCAACATTTATGGGATTACCTAAGATATAATGTTTGATTCTTTAACCGTTCACCACCCTCAGATTTGTGACTTCGAAGTTGTTGATTTTTATGGCACCGGAATGATAGACCTCCTCGATGACGTAAGGAACTTCCCATTTAGAGAGGAGTTTTCCTGCAAAAAATCTTAAACGAGAGTTGTATACAATACATAATCACCTACATTAAACTCACATTTTTGTATCCTTTTGTCATGTCATCTTTTAACTTTTTCTTTAAACAGTTTGGCATTCTCATAGGCATGGGTTCTCCATTCATCAAGTGAGCTAATGTCAAAAAGCCTCTTCTCATCAGCAAGTTTGAAATCATAATTGAGCTTTTTAATGGCCCAATATGTCTTATGTTCTAGTTCGAGAGCTAAGTGACAAGCTTTTCCATAAACCATTTTATATGGAGACATACCCATAGGATTTTTATATGCAGTTCTATAAGCCCATAATGCATCATCAAGTTTCTTGGACCAATTCTTTCTAGATCTATTAACAGTCTTTTGCAAAATTAGCTTAAGCTCTCTATGACTCAGTTCTACTTGACCACTAGACTGTGGGTGGTATGGAGATGCAATTCTATGATTAACATCATACTTAGCAAGCATTTTATGAAAAGCACCATGAATAAAATGTGAACCACCATCAGGCATTAAGTATCTAGGGACTCCAAACCTCGGAAAAATAACTTCTTTAAGCATCTTAATAGAGGTGTTATGATCAGCACTACTAGTTGGAATAGCTTCTACCCACTTAGTAACGTAATCAACAGCAACTAAAATATGTGTACACCCATTAGAGGAAGGAAACCGTCCCATATAATCAAAGGCCCAAACATCAAATGGTTCAATAACAAGTGAATAATTCATAGGCATTTCTTGATGTCTACTAATATTACCAATTCTTTGACATTCATCACAAGACAAGACAAACTTACGGGCAACCTTGAAGAGAGTAGGCCAATAAAAACCGGATTGCAATACCTTATGTGCAGTTCTATCTCCAGCATGGCGTCCTCCATAAGCTTCGGAGTGACACTTGCGTAGGATCTGTTCCTGTTCATGCTCAGGTACACAATGTCTAATAACCCCATCTACTCCTTGTTTATAAAGGTGTGGGTCATCCAAGAAGTAATGTCTTAAATCATAGAAAAACTTTTTCTTTTGTTGGTATGTGAAACTAGGTGGTATAAATTTAGCAACAATATAATTAGCATAATCAGCATACCATGGAGCAGTATGAGAAGCATTTATGACAGCTAATTGTTCATCAGGAAAGCTATCATCAATAGGTAGTGGGTCATCAAGAACATTATCTAACCTAGACAAGTTGTCTGCAACGGGGTTCTCAGCTCCCTTTCTATCAATAATATGCAAATCAAATTCTTGTAGCACGAGAACCCATCTAATAAGTCTAGGTTTGGCATCTTTCTTTTCCATAAGATATTTAATAGCAGCATGATCAGTGTGAACAGTTACTTTAGAATCAACAATATAAGGTCTGAACTTATCACAAGCAAATACAACTTCTAAAAATTCTTTTTCAGTAGTAGCATAATTTCTCTGGGAACTGTCTAGAGTTTTACTAGCATATTGCATAATATTTAATTTCTTATCAACTCTTTGTCCTAGAACATCCCCTATAGCATAATCACTAGCATCACACATAATTTCAAAGGGTAAATTCCAATCAGGAGGCTGAACAATAGGTGCAGAAATCAAGGCTTTCTTAAGTATTTCAAATGCTTCTACACAATCATCATCAAAGACAAATGGAACATATTTTTGTAAGAGATTAGTCAGAGGCCTAGAAATTTTAGAGAAGTCCTTAATGAACCTCCTATAAATACCGGCATGACCAAGGAAACTTTTTATACCTTTATTTTCCTTAGGACACGACATCTTTTTAATAGCATCAACTTTAGCTTTATCAACTTCAATCCCTCTTTCAGAAATTTTATGCCCCAAGACAATACCTTCATTAACCATAAAGTGGCACTTCTCCCAATTCAAGACAAGATTAGTTTTTTCACATCTCTGCAAAACTCGATCGAGGTTGCTTAAGAAATCATCAAAAGAAGTTCCATATACGGAGAAATCATCTATGAAAACCTCAACAATCTTTTCACAGAAGTCGGAGAATATAGTAGTCATACATCTTTGAAAGGTAGCAGGTGCATTGCATAAACTAAAAGGCATACGTCTATAAGCGAAGGTACCAAAAGGGCAAGTAAAAGTTGTCTTTTCGTGATCCTATTTTGACACATGTATTTGAGAGAAACCAGAATAACCATCTAGAAAGCAAAAATGTGTATGTTTGGATAATCTTTCTAGCATTTGATTAATAAAAGGTAAAGGGTAATGATCCTTTTGAGTAGCTTTATTTAATTTGAGGAAATCAATTACCATTCTATAACCTGTAACAATTCTTTGTGGGATCAATTCATCTTTATCATTAGGAACAACAGTAATACCTCCCTTCTTAGGGACACAATGGACAAGACTTACCCACTGACTATCAGCAACGGGATAAATTATACCTGCCTCCAGAAGTTTTAGTATTTCTTTCCTTACCACTTCTTTCATCTTAGGCTTTAACCGTCATTGGTGATCAACAACCAGTTTCGCGTCTTTCTCCAATTTTATATTGTGTTGGCATAGAGTGGGACTAATGCCCTTAAGATCATCAAGAGTAAATCCAATAGCAATAACATGATATATCTTTTTTTCTCATCAAGATAAGCATATTTAAGAGTATCAGGTAATGGTTTAAGCTCAAACACGGGATCACCCTTGGGTGGAGGAGGATCCCCTAGGATTTCAACAGGCAAGTTGTGTTTCAAAATAGGTCCCTGTTTAAAGAATACTTCATCTATTTCCCTTCTTTCATTCATAATCATATCATTTTCATGATCGAGCAAATATTATTCTAAAGGATCATTAGGAGGCACGGCAATAGAAGTAAGACCAATAATTTCATCTTTCTAGGCAATTCTTCATCATGGGGTTGTCTACAAAATTTAGCAAAATTAAACTCATGAGATGTCGGAGTAATGGGCCACGGGTAGGCTAACCCAGGCCCAGAACCTTTCAAGACATCGGGGTAGGCTGCACCCCTCAAGACCCCAGGACGAAGAGCCGCCTTCTGAGAGTCGGCTGCGAGGCAGCAGACTGCCCACACGCGGCCGAGTCCCGAGGGCGACTTCAGGATGAGCCGACTCCTGACTGGCGACTTCCAGGGAAGCCGGCCATGGGGAGTTGGCCCGCGACGCCAACAACCCCCATGCCCTCATAAAGAGGGACGGGACGGGGAGTGGCCACAGTAAGGTCCACTCCCACCCTTTTCCAAGGGCAGGCGTGGCCACAGTACGCCGTACCGGCGGAGATCTCCGCCAGGCGCGACACTGTTGCCATGCCGGCCCTGACATCAGCCCCAGAGGGCAGAGTCCTGTGCCCACGACGGCCTGCCGGTACGACCCAGGGACGATGGGTCCCACCAGTCGGCGGGCGTACGAAAGACGGCGAGAGCGCCACCAGTCGGCCCAGTTGGGAGTCGGCCGACCCCTCCCACGGGCCCCGCGCGCCATTAACCAGACGCGGCAGGGAGTGGCCACAGTGATCGCCCGCCAAACAGCGGAGCTGTCGCCACGACCCCATGACCGAGCCCGCGTCATTAGAGGCACGGCTACAATAATCTACAGCTGGCAAGACCCGCCCCCGGCGGACGCGGCCTGTCGGCTCCGTACCGAGCCAGTCGGCAGGCCCCAAGAGTCGGCAGATAAGACGGCGGCCAGAGAGACTGACGGCTGGGCCCGCGTCCAGCCGGATTACCATTGTACCCCTAGGGGGTAGGCCTATATAAACCCCCCAGGGCACCCATGCAAAGGGTTGGAATCCATTAGCACTAGACCAGATCATATAGGAAGGAGAGAGCTAGCCTTGCCTTCTCCTACCTCCAGGAAACAGCTCAAGGAGCAACCGTGTACACACTTTGCCATAGTGATCATGCGGAGACCCCGCAGAGCACCAGTAGGGGTATTATCTCCACGGAGAGCCCCGAAGCTAGGTAAGATTCGTCGGCGTGCATGCCTTCGCCTTATCCCGTTTCCAGGCACCAGCGACGTTCTACTTGCCCCCACCATGATAAGCCATCCTTTGGCATATGTTGCACCCAACCCCCGACATTTGGCGCCCACCATGGGGCCTGGTGCACCGTCGTCCAGAGACCTGCTCTGGACGGGAACCCTTTTCCTCCCTGGCGAGCGCAGCCAGCCCGGCACGCCAGACGGAGTTTGCGTCGACGTGCTGCACGGTGCTGAGAACGCCTGCACAGCCAGCTGCCTCGCCGATCTTGTTGGCGAGGTTCGCCCCTCCGACGAGCCTGCATCCGATGCAGGCACGGGCGGCCCCGAGAGCCTCCTCGCGGGCCTCCTTGACCAACTCCATGTCGCCGGCGAGCCTGCCGTGGACTTGGAGTCTGTAGGCTCCACCGACCCGATGCTGGTCGACTCCGACACCGCATCGCTCGACGCGTTCCCCACCAACATGGTGGTCTATGATGAGCCGCTCCCTCATGCGGAGAGCGATGGAAGCACCGTCACAGAGGTGTTCGTCATCGGTCATGACGAGCCTCCCGGCGGAGGAGCGCATGACCCACTTGGCGCGGCATTGCAAGACCTGACCGCGCCCATTCCGGAAGACGCTGACGCAGAAACGCTGGAGGCGCGCCGCCTCCAGCTCGTCGAAGGTACGAAGAAGCTGGCTAGCATGAGACGCTTGTCAGAAGCCTACCAGCGTGAGATGGATCGCGTTGTAGGTGGCTCGCCAGCCCCAACTGGGCCCAGCCGGCTAGGCGTGGTCCAGCAGCACGGCGTGGCCATCGCCAACCTATTCGGGGCAAATCGCCCTGTATACGCCACGCCTGTGGAGAACATTCGAGCCGCCCAGGCGGCGGCGGACGAGCTGGACAACTTCGAGGGCGAAGAGCGCCGCCTGATGACGGAGCGAGTCCAGTGGCTCCTCGACGCAGCTGCCGCGCAGAACGAGGCCGGCTGCCGCACAGAGGCGCCGCGGCGACAAAACGACGACCCGCCTCCACGCCGAGACCAAGGCGCGATGTCTCGGACACCGACTGGCGGTGCCTGCGGAAGAAAAGACAAGGATCCGGTTGTCAGCTGCAGTCGGACTCGCGTTACCATAGAGCGCGACCAAGACGGCCGCCCAAGAGCAGTAGAACGATGGGACGACTGTCCGCCTCCTCCTCCTCGCAAGGAAAGGCGAGTCTCCCCGCCGCCTGTTAACCATCCGACTCTCGGCGACCGCCTTGGCCGCCGAGAGGGAGTCGGAGAAAACGACGCCCGCCACCGGATCGACCGACTTCACCGATCCCTGGCGCTGGAAGAAGAAGACGAGTTGGGTCCGCCTTGTTTCGGGCCCCGCATTCGAGACGAGCCCTTTCCCAAAGGGTTCACGCTCCCAAGAGACACGCCCAAGTACACCGGCTCCGTGAAGCCGGAGGACTGGCTGGTTGACTACTCCACGACCGTCAACATAGCGAACGGCAACAAGCGTGTTGCCATAAAATACGTTCTGCTCATGCTCCAGGGCACGGCCCGGACATGGCTGAACAACCTGAAGCCCCAGAGCATCAACAGCTGGGTCGATTTCACCGATGCATTCGTCTGCAACTTCAGAAGCATGTACAAGCGTCCTCCCAAGCCTCGTCAGCTTTCCTTGTGCGTGCAAGTCCCCAACGAGTCGACTCGCGACTACCTCACGCGTTGGGCCGAGCTCTGGAACTCTTGTGAGGGCGTGCACGAGGTGCAGGCTATCGAGTACTTCACCGCCGGGTGCAGAGAAGGCACCCTCCTCAAGCACAAGCTCCTCTGCGATGAGCCAGAAACCCTCGACGAGCTGCTGATCATAGCAGACAAGTATGCCACGGCCGACTCCTCCATGAAGGCGGAGATTCAAGTTAGTGGTCCCCCAAAGACATGCCAGGTGTACCGACGGAATTCGCCGAGCACAAGTTACATGTCCGATCTGATGCAAAGCCAGTCAGGCAGCCCTTGCGCCGCCTATCAGAAGAAAAGAGAAGAGTTTTCGGAGAAGAGATAGCCCGACTCCTAGCCGCCGGCTTCATTATGGAAGTATTCTTTCCAGAGTGGCTAGCCAACCCGGTCCTGGTACTGAAGAAGAACAAGCAGTGGCGAATGTGTATTGACTACACAAGCCTCAACAAGGCTTGCCCCAAGGACCCATTTGCTTTGCCGAGAATTGATCAGGTGATAGACTCCACAGCCGGATGCGAGATGTTGAGCTTCTTAGATGCATATTCAGGATATCACCAGACCAAGCTGAACCCGGTTGACAGACTGAAGACCGCCTTCATCACACCATTTGGAGCCTTCTGCTACCTGACCATGATGTTTGGCTTGAGGAATGCCGGCGCCACCTTTCAGCGTTGCATGCAGAAATGCCTCCTCAAGCAACTTGGCAGAAACGCCCATGTCTACGTGGACGATGTGGTGGTGAAGATGGAGAAGCATGGAACACTGCGGGAAGACCTCAAGGAGACCTTTGAGAACCTGCGCCGACTCCAGATCAAGCTCAACCCTGAGAAGTGCGTCTTCGGAGTACCAGCCGGCCAACTCCTTGGCTTCCTGGTCTCTGAACGCGGCATAGAGTGCAACCCTGTAAAGATCAAGGCCATTGAGAGGATGGAAGTACCCAGCCGACTGATGGACGTGCAAAAATTCACTGGCTGCTTGGCGTCCATCAGCCGATTCATCAGTCAGCTGGGCGAGAAAGCTCTCCCCTTATATCAGCTGATGAAGAAGACCATTTTTTTCGAGTGGAACCACAAGGCGGACGAAGCTTTTCTCTAGTTGAAGAAGATGTTGAGTACTCCACCCGTTCTGGCGGCTCTGACTCCTAAGGAGTCAATGCTCCTATACATCACCGCCACCAGCCGGGTAGTCAGCACAGTCATTGTAGTGGAACGCAAGGAGGAAGGCAAGGCACTACCTGTCCAGAGACTGGTATATTACCTGAGCGAAGTGTTGTCGACCTCCAAGCAGAACTACCCCCACTACCAGAAGATGTGCTATGGCGTGCACTTTGCCGCCAAGAAATTGAAGCCTTACTTTCAAGAGCATCCAATCACTGTGGCCTGCACGGCCCCACTTGCCGAGATCATCGGAAGCCGAGATGCTTCTGGCCGAGTGGCCAAATGGGCCATAGAGTTGGCTCCCTACACCATCTACTACCAGCCCCGCACCGCCATCAAGTCAGAAGCACTGGCCGACTTCCTCGTCGACTGGGCCGAGACCCAGTACCTACCACCAGCGCCTGACTCCACCCATTGGCGGATGCATTTCGACGGCTCCAAGATGCGCACCGGCTTGGGAGCCGGCGTTGTCCTCACTTCTCCTAAAGGCGACAAGCTCAAATATGCACTGCAAATCCACTTTGCCACCTCCAACAACGTCGCTGAATACGAGGCGCTCATTCACGGGCTCCGGCTTGCCAAAGAACTTGGCATTCGCCGGATCCTGTGTCATGGCGACTCCGACTTAGTGGTCCAGCAGTCGTCTGGCGACTGGGACGCCAAAGATGCAAAAATGGCGAGTTACCGTTTCCTCATACAGCAACTCAGTGGATATTTCGAGGGGTGCGAGTTCCTCCATGTGCCAAGAAACGACAACGACCAAGCAGACGCCCTGGCATGAATCGGCTCTACCCGCCAAGAAATACCATCCAGCATCGCCCTTCAGCGCCTCCTCAAGCCGTCTGTCAAGCCTTCACCAGAATCAGACTCCATCTTTGTGCCGGCTCCCCACGAAGAAGTCGGATCCGATTCCAGAGCCCCAAGAGACGGTACGAGGATTTTGGCAGATGGCTCCAAAGCCGCCACAGTCGAAGCCGGCCCAGGGACTGCAAAACCCACCCCGGGGACTGCGGCGGCCAGCCCGAAGACTCCAGAACTCGGCCCGAGGGCTGCATCAGCTGGCCCGGGACTTCATTAATCCAGCAAGCGGTTACTGACTCCAGCCCGCCGCCTCCCAGCCCAGCCGCCCTCGTCCAAGTCGCAGTTCTAGCAGTCGAAGAAATAGCAACACCCTCATGGGCCCAGCCCATCCTCAAATTCCTGGTGAGCAAAGAGCTGCCGACTAATGAGACCTTAGCTCGGCAAGTACAACACCGAGCGGAAGCCTACACCATAGTCAACAGAGAGCTGGTCAGGCGCAGCGTCACTGGTGTCTACCAGCGCTGCGTAGAGCCAGAGCAAGGCCAGGCAATTCTCAAAGACATCCATCAAGGCGAGTGCGGCCACCATGCGGCTTCAAGAGCACTCATCGCCAAAGCCTTCCGACAGGTTTCTTTTGGCCAACGGCCTTAGAAGAGGCCAAGGAATTGGTCCAAAAATGCAAAGGGTGCCAGAAGTTCCGCTCCAAGCCGCATCAGCCGGCTTCTGCACTCAAGACCAACCCCATTGCCTGGCCCTTCGCAGTTTGGGGCCTAGACATGGTGGGACCATTCAAGACGGCACGAGGTGGCCTAACTCACTTACTTGTCACGGTGGACAAGTTCACCAAGTGGATAGAAGCGAAGCCAATCAAGAAGCTGAATGGTCCGACTGCCGTGACTTTCATCTCCGACATCACAATTCGGTACGGCGTACCACACAGCATCATCATCGACAATGGGACGAATTTTGCCAAAGGCGCCTTGGCCCGTTTCTGCGCGACACAGGGCATCCAACTAGACCTAGCGTCCGTCGCCCATCCACAGTCAAATGGCCAGGTGGAGCGAGCAAACGGCCTCATCCTGTTCGGCATCAAGCCCCGACTGGTCGAGCCTCTGGAGCGCTCGGCTGGCTGCTGGCTCGATGAGTTGCCAGCTGTCCTCTGGAGTCTGCGCACGACTCCAAACAAGTCAACTGGCTTCACGCCTTTCTTCCTCGTCTACGGTGCTGAAGCCGTCATCCCAACGGACATAGAGTTCGATTCCCCGCGAGTCACCATGTACACCGAGGAAGAAGCAGAAGAAGCACGTCAAGACGGCGTCGATCTGCTGGAAGAGGGCCGGCTGTTGGCACTCAGCCGGTCCAGCATCTACCAGCAGAGCCTGCGTGGATACTACAACAGGAAGGTAAGGCCAAGATCTTTCCAAGAGGGCGACCTTGTGCTCTGACTGATCCATCGAACAGCCGGCCAGCACAAGCTGTCGGCGCCTTGGGAAGGCCCCTTCATCATCAGCAAAGTGCTGGGCAACGACTCCTACTACCTGATCGACGCTCAGAAGCCCCGAACACGCAAGAGGGACGACTCCGGCAAAGAGACAGAGCGGCCATGGAATGCAAATCTCCTCCGAAAATTTTACAGTTAAACGCAGTATGTATCACGCTACCTTTTGTATTAAAAGTACCAAGACTTCGCCCCCCCCCGATACGAGCTCAGGGACTGCCCTCTTTTATCTATATGATAAGAATTATGCCTTCGAGTATATTACTCTTTGTTATGCCGCTTGGCACCGGGTTCGACTAGTCGGCCCGGGGACTTGCCGCCCTGCGCTATGAAATGCTTCCTACAGCCGTACAAGTAGTGTGTGGCGCCTAAGCCGTCTCCTGTCAGAAGCCGCAGCTCACAGAGCGACTATCTGGTGGGCAGGAGAAAGGAAGAATGGGCGTCCACATGAAAAATGGCTAAGGACTCAAAGCATAAACATAGCTTAAAGCCGGCTTCCAGCCTTTTTTCGCAAACCGACTCTTGAGCAGTCGGCTTGCCGCCTTCTATCCGACTTGCTAAACAACTCGAAAACGGCTAAGTACCTGCCTTCCCAAAGTGACCAAGAATTTGATCCAGGAGCAGTCCGTAGAGCGGCTGTCCGACTGACAAAGACGACAACTGAGGGAAGGCGGCAAAGGAAAAAGCCAAAGAAGCAATGAGCAAGAAAAGATAGAAGTCGGATGAATATTTACATAACAAAGGCCCTTGGCCGAATCTTCGAGCAGAATTTCAAAATACACCCCGCGGGTGGAATTGTGTGAGTTAACGAGTTCTTCAAAGATTATTAAAGCAGGTAAAACAAAGATAAGGTGGCAGCCTAGGAGGCAGCAGACGGGTTCGGAGGATCGGAGGTGACGGCGGTGTCGGATGTCGGGGCGGCCGGCTGGGCGGTCTCGGCTCGATCACCTTCGGCGGCAGTTGGCTCGGGCGGCCACGGCTCATTGTTGGAGGCGCGGTCGAGCTGAGGCTGGCCGTCCGCTCCGTCTTCCGGTGCCTCTGTCTCGCTTCCATCCTCCGCCTCGTCTTCCTCCTCGACGCTGGAGCCAATCACCTCCGTCGAGTCCTCGCCGTAGTCTGGGTTCATCCCAAACCACTCCGGCGGTACCTCCCCGCTATCTTCAGCCCGCTCGGGGACAAAGATGCTGGTATCGGTGTACTCGGCAATCGCTGTCGCGCTTGACAAGGGCGTCTTCCGCGGCTGCCAGCTCCGGCTGGGCCTCTAACCGGAGTGTGGCCAGCCAGTCTAGGTCCAGCCCCGGATACCACGCCTTGATGAATTCCAAGGCTCGGTGCGCTCCAGCCCGGGCCGAGGAACCCTTCCAGGCCTCAAGACGACCAGTCGCGACCTCCAGCCAGTCGGCAGTCCGACTGGGGGTGCGCGGAGCCTACACGTCTGGCCACAGGGCGGCGATCGCTTGGGCGCCGACACGTTGAAGCCGGTGCAGCATCCGGTGGGCCGGCCGCAGACGAGCCCCAATGCTCAGAATATGCTCGTCAAGGGTCTGGGGGCGTCGATGGCGATCTCCGCGCCATCTGCCCTCTGCTCCTCGTGGTCAGCCTCGATAGCTTGAATGGCGGCCTGCGAGTGGCCGGGGAAGAAGTCTGCCAAGACGGAAAGAATGAAGAACAAGTCAAAAAACCAGGAGTCGGCTCGACCTATAGTCGGTGGCTCGAAGAAGAAAAGCAACGAAGCTCACCGTCAACGAGGTCCTCGATCTCGTGGAAGCCAGAGGCCAGCATTGCCTCCTTATCAGTCCAGGAGGAGCGCTCGCTCACGAACTCAGCCAGGAGGGCGGCCTCCTCTTCTTCCGCCTCCTTCTGCGTCTTCTTAAGCAGCTCCTTCTGCTCTGCCAATTGTGCGGCCAGCAGATCGCGCTCTGCGGCGAGCTTGCTGCATTCCTCCCCCTTGGCGCGCAACACGGTGTTGGCTTCACTTAGCTGCTATTGAAGAGTGGCGTTGGCCTCTGAAGAGAAATAAGAAAGAAGGCGTTAAGTCATCAACAAAGAAGGTCGCCGGGGAGATCCGGCCCGACTGCTCAGCAGTCGGCCTAGATCTTGGGGACTACAGCCCGTGGGTGCGCCAGCACGCCCCCGCAAAGAAGAAAAAGGACTCACTCTGGCTCTCCGACAAATCGGCGGTCCGCTTGCCCAGCTCTTCAACGTTGCGGTTGAAGGCGGTGACACGGAGGTTGTGATAGTCCCGCGACAAGTATTTCAGACAAAAGTTAGTACTCGGAACTCACCAATTGGAGTTCCGGGCCGCCTGCTCAGCAGCCGGCCTGAAACTCGGGGACTACACCCAATGGGTGCGCTGGCGCGCCCCCACAGAGAGGAACAAGAAAACAAAGACAAAGGAGAAAGCATACCCGGATGGCTGCCCGCGACGCCAGGTGCGCCTTGGTGCAGTTTTGGATAGCGTCGCTCTCAGCTCACAGCTTTGTCTGGACATCCAGAAGCACATGGTTCAGCGGGCCCGTGCCGCCTCCTCGCACCCACCCAATGGGCGCGGCGCTCGTCGCTTCGGCGTCTGGGATCGTCGAGCTAGCGGCGCCGGTCTCCAAGGGGCGTGGCGCCGAAGTCGCCTTCTCAAGACAACGGCGCGTTGGCGAGCCGACTTGAAGGAGTAGCCTTGCCATGGCCTCGTCTTCAGTCGGCGGCAAGGGCGGGTCCACCGGCTGTTTGCCTTGCACGCTCCTAGACGGCGGTGGGGGCGGCGGTGGCGGCACGACCGCGTCCGGCATGGAGGCGTCGCCGCCGCCCCTTTCCATGATCGGGAACTCGCCGCCGGCTTCCCCTGACTGCCCCGTGAACTCCGGGGGCGGCGGCGCAGAGTTCAGAGGGGTGATGAACACCGCCGACCGCCGGTGCGCGACTTCCTTAGCCTGTCACCTTGCCGCGACGACGGCCTCGGCCTCCTCCAGCTTTTTCAGGGCAGAGGCCTCCGCCTTCTCGGCCTCTGCTTTCTCCAGGCGGGCGGCCTCTACTTTCTCCAGGCGGGCGGCCTCTTCCTCCTCGCGCTTCTCCTGCGCGTTCTGCTCCGTTGCCTCCCGGAGGTCGGCGGCGGGGTCAATCCACCGAGTAGTGGCAGACGTCTCCGCCGACCCCATAACGGAGGCGGCGGCAACCCTCTCAAGAGTGAGGGGAGCCCTGAAGCGAGGGAAGCATATGAAAGACTCAGACAAGATCAACAAAGAGAAAATAAAGATAAGGGACGGAGGCGCTTACGCAGAGACCAGCGGCGGCTTCTTCACATCCTTGTGAAAGTGGTTGGCTTTCGCGGCCGCCTCTTCCCGCTTGGTCGCGGCGGCCGCTCCCTTAAAATTCTTCGACCGGCCACCAAGTGTACTCGGCCCAGCCCGGCGCTTCTTCGCGCCGCCTTGAGCGTCCAAGACGGCGGAGGAACTCGCGCTTGGCTGGCCAGCCTTTGGCTGGTGACGCGGGGCGACTTCCCCCTCAGCATCGTCATCAGGCCAGTCGGCGAAAGTGGCCGTAGGCCTGGAGCCGCCTGCTTCTCCTCCTCCTCCCTCGGCATCGGCCTCCATGGCCGCCGCCCCCAAGTCAGGATCATCGACGTCGCTCTCCGCCCGATCGGGGACAAACTGACGAGCCGGCCCCGTGGTGCCGGCCGAAGGAGGGACGAGAGGGTTCTGATTCAAAACAAAAATGGTCAGACTGGACAAGTCGGACTTGGCAACAAAAGAAACAGAAGAAGAAGGAAGACGACTTACAATAGGTGGGGGGTTGGCGCGTGAGTACGGCTCCTTGCCGAACCGCGAATCCACCGAGATACTGTAGTTCGCGGTATAGTTCACCGTGTCCGCCACCTCCGCGTGAGGCATGTCCTTGGAGCACATCCGACTCGGGTCTCGATGACCGCTCATCTGGCAGATCAGGTGAGGTCGGCCTTGGAGTGGGAGGACTCGGCGCACCACGAAGGCGGCCAGCAAGTCGGCCCCGGTCAAGCCCTCCGACTGCGTCAGCACTCGGAGTCGCGCGACGGCGGCGGCACCAGCAGGAGACAACGTCCTGGCTCGGTGTGACCAGCTGGGGAGCCTTCCAGCCGGCGCGCCGGCTTCGTAAGCCAGCAGGTTGACCCAGTCGCCTTCTGGGGCGACGTTCTTCACATAAAAATAGGACCGCTGCCACATCTTCACCGACTTAATCAGTGCGATGGTGGGAAACGGATTGTCAGCCACTGATCTCTGCATCGCGATAAACGCACCGCACTGGGCCGGCACGCCGGCGACGTGTGTGCCGAGCTTGGACTGGAAGAACTCACCCCAGAGCTCGATGGTGGGGAGAACGCCGAGGAAACCTTCGCACAAGGTGGCGAAGGCAGCCAGCAGCACCACCACCGTGTTCGGAGTAAGGTGGTGCGGCTGGAGCCCGTGGAACTCCAAGAAGGAGCGGAAGAAGCCGCTCGCCGGCAGCCCCAGGCCGCGCATAAGGTGCGAGCGGAATATGACCCGCTCGCCCTCCTCCGGCGCCGGCGATATTTCCCCCTCCGGCGTGAGGCGGACCCGCACTAAGCCCCTGCCGGACAGCCGCCGTGTCTTGCGGAGGTTCTCGACATCGTCGTCATCAACCTCGGAGCCGTCCCACACTCCGGAGCACACAGCAGGAGGCACGGCGGCAGAGGAAGAGCTCATTGCTGCGGGCGCGGCGTGGTTCGGAGCAGCAGCGGCGAGAGGAAGAAGAAGCAAGAAGGAGCGAAAGGGAGTAGGAGGATGGGCGTGCGTGCTTCGCCGCCCCCCTCCCCCCGCCTACTTGTAGGCTCGTGGGCTGAGAAGCCGAGGGGGCAGTCGTGGGATTAACTGCGCCCAGGACCCCACGACCCCCACGATTTACCACACGAAGTTACTGCGTGCAATAACCGCGCGGGAACCCCAACCGTCCGCACGGCCACAACGGATCCGTTCACATGCCGAGGCGCGGTAGTGGCGGGCCCCGCCTGTAGGCCTGTCCCGTCGCACGCGTGGGTGGGCAGACTAGCTCAGCCACGTGGCGCCTCACGACGGGTCCACAACGGGCGGCAACCCGGAGGCCTATCAGGCATGCCGCCTGGATTCCGCCGCGACGTTCAAACTTTTTTAGGGGCAAGTCGGCCTTAAGCAAGTCCGGCTCCAACTAGTCGGCTTGACAGAAGACGGTTAGCGAGGCCCAGATCCAACCGCCGGAAAGAAGAAACTGTTGAGGCTCCTCGACATATCGCCCTTGGTGCCTCACCAGCTTCGGGGACTACTGTTGGAGTAATGGGCCACGGGTAGGCTAACCCAGGCCCAGAACCTTTCAAGACATCGGGGTAGGCTACACCCCTCAAGACCCCGGGACGAAGAGCCGCCTTCTGAGAGTCGGCTGCGAGGCAGCCGACTGCCCACTCGCGGCCGAGTCCCGAGGACGACTTCAGGATGAGCCGACTCCTGACTGGCGACTTCCAGGGAAGCCGGCCATGGGGAGTCGGCCCGCGACGCCAACAACCCCCATGCCCTCATAAAGAGGGACGGGATGGGGAGTGGCCACAGTAAGGTCCACTCCCACCCTTTTCCAAGGGCAGGCGTGGCCACAGTACGCCGTACCCGCGAAGATCTCCGCCCGGCGTGACACTGTTGCCATGCCGGCCCTGACGTCAGCCCCAGAGGGCGGAGTCCTGTGCCCACGACGGCCTGCCGGTATGACCCAAGGACGGCGGGTCCCACCTGTCGGCGGGCGTACAGAAGACGGCGAGAGCGCCACCAGTCGGCCCAGTTGGGAGTCGGCCGGCCCCTCCCACGGGCCCCGCGCGCCATTAACCAGACGCGACAGGGAGTGGCCACAGTGATCGCCCGCCAGACGGCGGAGCTGTCGCCATGACCCCATGACCGAGCCAGTGTCATTAGAGGCACGGCTACAGTAATCTACAGCCGGCAAGACCCGCCCGCGGCGGGCGCGGCCTGTCGGCTCCGTACCGAGCCAGTCGGCGGGCCCTGGGAGTCGGAGGATAAGACGGCGGCCAGAGAGACTGACGGCTGGGCCCGCGTCCAGCCAAATTACCATTGTACTCCTGGGAGGTAGGCCTATATAAACCCC
The DNA here is from genome assembly GCF_003073215.2 of Triticum urartu. Classification (NCBI taxonomy): domain Eukaryota; kingdom Viridiplantae; phylum Streptophyta; class Magnoliopsida; order Poales; family Poaceae; genus Triticum; species Triticum urartu. The sequence continues at coordinate 420,193,138 of NC_053025.1, read as the reverse complement.
CCAGGGCACCCATGCAAAGGGTTGGAATCCATTAGCACTAGACCAGATCATATAGGAAGGAGAGAGCTAGCCTTGCCTTCTCCTACCTCCAGGAAATAGCTCAAGGAGCAACCGTGTACACACTTTGCCATAGTGATCATGCGGAGACCCCGCAGAGCAGCAGTAGGGGTATTATCTCCATGGAGAGCCCCGAAGCTGGGTAAGATTCGCCCGCGTGCATGCCTTCTCCTTATCCCGTTTCCAGGCACCGGCGACGTTCTACTCGCCCCCACCATGATAAGCCATCCTTTGGCATATGTCGCACCCAATCCCCCGACATGAGACATATCCCCCAAACCAATAGTAACAACATCCTTTTTGCAATCTATCCTAGCATTAACAGTATTCAAGAAGGGTCTACCAAATATAATGGGACAAAAGTTATCTTGTGGGGAACCAAGAACAAGAAAATCAGTAGGATATTTAACTTTCCCACACAAGACTTCAACATCTCTAACAATCCCAACTAGTGAAATAGTGTCTCTATTGGCAAGCTTAATTGTAACATCAATTTCCTCTATCTCAGCAGGTGCAATATCATGCATAATTTCTTTGTATAAGGAATGAGGTATTGCACTTGCACTTGCACTAGCACCCATATCACATAAGCCATGATAGCAATGATCTCCTATTTTAACAGAAATAACAAGCATGCCTACAATAAGTCTATGCTTATTTTTAGTATCGGGTCTAGCAATTCTAGCAGCTTCATCACAAAAGTAAATAACATGCCCATCAATATTATCAGCCAAGAGATCTTTAACCATAGCAACACTATGTTCAACTTTAATTTGCTCAGAGGGTGTAGGTGTTCTAGTATTACTCTTACGAACCACTGTTGAAGCTTTAGCATGATCCTTTATTCTAACAGGGAAAGGTGGTTTTTCTATATAAGCAGTAGGAACAACATGATCAACATTATAAGTGATAGTCTTTTCTTCAACTTTAATAGGTGCAACTACTTTTACTTCAATGGGAGGATTATATTTAAACCACTTCTCCTTAGGGAGATCAACATGAGTAGCAAAGGATTCACAGAAAGAAGCTACTATCTCAGAGTCAAGTCCATATTTAGTACTAAATTCACAAAAAACATCGGTATCCATAAAAGATTTAACACAATCAAACTTGGGTGTTATACCTGACTCCTTACCTTCGTCGATATCCCAATCTTCATAGTTGCATTCAATTCTTTCCAATAAATCCCATTTGAATTCAATAGTCTTCATCATAAAAGATCCAGTACAAGAAGTATTGAGCATGGAGCGATTATTAAGAGAAAGACGCGCATAAAAATTTTGAATAATAATTTCTCTTGAGAGCTCATGATTGGGGCATGAATAGAACATTGACTTAAGCCTCCCCCAAGCTTGAGCGATCCTTTCTCCTTCGTGAGGCCAAAAATTATATATATAATTGCGATCACGATGAACCAGATGCATAGGATAAACTTCTGATGAAATTCCAATTTCAATCGGTTGTAGTTCCATGATCCCATATCATCACATAACCTAAAACATGTCAATGCCTTTACCTTCAAAGATAAAGGGAAGACCGTCTTCTTGATAACATCCTCGGGCATACCTGCAAGCTTAAATAATCCACAGACTTCATCCACATAGATTAGGTGCAAATCGGGATATAATGTTCCATCACCTGTGAAAGGATTAGCTAGAAGTTTCTCTATCATACCTGAAGGAATTTCAAAGTAAACATTTTCAATAGGTTCAGTAGGTTGAGGAGTGATACGTCTCCAACATATCTATAATTTATGAAGTATTCGTGCTATTATATAATCTGTTTTGGATGTTTATGGGCTTACTAATCACTTTTCTATTATTGGGACTAACCTATTAACCCAGAGCCCAGTGCCAGTTTCTGTTTTTTCCCTTGTTTCAGTGTTCCGCAGAAAAGGAATATCAAACTGAATGAAACCTTCGGGAGACTTATTTTTGGAATGGAAGCAATCCAGAAGACTTGGGGTGTACGTAAGGGAAGCAACGAGGAAGGCATGAGGCAGGGGGCGCGCCCACCCCCTGGGCGCGCCCTCCACCCTCGTGGGCCCCTCATGGCTCCCCTGACGTATTTATTCCTCCTATATATACCAATATACCCTAAAACCATCGGGGAGCACAATAGATCGGGAGTTCCACCGCCACAAGCCTCCGTAGCCACCAAAAACCAATCTAGACCCGTTCCGGCACCCTGCCGGAGGGGGAACCCCTCACCGGTGGCCATCTTCATCATCCCGGCACTCTCCATGACGAGGAGGGAGTAGTTCTCCCTCGGGGCTGAGGGTATGTACCAGTAGCTATGTGTTTGATCTTTCTCTCTCTCTCGTGTTCTTGAGGTGATACGATCTTGATGTATCGCGAGCTTTGCTATTATAGTTGGATCTTATGATGTTTCTCCCCCTCTACTCTCTTGTAATGGATTGAGTTTTCCCTTTGAAGTTATCTTATCGGATTGAGTCTTTAAGGATTTGAGAACACTTGATGTATGTCTTGCGTGGGATACACATGGTGACAATGGGGTATTCTATTGATCCACTTGATGTATGTTTTGGTGATCAACTTGCGGGTTCCGCCCATCAACCTATGCATAGGGGTTGGCACACGTTTTCGTCTTGACTCTCTGGTAGGAACTTTGGGGCACTCTTTGAAGTACTTTGTGTTGGTTTGAATAGATGAATCTGAGATTGTGTGATGCATATCGTATAATCATACCCATGGATACTTGAGGTGACATTGGAGTATCTAGGTGACATTAGGGTTTTGGTTGATTTGTGTCTTAAGGTGTTATTCTAGTATGAACTCTATGATAGATTGAACGGAAAGAATAGCTTCATGTTATTTTACTACGGACTCTTGAATAGATCGATCAGAAAGGATAACTTTGAGGTGGTTTTGTACCCTACAATAATCTCTTTGTTTGTTCTCCGCTATTAGTGACTTTGGAGTGACTCTTTGTTGCATGTTGAGGGATAGTTATATGATCCAATTATGTTATTATTGTTGAGAGAACTTGCACTAGTGAAAGTATGAACCCTAGGCCTTGTTTCAACGCATTGCAATACCGTTTACGCTCACTTTTATCATTAGTTACCTTGCTGTTTTTATAATTTCAGATTACAAAAACCTATATCTACCTTCCATATTGCACTTGTATCACCATCTCTTCGCCGAACTAGTGCACCTATACAATTTAACATTGTATTGAGTGTGTTGGGGACACAAGAGACTCTTTGTTATTTGGTTGCAGGGTTGCTTGAGAGAGACCATCTTCATCCTACGCCTCCCACGGATTGATAAACCTTAGATCATCCACTTGAGGAAACTTTGCTACTGTCCTACAAACCTCTGCACTTGGAGTCCCAACAACGTCTACAAGAAGAAGGTTGTGTAGTAGACATCAAGCTCTTTTCTGGCGCCGTTGCCGGGGAGGTCAGCGCTTGAAGGTATATCTTTAGATCTTGCAATCGAATCTTTGTGTTTCTTGTTTTAGCACTAGTTTAGTTTATAAAAGAAAATTACAAAAAATATGGAATCGAGTTTGCCTCATACGCTTCATCTTTTTAATATGTTCCAAGAGTATGATGGAAAGGAAAATTGTGCCAAAGTGTTAGAAGAAGAATGCATTAAAATGTTTGGCACTAAATATTTGAATGATGACCATGATTGCAATGTTATTAGTATGAACTCTTTGAATATCCATACTACTAATGATGATTGCACTAGTCATGATGAGAATGTCTCTTATAAGCATGTCGATTTTTGTGGAGTGCATAGAGTTTGCAAGTACACACCAATTAGGGAAGATAGATTTTGCAAGAGGCATAAGTACTTAGAAACTAAATGGTTGCAAGAAATGCTAGATGTTTGTGCTGAAAATTTAAATTTTCTTAGCCGTACTTGTGAACTTTGCAATGAACATGGTCATTTAACCATCCGATTGAAATTGTTTCATGATCTAATCGTTTCCAAAAATTGCGATGACTTGATTTCCCTTGCACATCATAATGAACTTAGTTTGTTTATGGGTTATGAAGAAATGAAACGTATAACTAACTATCTTCCAGTATTCTCCCATGATAAACTTCTTGGTTTTGATCTAGAGGAAATTTATATGTATTGTGCGGTGAATTGTATTGAAAATACTTATATTGCCAATTACATAAAGAAAATAAAACAAATAGAAGATGAAAAGAATACTAATGAAAGGGAAGAGACTTCCCAATATCCTCCTATTATTTCTTATGATGAATCAGGTAACGAGGAGGAGCCTTCTATTCAACCAATCTCATTAATAAGGAGCTCCAAAAGGAGGGTTGAACCCACACATGATGTGAAGAAGAAAAATAAAAGACGGAGAAGCAAAGGTAGAAAGGTATCCCTCCCAAATGATGTTGCTCCTACTACTCATTGTGATGATGATAATTGCTATACTATTGGTGCTATCCATACTATTAACGATGAGAGTGATTATGCTTATGATATGAAAAGGCCCAAGCTTGGGGATGCTATGTTTGATGAGAATGACATATTGAGAATATATTTTCTGAAATTAATGTTTGTCCCAAGCTTGGGGATGCTATGTTTAATGAAGATGATATTTCTAGTCTCCCAAGTTTTGATATGCAAATCTATTATGATGATAGCATGCCTCCTACTTATGATGATTATATTGATGAAAGTGGGTTTGGAAGAGTGTCAACTTTAGGAAGTAGTAATCCCACTATTTTGGAGGATGTTGAATCTTATTGTGATAATTATGAAAGTGGATTTGGAGAGGTCATGACTTTATTTAGTAATGATTCCACTATCTTGGAAGAGGTTTCAATCGATTATGATGAGAACAAAGTTGCTACTTATGATGATTATTGTGATGAAACTTATTCTATAAAAAGTAGTGATGATTATATTTATAAAACTTGTCATGATTATGATTACCTCTCTTCTGAACATTACTCTTTTAATGTGGAAACAATTTATAGTATTCAAGTCCCTTACGATACTCCCACTATTATTCATGAGAAGAATTTTGCTTGTGTGGAGAGTAATAAAATTTCTATGCTTGTAGATTATGAAAAGAATGCTTTAGGTGCTGGTTATATTGTTGAATTCATTCATGATGCTACTAAAAATTATTATGAGGTAGGAACATATGCTTGTAGGAATTGCAATAATATCAAGTTTTCCTCTCTATGTGCTTAAAGTTTTGAAGTTATGCTTGTTTTGCCCTCCTATGCTAGTTGATTATTGTTCCCATAAGTTGTTTTCTCACAAAATCCCTATGCATAGGAAGTGGGTTAGGCTTAAATGTTCTAGTTATATTATTCATGATGCTCTCGTTATGTTTCAATTCTTATCTTTTATGTGAGCATCATTGAAATCATCATGCCTAGCTAGGGGCATTAAACGTCAGCGCTTGTTGGGAGGCAACCCAATTTTATTTTTGTCCCTTGATTTTTGTTACTGTTTAGTAATAAATAGTTCATCTAGCCTCTGTTTAGATGTAGTTTATGTTTTAATTAGTGTTTGTGCCAAGTAGAACCTTTGGGAAGACTTGGGGAAAGTATTTGTGATCATGCTGTAAAAAACAGAAACTTTAGCGCTCATGAGATTTGCTACCATTTATTATTGGAGAGTGCTATTTAGTTAATTATTTTTGAAGATGATTAATAGATAAATTCCTCACGTCCATCAGTTTATTTTAGAATTTTTGGGGTTCCAGAAGATTGCGTTAGTTACAGATTACTACAGACTGTTCTGTTTTTGACAGATTCTGTTTTTCGTGTGTTGTTTGCTTATTTTAATGAATTTATGGCTAGTAAAAAGTTTATAAACCATATATAAGTTGAAATACCATAGGTTTAACACCAATATAAATAAAGAATGAGTTCATTACAGTACCTTTAAGTGGTGTTTTGTTTTCTTTCGCTAACGGAGCTTACGAGTTTTCTGTTAAGTTTTGTGTTGTGAAGTTTTCAAGTTTTGGGTAAAGATTCGATAGATTATGGAAAAAGGAGTGGCAAGAGCCTAATCATGGGGATGACCAAGGCACCCCAAGGTAATATTCAAGGACAACCAAGAGCCTAAGCTTGGGGATGCCCCGGAAGGCATCCCCTCTTTCGTCTTCGTTCATCGGTAACTTTACTTGGAGCTATATTTTTATTCACCACATGATATGTGTTTTGCTTGGAGCGTCGATTTATTTTGTTAGGATTTGCTTTATTTTATTTATAACAATGTTTTTCATCTTTTATTTCAATAAAAGTGGCATTGATAGCCTTTACTATGCCTATTTTACAAGTCCACATGTTGCTGTTTGAAAGCAGAAAGTTTACCACTGTTGCAAAAATTCCCTAGAAAATTCAGAATGTGATAAAATGTTGAAACCTTTTGCATAATAAGATCTGATAAATTTACTACAGTGGGAATTTTCTTTCATAATTTTTGGAGGTAGGGAAGTATGGATCTTGCTGCACTCTTTACAGACTGTCCTGTTTAGGCAGATTGCTGTTATGTTTGCATATGTTTGCTTCTTTAATGATTCTATTTGAGGATAGGACTATTAAATATGCAGAGGCATTTAGTATGCAATGTTGAATAATAATTTTAGTGATTTGCTACAGTAGAGTATGGTAAGGTTTTTGCATTGGTTTATACTAACTTATCTCACGAGTCCTTGTTGAGTTTTGTGTGGATGAAGCTTTTGAGATTTAGGGAGACCGTGATATGAGAGGAATTAAGGAGACACAAAATATCAAGCTTGGGGATGCCCAAGGCATCCCAAGATAATATTTCAAGAAGTCTCAAGCGTCTAAGCTTGGGGATGCCCCGGTTGGCATCCCACCTTTCTTCTTCAACAACTATCGGTTAGTTTCGGTTGATCCTAAGTTTTTGCTTCTTCACATGATGTTTTACATTCTTAGAATGTCATTTTACTTTGTTTTGATTGATGTTTGAATAAAATATCAAGATCTGAAATTCTTAAATGAGAGAGTCTTCACATAGCTACATAATTATTTAACTACTCATTGATCTTCACTTATATCTTTTTGGAGTAGTTTGTCATTTACTCGTGTGCCTCACTTATATCCTATGAGTAAATGGTTGAATGATTTGAATGTCATAAATCTGAAATTATATATGTTTCATATGCTTATCCCATGGGGAGTAATGACTTTACATATAAGAAGTAGAGGTGGTAAATTTATTGAAGGTTATCAAACATTGTATTGGTCACTTGAACAATTCATGAAAGAATATTGAAGGAAGAGAGATTTCACATATAAATATACTATCCTAGACATCTTTTGTAATTGTGAGCACTCATTAAAATATGACATGCTAAAAGGTTGATGTTGGACAAGGAAGACAACGTAATGGGTTATGTTTTCTTATATTTGAAATAAAGTATATTGTCATGGATCGCCCAACACGTTGAGCTTGCCTTTCCCCCTCATGCTAGCCAAATTATTTGCACCAAGTAGAAATACTACTTGTGCTTCCAAACATCCCTTAAACCAGTATTGCCATGAGAGTCCACCATAGCTACCTATGGATTGAGTAAGATCCTTCAAGTAAGTTGTTATCGGTGCATGCAATAAAAATTGCTCTCTAAATATGTATGATCTTTTAGTGTGGAGAAAATAATCTTTATACGATCTTGTGATAGGGATGCAATAAAAGCGACGGAGTGCATAATAAAGGTCCCTATCACAAGTGGCAATATAAAGTGACGTTCCCTCGCATTAAGATTTTGTGCATCCAACTATAAAAGCGCATGGCAACCTCTGCTTCCCTCTGCGAAGGGCCTATCTTTTATTATTGTCTCTTACCTTATGCAAGAGTCATGGTGATCTTCACCTTTCCCTTTTTTCATTTTATCCTTTGGCAAGCACCTTGTGTTGGAAAGATTCTGATATATATATCCAATTGGATGTAAGGCATCATGAACTATTATTGTTGACATTACCCTTGAGGTAAAAGGTTGGGAGGCGAATTTATAAGCCCATATCTTTCTCTGTGTCTGATTAAAATTTTGAGCCCATAAATATCGCGTGAGTGTTAGCAATTGTGAAAGAATAAATGATAGTTGAGTATGTGGAGTTTGCTAAATCAAAGCTCTGACATGGACTCTTCCTGAAAATAAGATGAATTGTAATTGTTTGATGACTAATAACACGGTTTGTTAGTTTTCAAGAAAGTTTATGATCTATACTTTAACATGTGAATAGCTTGTTACTTGATCATGAGAAGCTTTATGAGATGAGCTACTGTTATGATATATAATAATGCTAGAAAAGGAGATTGAAATTATCATTGATCAAACTTGTGCACCTGCTAGCATTCACACTTCATAAATTATTTCTTTTATCATTTACCTACTCGAGGACGAGCAGGAATTAAGCTTGGGGATGTTGATACGTCTCCAACGTATCTATGATTTATGAAGTATTCATGCTATTATATTATCTGTTTTGGATGTTTATGGGCTTTACTAAACACTTTTATATTATTTTTGGGACTAACCTATTAACCCGGAGCCCAGTGCCAGTTTCTGTTTTTTCCTTGTTTCAGTGTTTCGCAGAAAAGGAATATCAAACGAAGTCCAAACGGAATGAAACCTTCGGGAGAGTTATTTTTTGGAACGGAAGCAATTCAGAAGACTTGGGTGTACGTAAGGGAAGCAACAAGGAAGGCACGAGGCAGGGGGAGCACCCACCCCCTAGGCGTGCCCTCCACCCTTGTGGGCCCCTCATGGCTTCCCTGACGTATTTCTTCCTCCTATATGTACCAATATACCCTAAAACCATCGGGGAGCACAATAGATCAGGAGTTCCGCCGCCAGAAGCCTCCGTAGCCACCGAAAACCAATCTAGACCCGTTCCGGCACCCCACCGGAGGGGGAACCCATCACCGGTGGCCGTCTTCATCATCCCGGCACTCTACGTGATGAGGATGGAGTAGTTCTCCCTCGGGGCTGAGGGTATGTACCAGTAGCTATGTGTTTGATCTCTCTCTCTCTCTCTCGTGTTCTTGAGGTGATACAATCTTGATATATCGTGAGCTTTGATATTATAGTTGGACCTTATGATGTTTCTCCCCCTATACTCTCTTGTAATGGATTGAGTTTTCCCTTTGAAGTTATCTTATCGGATTGAGTCTTTAAGTATTTGAGAACACTTGATGTATGTATTGCGTGGGATACCCGTGGTGACAATGGGGTATTCTATTGATCCACTTGATGTATGTTTTGGTGATCAACTAGCGGGTTCCTCCCATGAACCTATGCATAGGAGTTGGCACACGTTTTCGTCTTTGACTCTCCGGTAGGAACTTTGGGGCACTCTTTGAAGTACTTTGTGTTGGTTTGAATAGATAAATTTGAGATTGTGTGATATCGTATAATCATACCCACTGATACTTGAGGTGACATTGGAGTATCTAGGTGACATTAGGGTTTTGGTTGATTTGTGTCTTAAGGTGTTATTCTAGTACGAACTCTATGATAGATTGAACGGAAAGAATAGCTTCATGTTATTTTACTATGGACTCTTGAATACTCTTGAATAAATCGATCAGAAAGGATAACTTTGAGGTGGTTTCATACCCTACAATAATATCTTCGTTTTTTCTCCGCTATTAGTGACTTTGGAGTGACTCTTTGTTGCATGTTGAGGGATAGTTATATGATCCAATTATGTTATTATTGTTGAGGGAACTTGCACTAGTGAAAGTATGAACCCTAGGCCTTGTTTCAACACATTGCAATGCAGTTTGTGCTCACTTTTATCATTAGTTACCTTGCTGTTTTTATAATTTCAGATTACAAAACCTATATCTACCTTCCATATTGCACTTGTATCACCATCTCTTCGCCGAACTAGTGCACCTATACAATTTACCATTGTATTGGGTGTGTTGGGGACACAAGAGACTCTTTGTTATTTGGTTGCAGGGTTGCTTGAGAGAGACCATCTTCATCCTAGGCCTCCCATGGATTGATAAACCTTAGGTCATCCACTTGAGGGAAATTTGCTACTGTCCTACAAACCTCTGCACTTGGAGGCCCAACAACGTCTAAAAGAAGAAGGTTGTGTGGTAGACATCAAGCTCTTTTCTGATGCCGTTGTCGGGGAGGTTAGCACTTGAAGGTATATCTTTAGATCTTGCAATCGAATCTTTTTGTTTCTTGTTTTAGCACTAGTTTAGTTTATAAAAGAAAATTAAAAAAATATGGAATTGAGTTTGCCTCATACGCTTCATCTTTTTAATATCTTTCGTGAGTATGATGGAAAGGAAAATTGTGCCAAAGTGTTAGAAGAAGAATGCATTAAAATGTTTGGCACTAAATCTTTGAATCATGAGCATGATTGAAATGTTATTAGTATGAACTCTTTGAATATCCATAGTACTAATGATGATTGCACTAGTCATGATGAGAATGTCTCTTATAAGCATGTCGATTTTTGTGGAGTGCATAGAGTTTGCAAGTACACACCAATTAGGGTAGATAGATTTTGCAAGAGGCATAAGTACTTAGAAACTAAATGGTTGCAAGAAAGGCTAGATGTTTGTGCTAAAAATTTAAATTTTCTTAGCCGTACTTGTGAACTTTGCAATGAACGTGGTCATTTAACCATCCGATGCAAATTGTTTCATGATCTAATCGTTTCCAAAAATTGTGATGACTTGATTTCCCTTGCACATCATAATGAACTTAGTTTGCTTATGGGTTATTAATAAATGAAACGTATAACTAACTATCTTCCAGTATTTGCCCATGATAAACTTCTTGGTTTTGATCTAGAGGAAATTTATATGTATTGTGCGGTGAATTGTATTGAAAATCCTTATATTGCCAATTACATAAAGAAAAGAAAACAAATAGAAGATGAAGAGAATACTAATGAAAGAGAAGGGACTTCCCAATATCCTCCTATTATTTCTTATGATGAATCAGGTAACGAGGAGGAGCCTTCTATTCAACCAATCTCATTAATAAGGAGCTCCAAAAAGAGGGTTGAACCCACACATGATGTGAAGAAGAAAAAGAAAAGACAGAGAAGCAAAGGTAGAAAGGTATCCCTCCCAAATGATGTTGCTCCTACTACTCATTGTGATGATGATAATTGCTATACTATTGGTGCTATCCATACTATTAACGATGAGAGTGATTATTAGCCCCCCTCCATCGTTTACACCCCTGGTCATATTTTTGTAGTGCTTAGGCGAAGCCCTGCAGGAGATAGCTTCACCATCACCGTCACCACACCATCGTGCTGCCGTAACTCATCTACTACCTCACCGTCTTGTTGGATCAAGAAGGTGGAGGACGTCACCGAGCTGAATGTGTGCTGAACACGGAGGTGTCGTACGTTCGGTACTTGATCGGTTGGAGCGCGAAGAACTTCGACTACATCAACCGCGTTGTTAAACGCTTGCATTTATGGTCTACGAGGGTACGTAGACACACTCTCCCCTCTCATTGCTATGCATCTCCATGGATAGATCTTGCGTGTGCGTAGATTTTTTTTTGTTTTCCATGCAACGTTTCCCAATAGCATGGGTGGTGACGGTGGTGCGGTGCTACTTGTGAGCTTTGTTGGGATTTCCTCGAAGAGAAGAGGATAAAGCAGTATAGTAGAGATAAGTATTTCCCTCAATTAAGAACCAAGGTTATCAATCCAGTAGGAGTACCACACAGAACCTCGTTAGCAGCACCTGCACAAACAAAAGCAAATACTTGCACCCAACGCAAACAAGGGGGTTGTCAATCCCCTCAGCGGTTATTTGCAAATATTAAATCTCGTAGTGGTAGGTAATAAGATAAATTGCAAAACAAAATAAAGTAAATAAAATTGCAGAAAGGTATTTTTGTGTTTTTACATATGATAAAAGTAGACCCCATGACCATAGTTTTAAACTAGAAGCTTCTCTCTCGAGCACATAACATACGGTGAGTGAACAAATTTCTGTTGGGCAATTGATAGAAAAGCACATAGTTATGATGAAGGAAATGATCATGTATATAAGCATCACGTCCGAGACAAGTAGACCAACTCTTGCCTGCATCTACTACTATTACTCCACTCATCGACCGCTATCCAACATGCAGCTAGAGTATTAAGTATAAAACAGAGTAACGCCTTAAGCAAGATGACATGATGTAGAAAAAATAAACCCAATCAATATGAATAAACCCCATCATTTTATCCTTAATGGCAATAATACAAATACGCGTCTTGTCCTTTTCTATCACCAACATATATAGAACACCGCATGATTGAACCCATCACAAAGCACCTCTCCCATTGCAAGATAAATCAACCTAGTTGGCAAAACCAAACCAATTGATCGGATAGAAATATAAAGCTTTAACAATCACGCATAATAAAGTTCAGAGAAGACTCAATTAATATTCATGAATAATCTAATCATAAACCCATAGTTCATCAGATCCCAACGAACTGAAAGTGCGTTATATCGACTAGAGGGGGGTGAATAGGCGATTTTTATGAAATTCTTCACTAAGGAATTTCCTGGTGACGAAATTCCTTAGCGAAGAACTACTAGCAACGGAATAAGTACTCAAAAGTAAACATAACAGAATACAAGCATAGTCATCATGATGAAATGAAGACAGGCACAGAGTACAGGAAGCGTAAGCACAGGATAACACAGGATGAAGACAAATAGACTGAAGAAATTGATTTGAGGAAATTGAGGAAGTCTTCAGTCAAAGTCTTCAAACACAGATATGAACAAACACACAACACAGTTATGAGGAAATGAAAGAGTTGAGGGAATAGAACCAGTAAGCTTGGTGAAGACAATGATTTGGTAGACCAGTTCCAACTGCTGTCTCAGTTGTACGTCTGGTTGGAGCGGCTGAGTATTTAAACTCGAGGACACACAGTCCCGGACACCCAGTCCTGAACACGCAGCTTAGGACACCAAGTCCTCACCGTATTCTCCTTGAACTAAGGTCACACAGACCTCGTCCAATCACTCATGGTAAGTCTTCAGGTGACTTCCGAACCTTCACAAACTTGGTCACTCGGCGATCCACAATTCCTCTTGGATGCTCTAGACCATGACGCCTAACCGTTTGGAAGAAGCACAGTATTCAAAGGTAACAAGCGTCGGATCCACGCAGGATCAATCTCTTTAGTGATGCTCAATCACTTGGGGTTTGTAGGTGTTTGGGTTTGGGTTTTTTCTTCACTTGATGATTTTCGCTCAAAGTCCTCGAAGGATGGGTTGCTCTCAAATGACAAGTGTCAGTTTCTCTCGGAGCAGCCAACCAGCTAGTGGTTGTAGGGGGCGACTATTTATAGCCTAGGGAGCAGCCCGACATGATAAGATATAAATGCCCTTCAATGATATGACCGTTAGGTGGATAGATATTTTGGGACAGCTGGCGCATAGCACAGCAACGGTCGGAATTTTGAGTAGCAAAATCCTCAGGGCTATCATGTTCCTCACTGTGTAGGCAATCCGCACTAGCGAATTCCTAACAAATTCCTCAGAGACCAGAAGAACTTCATCTCTGTCACTGAAGAATATGACTGGACTGTATGAGATTTCCAATGGCTTCACTCGAAGGGATTGGTAGGTGTAGGATTTTGAGTTGAGCATCATATGGAAATTTTTCCTTAGTATTTCCTCGACCCCCTTTAACAGTACGGTGTTTCCTATGACTCAATAAAGAGAAAATGAAACTACGAAAACAAAAGTCTTCACGCTTCATGTTCCTCGAATGAATACCAAGTCTTCACGGTCACACCAATTTCTTCACTTTCAAAGTCTTCAGAAAGTCTTCAGAAATCCAAAGTCTTCAGTCGAAGAACTTCATTTTTAGGGGTTGACTTTCTCTGTAAATATCAAACTCCTCATAGACTTATAGACCTGTGTACACTCACAAACGCATTAGTCCCTTAACCTATAAGTCTTCAATACACCAAAATCACTAAGGGGCACTAGATGCACTTACAATCTCCCCCTTTTTGGTGATTGATGACAATATAGGTTAAGTTTTCAATGGGGATAAACATATGAAGTGTAAATACTGATATTGAGGAATTTGATTGCAAGATATAGAAGAACTCCCCCTGAAGATGTGCATAGTGAGGAATTTGCTTTTGAAGCAATGCACACTTGAAGAGTTGAATCATGGAGATCTCCCCCTATATCTTGTAATTCATACACGCATTTGACATATAACAGTGAAGAATTTGAAATGCATGATGAAATATGGTGACTGATGTAATTCAGCATGCGTGCATTAGCATATATGAGGAATAAGCATGCAGAAAAACATATCAAAAGTATCAGAGAACCATCGGGTTTAAGTTTACAACTAGATCCAATAAAGTCTCAGAAGAATGAGAGTTGTAACTTGAGAAAAAAACGCCCATATAGAAAGACCCGCTTGAAGACTAACTCAAAATTCTCCCCCTTTGTCATCAAATGACCAAGAGGATCGAATATGAGGACTAACGCCCCTGAAGAATATCAAGTTGATGAAGGAGCGCCAGTGTTGTTGGGGTCGTTTGTCGTAGTAGGGCCTGCCACAGTGTCATCCAAGTCTTCATTCTCATCAGTGTCGCGCGATGAAGAATATGAGCTGGCCACCAAGGAAGGAACCTTGACCTTCTTGAATTTCTTCGGTGGAGGTGCAGACCAGTCAAAATCTTCCTTGAGACCCATTTTCTTCATATCTTCTTCACCATACAGATGTGACAGTATTGCCCAGGTGCGACCAAAGAGTTCATGGAGGTAGTAATGGTTTTTCTTACTACATTGTGTGTAGCAGTCATGTTGTGAAGAAATGAACCAAACTGACGCTTAACCCATTTATGATTTCGATCCACCTTCTAGTGAAGACTAAGCAGAAGCTCACGATCAGTCATCACACAAGGAGCAGTGGCTTGAGGAGTAGACTTGGGTGCATTGGCAGAGTCATGTGTGGTAGAGTCATCATTTGTGGAATAAGAGGCAGCTTTGTGAAACTGACCATCCAATGGATGAATGCCTTCATCTATAACAGTTGGTGCCTTGCCCTTTTCATCAACTGAGGAATAGGTCTGCTTGAGGACTTCAATTGGGGGCAAGTAGCTGAGGTGATTCTGAAAATCGGCTTTGTAGTTGAGTGAAGACCTTGTCCTGAGGAATCGCATAATCCAAGGTGCATAAGGCTTTGGCTCAAATAGAGACAGTGCAACATTTGCCAGAGTCCCCATGAAGAAATCATGATAATTGACAAGAATGCCATGAACGATGTTGAATACCAGATTCTTCATGATGCCAACAATTTCCTCATCAGATGAGTCATGGCCTTCGATAGGACTCATTGTCCTCGTAAGAATACGATAGACAATTCTGGGCACATAGAGTAATTCCTTCACGAGGAATTTGGTTCGTGGGGCCTGACCTGGCTTCAAAGGTTTCATTAGAACCTGCATGTAGTGATTTGTAAGCTCAGGTTCACTTTAGATGCAACGAGCTTCTTCAAGGGGAGGACTGAGTGGTAAGGCACGAAGCAATTCAGACGCTGGTGCTGTGTAGTGAGTGTTTTCAGACATCCAGTCCAGCACCCATGAATTCACATCTTCAGAATCTCCTGTGATGTGCAGCGTTGCATAAAATTGAAGAATCAGTTCTTCATTCCAATCACAGATGTCAGAGCAAAAGTTTAACAGTCCTGCGTCATGAAGAACACTGAGGACTGGCACGAAACACGGCAGAGATTCCATATCCACGTGAGGAATGTGCTCATGGTAGAAGATTTTCTCTTTGTTGAACAACACTGAGGAATAGAAATTGGCTTGACTAGCAGTCCATAAACGCCTCTTCCTAATGCGGGCAGAGTTATAAGGGTTGTAGTCTTCGAAGAATACATGCTCGCCGAAGAAATCATCAGCCTTGAACTTTTGCTTGCGTGAGAATGGATCCTTTGGCTTGGGCAGAGCAATGTCAATGAGTTGCATCACGACCTCAGGAATCGCAATCTCAGGTTCTTCAGGCTGAGGATTTTCTGGTTCCTCTTCAGTGGCAGTCTGTGTCTTCATATGTTCAGCAGCAGCAGTTTCTTCAGCACTAGTGGCTGGAATTTCTTCACGCACAGATGAAGTGGGGTGAGTTTATTCAAAGCCCATTTGAATAGTTTGTGCGGGTGACTGAGGTATTTGCTGCAACGGTGTGAACATTGGAGAGTTTGGATGCTAACTTTTCCAGAATTCATCACTTATTATTGGTGTGGAGCAACCAACGTCCACATCTTCATCTTCCAATTTTTCAATGTCAGCCTCTTCAGCTGTGAACTGAGGCATAGGCGAGGAGATAACAGGTGTTGAAGGGATCGCATCCACTTCAATTTCTCCATCAATCTGCTCTGACAAAGCAGCAGAATGATTTTCTTCATCAGATTCGCTAGGGATATCATATTCTTCACCAAAAGGAACAAGGTCCTTTGATGGCATGGTTGAGATTGGAACAACATCAATGAGATTAGCAAGTGAACTGTTCAAAGGCTTCATCTTCTTCGGAGCTGAAGAATCAGAAGTAGCTGATGCTTTCCTTTTCTTCACTGCTGCACGCTCTGTAGCCTTGGTTTTCTTCACATCTGATGCAGATGGAAGTATCGGAGTTGGTTTTGGCACAGGAGGAGCAGAGGAATTTGGTTGATTTTCTTCAGGCACAACTGATGCAGTTGCCCTGATTTCTACAGTTTCTTCAGGCGCACCACCAGTGGATGCCCTGGGAATTTCTTTAGCGGCTGGAATGTAGTCATCAGCCCTGGAACTCGCATTTTCTTCAGCAGCCTGATTTTCATCAGCGGTGCTGGCATGTTCTTCAGTCGGCCGAGCAGATGCTTCAGCCTGAGGAATTTCATGTTGCATTGGGGCAGCAACATTGGAAGTGAACTGTTCAGTTATCTTTACAAATTTGACTTTGACTCCTTGCCAATCAGCATAGTAGGCTTTGAAGGCATCGCTGAGGGTTTTGATTTCAGATTGGATTTTTACAAGTTCATCAGTTGTCATAGTGACAATGTTGTTCTTCAGAAATTTCTCCTTCTTGTATTGCGCTTTCTTGATCTGCCTGGCCTTCTCAAATTTCCACTTTTCTTCTTGAATGAAGTGGGTCAGCATGTGACTTTGGCCAGGAGTCAGCTTGAAATCAGGCATGGGAGTGTTGGGGTTCTTGTGCCAAACATCAATGTATTCGAGGATCAACTTGGGATCCAAAAGCAGTGTCAGATCTGTTCCCTTGGCTCTAGCGGCCCTGAGTTGCCTATCTCTGATGATTTCAGCAAGTTCATCATCATTAGCTTCGTCTTCTTCAGACGACACTTGGAAGGCGACCTGCTTCTTCTGAGGACTAGGGCGAGGACCTCGTCCAGCAGTGGCCTTTGTCTTCAGTAGAGAGGGTCCCATTGAGGAATTTGGTGCAGCTGAGGAACTAGCTGAAGCTCCTGGGGCAATAGAGACGTCTGTGGTCCTTTGACACGTGGCAAGATGCATAGGTGCAGAGGACTTTGTCGGAGCGGCCGAAGACTTTGGCGGAGGAGCTGAGGACTTTTGAGGAACAGGAGCAGCATGAGGAATTTGCCGTGAGGGCTTTGAGGATTCTGGCCGTGAGGGCATTGCTGAGGAACTTAGCCTTGAGGGCACTGTTGGTGAAGCACTTGGCTTGCGCGTAGGCTTCTTTGACATAGCCTTCTTCGGCTTGACAGCAGAGGCCTCAGTAGAGGCAGCAGCAGCAGCAGAGTCTTCATTGAATTTCCTCACTGCTTCTCTGGCTTGCTTAGCCAACTTGGCTTGGCGCTTGGCCCATTCATCAGGATAGTCCTCACTGTGCTTGAGGCTGGTGGGATCAGCTATTTGGCCAAGTGCCAATGGAGGTCTTGGGCATGGAGGATTGAGTGTAAATTTCTTCATGTACTTGGGAGTAACATACCTGTACTCCCTCCACTTTCTTGCCCATCTCCTTTCTATCCTCTGTATGCGCACCTTGCGCTCATTCTTGGTTTCCTTGCCATGAGTGGCCTCATCAGGGGTGCAATATTCCTTATATATGTCATCAGGGATCTCAAAAGCAGTATTGACCTCAGCCCTCTTTCCTCCTTTCTGTGGCTTTTTACCGTGAGCCATTTTCTTCAGTTGAGGAATTTGAACAATTGAATTCTCTGAAGACGTATGCAACTTTTCTTCGAGGAACACTGCAAATGAGTTAAGTTGATGAGAACCTAGTGATTCAGCAGCTGACATGAGTACCTGTGAACAGAGTATAGTTGCGAGGAATTTGGAGAGGTCATATGCGTTCTCAAAAGGTTTTATAAAGAACAAGTTTGAGGAATTTGACCAGATGAGTCTTGAAGAATTTCACTAAGTGTTCTTTGTCTTAGGTTCCAGAGATGTGTAGATCAAAAATCCACACATTTGAGGAATCTTGAAGAAAAACATAGCTTAGATAAACGAATCAAGAATAGATGATATGTGAGGTGTTTTAGTGTGTGAAGATATGAAGGAAAACACCTTTGAAGATTTTATAGATAATCATTCGAATCAATGAGGGCAGTAAAAGTAACTTTTAATTACCTTGGATGAAGAACACGACGAACAGTGAGGTGGAGAGGTGAAGTTCGTCTATGTAGATCTTCCATGCCCTAACTCAGCGGAGGAAGACGGCTACGGCCGCGGGGAGTGAAGATTTCCGCGGCCGGCGTGAGTACGGCGGCGACGAGGTCGAGGCAGTGAAGCTCTTCCTCACCAGTGATGATGAAGTAGCGGCGGCGTTAGGGTTTGAGAAGCTCGAGCTGGAGAGAGGTCGAGCGGAGTAAAAGAAGTGAGGAAGGGGAAGAGGGGTATTTATAGCCACGGTGAAAAACTGTTCGCCCAAAGAAATTGGACGAACGTGCCCCTGACCCTTCTCATTCGCTTGACATGTGTCACCCACGTACTGAGAGGTGGAGATCGTGTACAATCGTGGGTGAATGGATAAGTGTATCGTGGGATGCGGAACGATTTGAGCGGCAAAGCCGAAAATTTAGATAAGATAGGTTTTAAAGTTCCGTTCGCAATTTCTTTAGTTGACAAGGACACAGTGAAGATTTTGAACGAGTTTCAAATAGAACGCACATGAAGAATTTGTGAACAAATTGGGTTGAGTTTAGCATAGAGGGGGAAGGGTCCGATCACATTCACTTAGCAGAAAAACCAACTTGAAGAATTAGCAATAATTGAATACTGTAGAGGACATAAACTCATATACATATATAGCCAATGAAGAAAAATGACGGAAACAGTGAAGACAATGCAAAGTTGAACAATATGAACAATTGAGGAGTTTCAACTTTTGGTGGTGGCGTGACCCACCATATAAGAATGATGATTTCAGACACCGCGTACAATTATCGTAGGGTTCTGAGAATCAAATTCTTCGTTAATTTCTTCACACTAAGAGTGTTATTCTTCATTGATTGAAGAAAAATGTTTCTTCATGTGTTGCACATCTAAGTCATCAATTTTGCATAAGTGTTAAGATGAGTGTCCTTTTCAAAGAACATTCGAAGATTCTAGGATATTTAGCTCACACCGCAACTTGCTAAATCTCTTCTCATCCAAGGGCTTTGTGAAGATATCAGCTAGCTGTTTTTCAGTCTTCACATGCTCAATAGAAATGTCGCCCTTCAACACATGATCACGAAGAAAATGATGACGAATCTGAATGTGCTTAGTCTTCGAGTGCTGAACTGGGTTGTGAGCAATCTTGATGGCACTCTCATTGTCACAGAAGAGAGGCACATTCTTCATGTTGACGTCGTAGTCCTTGAGAGTTTGCTTCATCCATAGCAATTGAGCACAGCAAGAACCAGCGACAATGTACTCAGCTTCAGCAGTCGATAGTGATACGCAGTTCTATTTCTTCGAGGACCAACAGACCAAAAATCGTCCGAGGAAATGACATGTACCAGATGTTGACTTGCGGTCCACACGATCACCAGCATAGTCAGAGTCAGAGTATCCAACGAGATCAAAAGCTGATCCCTTGGGGTACCATAATCCAAGTGTTGGTGTGTGAGCTAGATATCGAAGAATATGCTTCACAGCCTTATGGTGTGATTCCTTCGGTGTAGCTTGAAATCGGGTACACATGCAAGCACTAAGCATTATATCTGGCCTAGATGCACATAAGTATAATAAAGAACCAATCATGGAGCGGTATACCTTATGATCGAAGTCAATACCATTTTCATCAGTGCATAGATGGCCATTTGTGGGCATGGGAATTTTGATGCCTTTGCAATCTTGCATGCCGAATTTCCTCAGTACATCCTTGAGGTATTTCTCCTGAGATATGAATATGCCATTGCGTTGTTGACGAATTTGAAGACCTAAGAAGAATTTCAACTCTCCCATCATAGACATTTGATATTCTTCACTCATCATATAGGCAAATTCATCACTATAACGTTGGTCAGTACAGCCAAAGAAAATATCATCAACATATATTTGGCACACAAACAATTCACCATCATAAGATTTAGTGAAAAGAGTAGGGTCGAGTGAACCGGGCTTGAAGCCTTTCTCCATGAAGAATTCCTTCAATGTGTCATACCACGCCCGTGGGGCCTGCTTGAGGCCATAGAGGGCCTTGTTGAGTCTGAAGACTTTGTCAGGATTCTTTGGATCTTCAAAACCTGGGGGGTTGAGCAACATATACTTCTTCCTCAAGCTTACCATTGAGGAATGCACTTTTCACATCCATTTGATATAAAGTGATATCATGATGGTTAGCATAAGCAAGTAATATGCGAATAGCCTCAAGTCTAGCAACAGGTGCAAAAGTTTCATCGAAGTCAATTCCTTCAACCTGTGTGTAGCCTTGAGCTACGAGCCGTACCTTATTCCTCACCACAAGGCCATTTTCATCTTGCTTGTTGTGGTAGATCCACTTTGTGCCAATGATATTGTGCTTGCGAGGATCTGGACGTTTGACCAGTTCCCAGACATTGTTGAGCTCGAACTGATGTAATTCTTCTTGCATGGCCTGAATCCACTCAGGCTCCAGAAATGCTTCATCTACCTTAGAGGGCTCTGTGATAGAGACAAAGGCATGGTGCCCAAAAAAATTAGATAAATGTGAAGCTTTTGAGCGTGTGAGAGGACCTGGTGCTTTGATGTCATTGATGATCTTTTCAACTTGCACTTCTTTTGCAATGCGAGGATGAGCTAGTTGTCGTTGAGGAATTTGATCAGCATTCTCTTCAGCACCATTTTCTTCAGTGTTTTCTTCAGGTGCATTAGCTCGACGTTCTTCATGTTCTGGAATGAATTCTTCAGCAGATTCTTCAGTAGGAATGACATCCTCAGTAGCCTTGAACTTGATAGTTTCCTCAGGTGCTGGTTCATCTATCACAGTAGGTAGGTGCTCTCTTTGCGAGCCATTAGTTTCATCGAACCGCACATCTACAGTTTCAACAACCTTGTGAAGAACGTTGTTGAAGACTCTATAGGTGTGCGAGTCCTTTCCGTAACCAAGCATAAAACCTTCATGTGCTTTCGGTGCAAATTTTGAGTTGTGATGAGGATCTCTAATCCAACATTTAGCACCGAAGACTTTGAAATAACTTACATTGGGTTTCTTATCAGTGAGGAGTTCATAGGCAGTCTTCTTGAAGAATTTGTGAAGATATACTATGTTGATGATGTGGCACGCAGTATCAATTGCCTCAGTCCAGAAACGACGAGGCGTTTTGTATTCATCAAGCATTGTGCGAGCCATTTCAGCAAGAGTTATGTTCTTGCGCTCCACGACGCCGTTCTGCTGAGGAGTATAAGGAGCAGATAACTCATGAGTAATACCAAGTTCATCAAGATAGTCAGCGAGACCAGAATTCTTGAACTCAGTGCCATTGTCACTTCTGATGTGCTTGATCTTCACACCAAAGTTGGTTGAAGCCCTCGAGGAAAATCATTTGAAGACTTCCTGCACTTCATGTTTGTAAGTAACAAGGTGTACCCACGTGTAACGAGAGTAATCATCAACAATAACAAAGCCATATTGAGATGCTTCATTTGAAACAGCAGAATAATGATTAGGACCGAAGAGATCCATGTGCAGCAATTCAAATGGGCGAGTAGTGGTCATGATAGTCTTCGCTGGATGCTTGGCCTTTGTCATCTTCCCAGCTTCACAGGCTCCACATAGGTGATCCTTGAGGAATTTGACATTCTCGATGTCGATGACATGCTTCTTCTTCGCAAGCGTGTGCAAATTCCTCATGCCTGCATGACCAAGTCGTCGATGCTAGAGCTAGTCTTCTGAAGCTTTTGCAAGTAGACACACGGCTGGTTGTGGTCCTGTAGAGAAATCAACAATATACAGGTCTCCTCTCCTAAAGCCTTCGAAGACTTTGAAATTGTCAGCTTCCATAACCACAACACAACGATACTTGCCAAAGACAACAACCATATCAAGATCACAAAGAATTGAGACAGACATAAGGTTGTATCCTAAGGACTCAACAAGCATGACTTTGTCCATGTGTCGATCCTTTGTGATCGCAACCTTACCTAGACCCAATACCTGACTTTTGCCTTTGTCGGCAAAGATGATATGCTTCAGATGCTATGGAGATAATGGAGCACACATCAATAGATTCTTGTCACCAGTCATGTGATTTGTACATCCACTATCGAGGACCCACTCAGTGGCTTTGGGTTGATCATCCTGCAGATGAATTAGTGCAGCTTACAAACTCATATACTTCATCAGTGAAGAATATGACATCCATTCATCAGATCAATTTCATCAAGCAACAGAACAGATAAAGCAGTATGAGGACGTGAGAAATGAAAGTTCATTTCTTCATGATTAGCCTGCGTCCTATCAGGCATACTCAGGTCTCCAACAAATTCTTCAGACGATTACGTACGTCTAGAGACCTGACCCTGCAGAAGAGATTAGTTCTTTTTCTTCATCACCCACATATGAAGGGGTGGCAAAGAGGTCATCACTCTGCGAGCTCCATACGAGAAGGATGGCATAGAAGCCAGTCCATTTCGTTTCACATAAGAGGGGTTAGAGTAAGCATAAGAGTAGGCAGAGAAATTCTTCGAGGACTTATGGACATAATGATTTGAAGAATAATGCACATATCCATAATCCTTAGAGCTTCCCTGCGAAACAGACGGGTTAGCACGATGATGTTCATATGAGGACTTTGATCCTTTTGAGTAATATGATCCATGTGAAGAGTTTGGTCCGTATGAGGACTTGGATCCATATGAAGATTTGGTCCATATGAAGAATTTGATCTGGGGTTCCTATTCTTCACAGGTGGCGTCATGATGACATTCACCTGAAGATTTTCAAGGCATCTTTTGAGAACCCAGATTTTCTTCATAGGAGGACCGTTCCTGCAATTAGTGCCAACATATCTAGCAAATACTTCACCATTCTGATTTTTGAACAGTTTATAGTTGGAGTCAAATGACTCATCATCAGAACGAGGAGATTCACATGCAAATCCAGATAAGTTAGATGGATCAACTGGAGGTCCCTTTGCAGCAACCCATGTAGTTTTGGGGTACCGCTCAGGCTTCCAATATGTACCATCAGCATTGAGTTTCCTCTCAAAAGCAATACCCTCTTTCCTAGGGTTCCTGTTGAGGATCTGCTTTTTAAGCACATCACAAAGAGTCTGATGCCCTTTGAGGCTTTTGTACATGCCTGTCATGTACAATTCCTTCAGCCCTGCATCGTCAGTGATACTAACAATGTCCTCAGATGAGGAATTAGTGATAGCAGGGCATGTGAAGAATTTGAAACATTAGCAGCATTTGAACATCCAGGTGAAGAATTAGCAGATTCAAGTTCAATGCATTTCAAACAAGGAGGAACAAATTCTTCCTGAGAAGCGCTGATTTGTTGAGCAAGTAATGAATCGCGCTCCTTCTGAAGATCTTCATAACTCACTCTTAGCTTCTCAAGGTCTTGCTTTCTTTGAAGAAATTCATAAGAAAGCTTCTCATGATCAGATAAGAGAGTGTTATGATGACCTTGAAGATTGTCAAACCTAGTCTGAAGTCTCTGAAGATTTTCAGTCAAGGCTTTAGTGCGATCCATTTCTTCACCCAACATATCATCACTTTTTTCTAGCATGTTTTGAACCTTTTCAAGATCCCTTTGTTGTTTTACAGCAATCTTAGCAAGTTTAGAATAGCTGGGCTTAAGGTTTTCATCAGATTCATGCTCACTTGATTCCGAGGAGGTATATTTGAGTACCTTGGCACCCTTTGTCATGAAGCAATAGGTGGGAGCATAGTCATCATCGCCTTCATCAGCCTTGTTGGTGAGGTCATTTTCTTCAGTGTTGAAGATAGACTTGCTAACGAATGTAGTAGCGAGAGCTAGGCTCGCCACTCCGGATTCGGACTCCTCAGATGACTCATCTTCCTCATTTTCTTCAGATTCAGCCTCAGAGTCCATTTCCTTGCCAATGAATGCCCTAGCCTTCTTGGAGCTGCTCTTCTTGTGATATGAAGACTTTGAGGATTTTGATGATGAAGATTTTGTGGATTTCTTATTTTTTCTCCGCATCATCAGAACTGTAATCCTTATATTTCTTCTTCTTTGATTCCTTTTCCCACTGAGGACAATCTTGAATGTAATGTCCAGGTTTCTTGCATTTGTGACAGAGCCTCCTCTTGTAGTCACTGGATGAGGAATCATTGCTCCTTGACGGTCTTCCAAGGCGACCACGTCTTGAGAACTTTTGGAACTTCTGCACAAGCAGAGCTAGATCATGGCTTAGTTCTTCAGGATCAACAAGGCTGCTACCAGAGTCTTCATCTTCGGAGTCAGATACTGCCTTGGCCTTCAGTGCACATGATCTGCCATAGCTCGAACCATAGAGATCTCTTTTTTCAGCAAGTTGGAACTCATGAGTATTTAGCCTATCGAGAATATCAGCGGGATCAAGTGACTTGTAATCAGCACGTTCTTGTATCATCAATGCCAGAGTGTCAAATGAGGAATCAAGCGATCTCAGCAATTTCTTCACCACCTCATGGTCGGTGATGTCAGTGGCACCAAGTGTTTGAAGCTCATTTGAGAAGTCAGTGAGGCGATCGAAGGTTTGTTGAACATATTCATTGTCGAGTCTTTTGAAGCGGTTGAAGAGATTGCGAAGAACATCAACTCGAGAGTCATGCTGTGTTGAGACTCCTTCATTCACTTTGGACAACCAGTCCCAGATAAGCTTCGCTGTCTCCAAAGCACTCACTCTGCCATACTGTCCTTTGCTCAGATGGCCACATATGATATTCTTCGCTTGAGAGTCGACTTGCTTGAATCTCTTCACATCAGTAGCATTCAGAGAAGGTGTGACTGAGGGAACACCATTTTCCACAACATACCAGAGATCGTTATCAATTGCCTCAAGATGCATTCGCATCTTATTCTTCCAGTAGGGGTAGTCCGTCCCATCGAAGGTAGGACACCCAGCAGAGACCTTGATCATACCTGCGGTCGACATAACTAAAACTCCAGGCGGTTAAACCAAAATCACACAGAACAAGGGAGTACCTTGCTCTGATACCAATTGAAAATGCGTTATATCAACTAGAGGGGGGTGAATAGGAGATTTTTATGAAATTCTTCACCGAGGAATTTGCTGGTGACGAAATTCCTTAGCGAAGAACTACTAGCAGCGGAATAAGTACTCAAAAGTAAACATAACAAAATATAAGCATAGTAATCATGATGAAATGAAGACAGACACATAGTACAAGAAGCGTAAGCACAGGATAACACAGGATGAAGACAAACAGACTGAAGAAATTGAACTGAGGAAATTGAGAAAGTCTTCAGTCAAAGTCTTCAAACACAGATATGAACAAACACACAACACAGTTATGAGGAAATGAAAGAGTTGAGGGAATAGAACCAGTAAGCTTGGTGAAGACAATGATTTGGTAGACCAGTTCCAACTGCTGTCTCAGTTGTACGTCTGGTTGGAGTGGCTGAGTATTTAAACTCGAGGACACACAGTCCCGGACACCCAGTCCTGAACATGCAGCTCGGGACACCAAGTCCTCACCGTATTCTCCTTGGACTAAGGTCACACAAACCTCGTCCAATCACTCGTGGTAAGTCTTCAGGTGACTTCCGAACCTTCACAAACTTGGTCACTTGGAGATCCACAATTCCTCTTGGATGCTCTAGACCATGATGCCTAACCGTCTGGAAGAAGCACAGTCTTCAAAGGTGACAAGCGTCGGATCCACGCAGGATCAATCTCTTCAGTGATGCTCAATCACTTGGGGTTTGTAGGTGTTTGGGTTTGGGTTTTTTTCCTCACTTGATGATTTTCGCTCAAAGTTCTCGGAGGATGGGTTGCTCTCAAATGACAAGTGTCAGTTTCTCTCGGAGCAGCTGATATGTCTCCGACGTATCTATAATTTTTGATTGCTCCATGCTATATTATCTACTGTTTTGGACTATATTGGGCTTTATTTTCCACTTTTATATTATTTTTGGGACTAACCTATTAACCAGCCCAGCCCAGAATTGCTGTTTTTTGCCTATTTCAGTGTTTCAGATAAACGGAATATCAAACGGAGTCCAAACGGAATAAAATCTTCGGAAACGTAATTTTCTCACCGAACGTGATCCAGGAGACATGGACCCTGCTCCAAGGAACAAAAGAGGCGGTTACAAGGGTGGGGGCGACCCCCCTAGGGCGCGCCACCCTGCCTCGTGGGCCCCTCATTGCTCCTTCGGCGTACTTCTTCCTCCTATATATACAGACGTACCCCCAAACGATCAAAACAGGAGCCAAAAACCTAATTCCACCGCCGCAACTTTCTGTATCCATGAGATCCCATCTTGGGGCCTGTTCCAGAGCTCCGCCGGAAGAGGGCCGTCATCACGGAGGGCTTCTACATCATCCTAGCCCCTCCGATGAAGTGTGAGTAATTTACCTCAGACCTTCGGGTCCATAGTTAGTAGCTAGATGGCTTCTTCTCTCTCTTTGAATCTCAATACAAAGTTCTCCCCCTCTCTTGTGGAGATCTATTCGATGTAATCTTCTTTTTGCGGTGTGTTTGTTGGGACTGATGAATTGAGGGTTTATGATCAAGTCTATCTATTAATAATATTTGAATCTTCTCTTAATTCTTTTATGTATGATTGGTTATCTTTGCAAGTCTCTTCGAATTATCCATTTGGTTTGGCCAACTAGATTGGTAGTTCTTGCCATGGGAGAAGTGCTTAGCTTTGGGTTCGATCTTGCGGTGTCCTTACCCAGTGACAGAAGGGGCAGCAAGGCATGTATTGTATCGTTGCCATCGAGGATAACAAGATGGGGTTTATTTCATATTGCATGAATTTATCTCTCTACATCACGTCATCTTGCTTAAAGTGTTACTCTGCTTTTAACTTAATACTCTAGATGCATGCTGGATAGCGGTCGATGAGTGGAGTAATAGTAGTAGATGCAGAATCGTTTCGATCTACCTGTCACGGACATGATGCCTATATACATTATCATGCCTAGATATTCTCATAACTATGCTCAATTCTGTCAATTGCTCAACAGTAATTTGTTCACCCACCGTAGAATACTTATGCTCTTGAGAGAAGCCACTAGTGAAAACTATGGCCCCCGGGTCTATTCTCATCATATCAATCTCCATCACATTAATCTTGCTTTGCTTTTTTACTTTGCTTTTACTTTTTACTTTGCATCTTTATACCAAAAATATTATATCTATCAGATCTCACTCTCGTAAGTGACCGTGAAGGGATTGACAACCCCTAATCGCGTTGGTTGCGAGTAGCTATCGCTTTGTGCAGGTACGAGGGACTTGAGCGTGGGCTCCTACTGAATTGATACCTTGGTTCTCAAAAACTGAGGGAAATACTTACGCTACTCTGCTGCATCATCCCTTCCTCTTCGGGGAAAACCAAAGAAAGCTCAAGACGTAGCAAGAAGGATTTCTGGCGCCGTTGCTGGGGAGTCTACAAAAAAGTCAACATACCAAGTACCCATCACAATCCCTATCTCTCGCATTACATTATTTGCCATTTGCCTCTCGTTTTCCTCTCCCCCCAATTCACCTTGCCATTTTATTCACCCTCTCTCTCCCTATCCTCCCTCTCTATTTGCCTCTTTTTGCCCGCTTGCTTTTTGTTTGCTCGTGTGTTAGATTGCTTGTTTGTCGCGATGGCTCAAGATACTACTAAATTGTGTGACTTCACCAATACCAATAATAATGATTTCCTTAGCACTCCGATTGCTCCTCTTACCGATGCTGAATCTTGTGAAATTAATACTGTTTTGTTGAATCTTGTTATGAAAGATCAATTCGCCGGCCTTCCTAGTGAAGATGCCGCTACTCATCTGAATAGCTTCGTTGATTTATGTGATATGCAAAATAAAAAAGATGTCAATAATGATGTCGTTAAATTGAAGCTATTTCCTTTTTCGCTTAGATATCGTGCTAAAGCTTGGTTTTCGTCTTTGCCTAAGAATAGTATTGATTCATGGAACAAGTGCAAAGATGCTTTTATCTCTAAGTATTTTCCTCCGTCTAAGATCATCTCTCTTAGAAACAATATTATGAACTTTAAACAACTTGATCATGAACATGTTGCACAAGCTTGGGAGAGAATGAAATTAATGATACGTAATTGCCCTACTCATGGTTTGAATTTGTGGATGATTATACAAAAATTTTATGCCGGATTGAATTTTGCTTCTAGAAACCTTTTAGATTCGGCCGTGGGAGGCGCTTTTATGGAAATCACTTTAGGAGATGCTACTAAACTCCTAGATAATATTATGGTTAATTATTCTCAATGGCATACTGAAAGATCTTCTAATAAAAAAAGTGCATGCGATAGAAGAAATTAATGTGTTGAGTGGAAAGATGGATGAACTTATGAAATTATTTGCTACTAAGAGTGTTTCTTCTGATCCTAATGATATGCCTTTGTCTACTTTGTGTGATTTGGGTGCTAGTGTTTCTACTATTCCCAAGACTTCGTGCGATTTACTAGATTTCCGTAATTTTGATGATTGCTCTCTAAACTTGCATCTTGCAGATTCCACTATTAAGAAACCTATGGGAAGGATTAGTGATGTTCTTATTGTTGCAAATGGGAATTATGTGCCCGTAGATTTCATTGTTCTTGATATAGATTGCAATCCTTCTTGCCCTATTATTCTTGGTAGACCTTTCCTTAGAACGGTTGGTGCGATTATTGATATGAAGGAAGGGAATATTAGATTTCAATTTCCATTAAAAAAGGGCATGGAACACTTTCCAAGAAAGAAAATAAAATTACCATATGAAACTATCATGAGAGCCACTTATGGATTGCCTACCAAAGATGGCAATACTTAGATCTATCCTCGCTTTTATGCCTAGCTAGGGGCGTTAAACGATAGCGCTTGTTGGGAGGCAACCCAATTTTATTTTTATTCCTTGCCTTCTGCTCCTGTTTAGTAATAAATAAATTATTTAGCCTCTGTTTTGGTTGCGTTTTTTTGTGTTTAATTAGTGTTTGTGCCAAGTAGAACCGTTGGGAAGACTTGGGGAAAGTCTTGTTGAACTTGCTGTAAAAAACAGAAACTTTAGCGCTCACGAGAACTGCTGTCATTTTTATTTGAAGAGTGATATTTAGTTAATTCGTTTTTAAGATGATTAATAGATAAATTCCTCACGTCCAGCAATTTATTTTAGAATTTTTGGGGTTCCATATCTTGCGCTAGCTACAGATTACTACAGACTGTTCTGTTTTTGACAGATTCTGTATTTCGTGTGTTGTTTGCTTATTTTGATGAATCTATGGATAGTAAAATAGTTTATAATCCATAGAGAAGTTGGAATACAGTAGGTTTAACACAAATATAAATAAAGAATGAGTTCATTACAGTACTTTGAAGTGGTCTTTTGTTTTCTTTTGCTAACGGAGCTCACGAGTTTTCTATTTTGAGTTTTGTGTTATGAAGTTTTCAAGTTTTGGGTGAATTCTTTTGATGGATCATGGAACAAGGAGTGGCAAGAGCCTAATCTTGGGGATGCCCGTGGCACCCCCAAATAATCCAAGGACACCAAAATGTCAAAGCTTGGGGATGCCCCGGAAGGCATCCCCTCTTTCGTCCACTTCCATCGGTAATTTACTTGGAGCTATATTTTTATTCACCAACATGATATGTGTTTTGCTTGGAGCGTATTGTATTATTTGTGTCTTTGTGTCTTAGTATGCCACAATCATCCTTGTTGTACACACCTTTTGAGAGAGCCATACATGAATTAAAATTTGATAGAATACTCTATGTGCTTCACTTATATCTTTTGAGCTAAGTAGTTTTGCTCTATGTGCTTCAATTATATCTTTTGAGCTACACAATTTTGCTCTATGTGCTTCACTTATATCTTTTGAGTGTTATAATTTTGCTCTATGTGCTTCACTTAGATCTTTTAGAGCACGGTGGTGGATTTGTTTTAAAGAAACTATTGATCTCTCATGCTTCACTTAAATTATTTTGAGAGTCTCTTAATAGCATGGTAATTTGCTTAATAATAATATGCTTGGTATTCAAGATTTGTGAAACTTTCTTTTGAGTGTGTTGAATACTAAGAAAAGATTGAAGCATGATAATTGTTTTGAGATATGGAGGTGATAATATTAAAGTCATGCTAGTTGAGTAGTTATGAATTTAAAGAATACTTGTGTTAAGGTTTGTGATTCCCGTAGCATGCCTGTATGGTGAACCGTTATGTAACGAAGTCGGAGCATGATTTATTTATTTATTGTCTTCCTTATGAGTGGCGGTCGGGGACGAGCGGTGGTCTTTTCCTACCAATCTATCCCCCTAGGAGCATGCGCGTAATACTTTGCTTTGATAACTTCTAGATTTTTGCAATAAGTATATGAGTTCTTTATGACTAATGTTGAGTCCATGTATTATACGCACTCTCACCCTTCCACCTTTGCTAGCCTCTCTAATACCGCGCACCTTTCGCTGGTATCATACACCTACCATATACCTTCCTCAAAACAGCCACCATACCTACCTATTATGGCATTTCCATAGCCATTCCGAGATATATTGCCATGCAACTTTCCACCATCTAGTTCATCATGACACATTCATCATTTCCATATTGCTTAGCATGATCATGTAGTTGACATAGTATTTGTGGCAAAGCCACTGTTCATAATTTCTTCATACTTGTCACTCTTGATTCATTGCATATCCCGGTACACCGCCGGAGGCATCCATATAGAGTCATGCTTTGTTTTAGAATCGAGTTGTAATCATTGAGTTGTAAATAAATAAAAGTGTGATGATCATCATTCAATAGAGCATTGTCCCAATAAAAAAAGAGCAAGGCCAAAAAAAAGAGAGAAGGCCCAAAAAAAGAAAATAAATAAAAAGGGGCAATGCTACTATCCTTTTTCCACACTTGTGCTTCAAAGTAGCACCGTGATATAGCGAGTCTCATATATTGTGCTTCAAAGTAGCACCATGTTCTTCATATAGAGTCTCATATGTTGTCACTTTCATATACTAGTGGGAATTTTACATTATAGAACTTGGCTTGTATATTCCAATAATGGGCTTCCTCAAATTTCCCTAGGTCTTCGTGAGCAAGCAAGTTGGATGCACACCCACTAGTTTCTTTTGTTGAGCTTTCATACATTTATAGCTCTAGTGCATCCGTTGCATGGCAATCCCTACTCACTCACATTGATATCTATTGATGGGCATCTCCATAGCCCGTTGATACGCCTAGTTGATGTGAGACCATCTTCCCCTCCTTTTTGTCTTTTCCACAACCACCATTCTATTCCACCTATAGTGCTATATCCATGGCTCACGCTCATGTATTGCGTGAAGATTGAAAAAGTTTTGAAAAAGTTAGAGTATGAAACAATTGCTTGACTTGTCATCGGGGTTGTGCATGATTTGAATACTTTGTTTGGTGAAGATGGAGCATAGCCAGACTATATGATTTTGTAGGGATAACTTTCTTTGGCCATGTTATTTTGAGAAGACATAATTGCTTTATTAGTATGCTTGAAGTATTATTATTTTTTATGTCAATATAAACTTTTGTCTTGAATCTTTCTAATCTGAATATTCATACCACAATTAAGAAGATTTGCATTGAAATTATGCCAAGTAGCACTCCGCATCAAAAATTCTCTTTTTATCATTTACCTACTTGAGGACGAGCAGGAATTAAGCTTGGGGATGCCTGATACGTCTCCAACGTATCTATAATTTTTGATTGCTCCATGCTATATTATCTACTGTTATGGACTATATTGGGCTTTATTTTCCACTTTTATATTATTTTTGGGACTAACCTATTAACCGGAGGCCCAGCCCAGAATTGCTGTTTTTGCCTATTTCAGTGTTTTAGATAAACGGAATATCAAACGGAGTCCAAACGGAATAAAATCTTCGGGAACGTGATTTTCTCACCGAACGTGATCCAGGAGACTTGGACCCTGCTCCAAGGAACAAAAGAGGCGGTCACAAGGGGGGGGACGCCCCCCCTAGGGCGCGCCCCCTACCTCGTGGGCCCCTCGTTGCTCCTCCGGCGTACTTCTTCCTCCTATATATACACACGTACCTCCAAACGATCAGAACAGGAGCCAAAAACCTAATTCCACCGCCGCAACATTCTGTATCCACGAGATCCCATCTTGGGGCCTATTCTGGAGCTCCGCCGGAAGAGGGCCGTCATCACCGAGGGCTTCTAAATCATCCTAGCCCCTCCGATGAAGTGTGAGTAGTTTACCTTAGACCTTCGGGTCCATAGTTAGTAGCTAGATGGCTTCTTCTCTCTCTTTGAATCTCAATACAAAGTTCTCCCCCTCTCTTGTGGAGATCTATTTGATGTAATCTTCTTTTTGCGGCGTGTTTGTTGAGACCGATGAATTGAGGGTTTATGATCAAGTCTATCTATGAATAATATTTGAATCTTCTCTGAATTCTTTTATGTATGATTGGTTATCTTTGCAAGTCTCTTCGAATTATCCGTTTGGTTTGGCCAACTAGATTGGTTGTTCTTGCCATGGGAGAAGTGCTTAGCTTTGGGTTCGATCTTGCGGTGTCCTTACCCAGTGACAGAAGGGGCAGCAAGGCACGTATTGTATCGTTGCCATCGAGCATAACAAGATGGGGTTTATTTCATATTGCATGAATTTATCTCTCTACATCATGTCATCTTGCTTAAAGCGTTACTCTATTTTTAACTTAATACTCTAGATGCATGCTGGATAGCGGTCGATGAGTGGAGTAATAGTAGTAGATGCAGAATCGCTTCGATCTACTTGTCACGGACGTGATGCCTATATACATGATCATGCCTAGATATTCTCATAACTATGCTCAATTTTGTTAATTGTTCAACAGTAATTTGTTCACCCACCATAGAATACTTATGCTCTTGAGAGAAGCCACTAGTGAAACCTATGGCCCCCGGGTCTATTCTCATCATATCAATCTCCATCACTTTAATCTTGCTTTTCTTTTTACTTTGATTTTACTTTTTACTTTGCATCTTTATACCAAAAATACCAAAACTATTATATCTATCAGATCTCACTCTCGTAAGTGACCGTGAAGGGATTGACAACCCCTAATCGCGTTGGTTGCGAGTAGCTATCGCTTTGTGCACGTACTAGGGACTTGAGTGTGGGCTCCTACTGGATTAATACCTTGGTTCTCAAAAACTGAGGGAAATACTTATGCTACTCTGCTGCATCATGCCTTCCTCTTTGGGGAAAACCAACGCAAGCTCAAGACGTAGCAGCAGCCAACCAGCTAATGGTTGTAGGGGGGCGGCTATTTATAGCCTAGGGAGCAGCCTGACATGATAAGACATAAATGCCCTTCAATGATATGACCGTTAGGTGGATAGATATTTTGGGACAGGTGGCGCATAGCACAGCAACGGTCAGAATTTTGAGTAGCAAAATCCTCAGGGCTATCATGTTCCTCACTGTGTAGGCAATCCGCACTGGCGAATTCCTAACTCCTCGGTCAGAACAAATTTCTCAGAGACCAGAAGAACTTCTTCTCTGTCACTGAAGAATATGACTGGACTGTATGAGATTTCCAATGGCTTCACTCGAAGGGATTGGTAGGTGTAGGATTTTGAGTTGAGCATCACATGGAAATTTTTCCTTAGTATTTCCTCGACCCCCTTTAACAGTATGGTGTTTCCTATGACTCAAGAAAGAGAAAATGAAACTACGAAAACAAAAGTCTTCACGCTTCATGTTCCTCGAATGAATACCAAGTCTTCACGGTCACACCAATTTCTTCACTTTCAAAGTCTTCAGAAAGTCTTCAGAAATCCAAAGTCTTCAGTCAAAGAACTTCATTTTTAGGGGTTGACTTTCTCTGTAAATATCAAACTCCTCATAGACTTATAGACCTGTGTACACTCACAAACGCATTAGTCCCTTAACCTATAAGTCTTCAATACACCAAAATCACTAAGGGGCACTAGATGCACTTACACAAACACACCGCAAAAGAAGATTACATTGGATATAACTCCAAGAAGATCGAGGAGAACATTGTATTGAAGATCAAAGAGATAGAAGAATACATCTAGCTACTAGCTATGGACCCATAGGTCCGTGGTGAACTACTCACGCATCATCGAAAGGCGGCAAGGATGATGTAGAAGCCATCCGTCATCGATTCCCCCTCCGACAATGTACCGAAAAAGGCCTCCAGATGGGATTGCGGAAGAACAGAAACTTGCGGCGGCGGAAAAAGTGTTTCGGGTGGGTCTTTGTTGGTTTCCCGATTTCAGAGAATTTCTGGAGGTGGAATTAGGTCATACGGAGCCATGTGGGGCCCACAAGGCATCAGGGTGTGCCCACGCTCCCTGGGCTTGCCCTATTGCCTTGTTGTCTCCTCACTTCTCGTCTGGTCTCCTCTCGAAGCTTCCAGGGTCTCTTGTCCAGAAAAAATCGTCAAAATGTTTCGTAGCGTTTGGACTCCGTTTGGATGGCGCTAGGCACGGTGTTAATAGGTTAGTCCCAGAAAATAATATAAAATAGCATATAATTATATATAAAACATTCTAGATTGATACTATAATAGTATGGAACAATAAAATTGTATAGATACGTTGGAGACGTATCATGTGGCCGCGTAGGGCGGCCAAGTGTACGGGGTCATCGACTGCTACAAGTTAGCATCATAGGTTTTTCCTTCTTCTAGTTCTTAGTTGAACAGTCAAAATATCAACCGTTTTATGTAAATTGTGTCCAAACTTTAAGGAAATTCTTCGTGTTTGATATAATATGTCAAGTTTATTAAATTTTGGTTTGAATTGTATGCAGGCACGATTGGATGGTTGGTTCCTGCCTCAGTGTCCGCAGACGGATACAATATCCGGTTTAGGAGTCAGCATTTAAGATGCCCTTAAAACAAACACGCCCGACTCTGACCGTACACGTCCACAAACGTTTAAGAAGCCAAAATTTGAGCAGATAGGTTGTAGATGCCCTAGCGTGTTGCATGTCCACCCGATGAAAAGGGAGAATATCAGGTGATACCAACTCTCAAATGCTCTATGATACTATTTAAAAATCAAATCTAAATGTTTCAAAAAAATTTAAAAAAGACATGAATGTTCATAAGGAATGTTCCTACAACCCCTAAAAATTTCTGGTCTAAATTCGGAATGCACATTGAGAAATAAAAAAGACAAATTTGAATGTGAATAGTGGCATTTTAACTTTTGTCTTTTTTGAACTATTCATGCATTTTTGTTTCTCAATTTGTGTTTCGCATTTCATTTTGACATTTTTAGGGATTGTACACTCATGTGATGTGAACGTCCACACTTTTTCAGAATTTTTTGAAAAGTTTAACATTAAAGCACCTAAGGGCATCTCCAACGACAATCTGCAAATTTTCTCCCGCGTCCGTCGGCAGACAGGGGGACCAGTCTGTGGACACAGATGCGGCAGGCCGCCATCCAATGCTAGCCGCATACATTTCAAACTCTTTTTAATAAACTGGATGAAATTCATGCAAACTCGATCAGATTTCATATAAACATGACGGATTTTGTACAAACCGGACGAAAATTGTTACATTTTGGACATATTTTAACTGAAAAGGTTAAACTATGTGCACGTATAGTCGCGCGGAGCTCCACTCCCATGACACAGGTACACTACACTAGTCTATGGCCAGCCGCGACGGATCCCTTTGTCTTCCGCATGTTCGGCAGCCCGCTAACTGGACTGCCAGGAGCCCCGGAGGCATATTCTTCCCCCGTATCTTCCCTAAGTCGAGCTACACCGCTCATCGGAGTGGCAAAGAGGGTGCTTCAGCCGGAGGGGAAGGTGCTTCTGTGGAGCCAGATGGTTGTGCCCAGGATGGTCTGAGATAAAGACCGGACAGGCCACCGATTGTACAAGCCGACGACGCGCCGACGATGGCCTTCCATGTTCTACTTCTTCTCGATGATGGCGGCCGGCGTGGACATGCAGGCTGCCACCTCGTCGACATCCACGCAACCGGCTTCTTTCTCTACATGCATGGCACGGCTAAGCGCGCATGGACGGCGGATGGCGCGGTCGCAGGCACTGAAGGTGGCGATGCCCGTGCCGGGATGGAGCAACTTGCCACTCCTCCGCAAGCTAGCTTCGAGCGGTGAGTTGCCGAAGCATGCACCGGCTTGGGGAGGCAACTGGCTCCGTTAGGCTAGGCGAGGGAGGTGGAGCAGCGAGTTGCCTCGCTTGTATCCGGCGGTCTCGGCGGGCCACCCAGCCGGCTTTTATGCCGGAGAACTACTCTTCCAGCTCGTCGGATGCCATCGAAAGAGTGAAGAAAATGGTGAAGGAGGAGATGGAGAGCGGCGGAGTGGTGCGATTCTTGCCTGTCGTATGGCCTCGTTTAAATAGAGGACGGACGGAAGGAGCTTGCCCGGCGTTGCGTTTAATGCCGGCCCCGCTTGTGAATGGATGTGTGGACGGAGTAGATTTCTCGGCTTCCACGCGGGTTTAATGGAGGCGTTCGAATGCGGCGAGAGGGCGTGTCCAGCCAGGTGTGCAGCAGGTGGTTCCCTCGGTCGGCACGCCGCTTCAATGACAGAGGTAGTGAGAGGTCGCGTTCGCCTTGAACCGTCTTCAGTGTGGAGCGGCGAGCTATACAGCGACATGAATGCGAGTAGCTGGACGATAGATGTAAAGCGCACGAGGGCGAAGGGAGGGGTTTTGGTGGGCCAGGGCGGTTAGAAGCGGGCGTGACATCTCGGATTCTCGCAAATCTCTTCACATTTGTCTCCAATTTGCGAGAGAAAATATATTTGAACCACTGCGCAAATCAATACAGATTCACATTGGATGCCTTCTACGCATGCAAAAGGTTTGAGGGCTACGTTGGAAATGACCTAAGAGACGGGAACATCTGATATTCTCCCCTCTTGAAAAGGAGCATAGGCACCGTTGATTGATCTCTTAATATATTTTTTATTTGCTTAACAGGATTCGCCGGTTCTCCCAGTTTAGTCAAAGGTTGGTTTCTCTATACGCTACCGACCCTTCTTGAAGCGCCGAGCTGCGTGGAGCCAGGAGAATCTTGGAATGTCTTAGTTGATTATTGTGCTTTCATATGGAATTCAGAAGATCCAAGAAACGGAAGCAGCCATGAGGTTGGCCAACAAGACATGACTGCGTTGCCTATCTTGTGTTCTTTTTTGCCTTCAGGAACGGCACAAGAAGGCGCGCTGAAGTTTAGGTAGATGTTAATACTGTGCTAGACTAGATTAATTTACTTGTTCTATAATACTACTATAATCTTCTTCTTTTTGAGTGGATAGCTGATACTAATTGAAATGCGTAGAAGTTTCTCATGTTACCTGGACCGATGATGGCCATGTGGCCGTGCACCTGGGTGCTGGTCATTTGCTCGGTCCAAAGAAACGGCCGAAGGGGCATTTTCTTATGTTGGATGAGTCAACAAGCACAGGCCACACCAACAGCCGACGTGCCATATATGCCGCCCCTTGCCCCTTCCCCTATTAATAGGAGAATTCCGTGCTGTCTCTCACAGTTTTGCAGATTTCAGCAGACGGCCATAGCTTTGACCATCCCCTTCTTCCTTCAACATTTGACGGCCGGCAAGCTCTTGTCCTCAGGTACAGCACCATGCTTGCCATAGCTCTCAACTCCGCTTTGATCTTGGTGTTGCTAGTTAATCGTTTCCCTATCTGCAAGTAAATCACCACAACACCGGTGACTCCTTTTATTAGTTCGTGCCATGAGTAATTCATCAATATCCATGACCTTTTGCGGCGCCCTTTCATTTTGGCACGGCTCTAGCTGAAATTAGGGTCGCCTGCAGTGCAGCCAAGGCAGGCGGCCATGGACGGCGACAGCCCGGTGATGACGGACAGCGAGCGGAGGGCGTACCGGTACGTGCAGGCGCCCAAGGTGCAGGGCCTGGGCGGCATCAAGAACTCATGGTCCAACGACTCCCTCTTCAGCCTCAGCTACGCCGGCGCGGGGGGCAGGGCC
Source organism: Triticum urartu (assembly GCF_003073215.2). Classification (NCBI taxonomy): domain Eukaryota; kingdom Viridiplantae; phylum Streptophyta; class Magnoliopsida; order Poales; family Poaceae; genus Triticum; species Triticum urartu. The sequence continues at coordinate 420,154,499 of NC_053025.1, read as the reverse complement.
GTCGTCCACTCGTGCGTCTGCGCGCCCACCACGCACCCGGGCTCCTTCCGCTGCAAGCACCACCGCCAGAGCGCCGCCCACCTCGGCGTCGCCGGTCACGCGCAAGCGCAGCCCACGGCTGAGGCTAAGCGCAACGAGGTCCACGGAGAAATGTCGACCGCGGATGACGAGAAGGCGTCCTGAAGGGGACCGCGTGCGTGTGTTTCTTCATGGGACAAAACGTACCGTGCTGCTTGGTCACACGTGACCGGTGTAGTACGTGGCAAAGCTTATTCCTCTGTCATTTCAAAGACTTTTTTCGTGTGTAAGGATGTTTATTTGTTTTCTATATTTGTGAGAGAAGAGCGTTTCATTTTCCCAGTAGTTATGTAGGAGTAATATATTGTTGTATATCACCCGCAATTTTCTTTGGCCCAAAAACATCATTTGCTACAAATAGCCCTACTGCTGTGTTTGGATGTAGGAAAAACTGCTTGGAATTGAATTGGACTGGAAATTCCAAATCCAAGATGGAAAGGAAATGGGGTCTAATTCGACGTAGAATTGAGCTTAGCTCAGATGGATGCTCACATTTTTTTTAATCTATTTCAGGTTTTTCAGGTTCGGGGTTAGTTGGGAGAGGTGTTTTTATCGACTACGAGACGTCTATGATAACATCGTCAATGTTAAGATGTTGCGCCAGTTCAACATTTCAGAGGTGCTAATAAAGATAGGATATGCGAACGTGTGTTCATGGAGCTAAGTGTATATCCGTGTATATGAGTTAGGATGTGCATGCATATGTTCATAGAGCTAAATGTACACGTGTATATACGAGTATTTGCGGCTGTAATGTGTTCAAAAGAAAGATTCATTTTAGTACTAACAATCAAACTATGAAAACATGCAATTTCTAAAACCAACCCTCGCGGTGGTTCCGCAAGGCAATAAGCCACTCTCTTTCTGTGACAAAAAAACCCAAAGGGCATCTTAGTTCTAATAAATATAATAAAATATTGTCATTATTCCAAAATAAGTGTCTTAACCTTAGAATAATTTTATGTTAAAATTAGTACAAATTTAAGACACTTTTATTTGAGACAGAGAAAGTAGTAATTGGTACAATCCAAAGAAAAATAGTAACTGAAAGATAATTGGATGCATAATGATAAATAAATAATAAAATTACATTGAAGATTATACTGCCCTTCTTCTTCTTTTGACTGTAAGTTGTTCACTAAAGATTGAAAACTAAACCAACAATAATGAAAAGGATACCTGCAAACATCTTCGTTGTACCAGGCTTTACAAACCGCAATAGCCACTCGTTGCTTGAAACGAGATCTAAAAATTGCTGAAGAAACATCGGTCAAGCATCACCCCCATGTAGTACATGCTTGTAATACATAACCACCGGTCTAGAGAGTTGGAGAAACCAGACCATGTTGTTATTTATAACAACACAGATGAATATGTCAAAATCGTCGCGCCAAAAGCCAGACAATCACTCACCAACTGCCAAGAACTGAAGAGAGCCAACAGATCTAGCGACATAAACTCTGACATGCCCTTTATCGTCGCCGGATAGAACGTCGTCGAGGCATGGAGAGGCCGGAGAGATCTTATTCCAAGACGTCATTGCCATCGCCACCTCGTCGATGCCGCCAAAGAAACAAAAACAACACTTAAGGAGAAGAAAAGCGAAATGGACGGGTCCCCACTCCTCTTGTCACTACAAGGCAGTCGGACGAGGAGGGGGAGGTACCAAAGCGACGTCGTGGAGGAAACATTTGTCGATGATTAGGGATGTTTGTAGACCATATGCCACTTTAGCGTCCTCTTTGATGGTTTTTGGGTCAGGCATGTTCAGAAGTTTTGACAAATTAGTTTTCGTCTTCCATTTTCAAGGCACGTGGGCTCCACTGTCAACATACTTCTTCTCTTCTCTCCTTTTATTTTTTACTTCATGTCGATGTTTGTTAACCAGGTTGCTCAACTCATAGGCAAGAGATATATAAGCCCTTAATTGATTACGAGAGCCTTTATTTGCAGGATTTTAAGGAATACGAAAAGCATAGGATTGTAGTGTCATGGGCATATGAATTCTACAGGATTTTGATGTGTTTAATGGTTCTTTTGAGGAAAAAACAAATGATTATTTTCAAGAAGTTTAAGTGGGTGTTAAAATTCCTATGGAATGCAATACAAGGGAAACCTTAGAAATTCTTTTAGTAGGATTCAATCCCCACGAATAAAACTGCCAACGTAGAAAAAATCAGATGGATTTCAATTCTTCAAAATTCCTATGATAATCCTTTCAATCAAAGAGGCCTTAAACATGTGCATCGATAAAAAGAAATGCTAGCTTCGTAGTAAAGAATATAACTCATGCTATTGGGATCAAACACAAAACCAAACGATCTGGAGCATTTCTTGTGGTATAGTTTTGAAATTGAGATAAAAGCATAGTTGATTTCGTAATCAAGGTGAAGCTGGCAAAAGCACCCCAATATATGTCGAAACAAAATTTTGCCCCACTTTATATATAAAGTAAAACTGAACAGAGTACACGGTCAAACGATACAAGGAGATTGGGTAACCCTCACACAATGCCAATCCCAGGATAACTGGATCACGTAGGACGCACATGACTACGCTACCAAAAGAGAGTACAGGAAGAACTGAGTACAACACCACGCCAAGCCCTAAAACACCTCAGCTCCACAACAACGCCCCCAGGAGGGAGAACCGCGCCAAGCGTCATCGTCGTCGAGTCCACAGCAGATATAGGTTTTCACCCGGAACCCGAGCACGGAGAGGAGCACCACAATGACGTCATCAGAAAGATAACGGCGCCCACAAGCGTCGCCGTAGAAATGGAAAACAACAGTTATGTCTGTACCAATACATGCAGTTGTCGATAAATTGTTGGTACAGATTCCCGAATCACTGCAGCTCGCGCTCACATGAGTACTTTCGATCCGGATGCTTTTTTTATTAAAAAAAGGACGAATATGGTCGATGCATGCTACAGTGAAGGAAATATGCCCTAGAGGCAATAATAAAGTTGTTATTTATATTTCCTTATATCATGGTAAATGTTTATTATTCATGCTAGAATTGTATTTGTAAGTGCATCTAGTGCCACCCTAGTTGGTTTTGGAGTATTGACGACAAACCTGGTTGAGGGATTAATGTGTTTGTGAGAATTGTAGAATAACACAGGTAGTAGTCCCTCATTGATTCGATTTACCTACTGGAGATGATCCCTAAAAATGTATGAAGACATTGAAGACAAAGGTGGTATGTGAAGATATTCACATTAAAGACTATGACAAGAGAAGACATCGCGTGAAGACTATGGAGCGTGAAGACTTAGTTGTTCCGTTGTTTCCTTTTCTTATTTGTTGAGTCATAGAACCACCGTACTGTTAAGTGGGGTCCCAGTGAATAAAGTCAGAGTGACTGAAGTGATGCTTAACCAAAATCCTATGTCTTCGAGCGAAGACAATGAGAGCAAATCTTATCTAGAGGTGGATGAGTCAGCTTTACTTGTAGCCCAAGTAAAGTTGCCGCGTGTGTTTGAAATCTGACCGTTGGAACACATATCAGTTCCTTAGTGACCCAGGGTTATTTCGGACAAATCAGGTCGGGTTGCCTAGTGGCTATAAATAGCCCACCCCCTACACCATAAATTGGTGGCTGCTCAGAGTTAGTGCACGGCTTTTGTCGTTTGAGAGCAACCCATCTTCAAAGCTTTTGAGAGAGAAATCCTTGCGAGGACAAAGCCCTAAACACTAAGAGCCAAAGAGTGTTAGGCATCACTGAAGTCTTCCTGTCTGTGTGATCTGAAGACTTGTTACACTTGAGGACTGTGAATCCTCCAGCCGTTAGGCGTCACGTTCTGAGCGTCCAAGAGTCATTGTGGATCGTCGGTGAATGAAGTTTGCGAAGGTTTGGAAGTCTACCTTGAAGACTTACCTGAGTGATTGGGCAAGGGCTGTGGGTCCTTAGCTCAAGGGGAATAAGGTGAAGACACGGTCTTCTGAGTTAAATCTCAGCCTCCCTAACCAGACATACAATTGTCACAGCAACTGGAACTGGTCCAACAAATCATTGTCTTCTTCACTAAGCAACTAGTTCTATCCTTCCCATCTCTTTATTTACAGTTGGTCCTTGTGAAGTCATTGCATGTTTGCATTATCTATTTGTCTTCACTGTGTGACTGTTTTTCTGATTGGCTTCATACTATCTTCCATCCTGATGTGTACTGCCTAGCTGCTATTAGTCTTTGTGCTTTCACTTCATTGAATACTTGACTATGGCTTGCCTAGTGTAGTCTACCTTCCGCTGCATGTTTATAGGTTCATTTCTATCGTTTGTCTTCGAAACTTCCATGTTTTGAAGACTTTCATAAAAATCGCCTATTCACCCCCCTCTAGTCGATAACTAGCACTTTCAATTGGTATCAGAGCAGGGTACTCCCTTGTTCTGTGTGATTCGGTTTAACCACCTGGAGTTTTAGCTATGTCGACAGCAGGGATAATCAAAGTCTCCGCTGCTTGCCCCGTCTTCGATGGAACTGAATATCCCTACTAGAAGAATAAGATGTGCATGCATCTTGAAGCCATTGATGTCGACCTCTGGTATGTCGTCAAGAATGGCGTTGCCAAGGCTAGTGAAGGTGTCACCGCTGCTGATGTCAAGAAGTTCGTTCAACTGGATTCTACTGCAAAGAACATCATCTGTGGTCATCTGACCAAAGGACAGTATGGCCGTGTGAGTGCTCTGGAAACATCAAAGCTAGTCTGGGACTGGCTCTCCAAGGTCAACAAAGGCGTTTCAACCCAGAGAGATCAAAGGATCAGTGTTCTTCTCAACCTCTTCAACCGCTTCAAGAGAAACGACAATGAGAATGTTCCGCTCACGTTTGATCGCCTCACTAATATCACAAATGAACTTCAAGCTCTCGACGCTACTGAGATCACCAAGCACGAAATTGTCAAGACGCTTCTGAGATCTCTTGATAGCTCATTTGACACCCTAGCCCTAATGATTCAAGAACGCCCTGACTTCAAGACATTCGATCCATCTGACATACTTGAAAGGCTCAACACACATGAGTTTTAGCTTACTGAGAAAAGAGAGATCTATGGTCCCAACTATGGCCGAACTCATGCTTTGAAGGCAAAAGTTGTTTCCTCTTCTGAAGAAGAATCTGACTGCAGTTCTGATGATCCTGAAGACATTGGAAAGGAGCTTGCTATGCTTGTGAAGAAGTTCCAGAAATTCACCAAGAAGAAAGGCTTCAGAAAGTCTTCTCGATCCGGCTCAAGTAATGATGAGGCCTCTACCCATGACTACAAGAAGAGAACATGCCACGAGTGCAAGAAACCTGGTCACTACATCTGTGAGTGTCCACAGTGGGACAATGAGAACAAGAAGAAGAAGAGCAAGGAATATGATTCTGATGACAAGAAGAATAAGAAATACTCAAAGTCTTCTTCCAAGTCTTTCTTGAAGTCTTCATCACACAAGAAGAGCTCATCTAGCAAGGCTCGTGCGTTTGTTGGCAAGGAAATGGATTCAGAGGAGGAGTCTGCATCTGAGGAGGCAGAGGTGGAGTCTGAGGAGGAGTCAAGTCTGGCTACAGCCTACGTTGCCAAGTCCATCTTCAACACTGAAGACAATGACTTCGTCACCGACGCTGATGCTAATGACAAGGACGACTCCGCTCCCACCTATTGCTTCATGGAACGCGGTGCCAAGGTAAACTCATGCAATGCTCACTATCAAACATCCAGTGAAGATGACTCTGATTGTGATTCCAAACCCAGCTACAAAACACTTGCTAAAATTGCAACTGAACAACAGAAAGCTATGGAACATATTCAAAAATTGTTAGACAAAAGCGATGACCTGTTGGACGCTGAAATGACTCGATCTCAGTCCTTAATTGAAGACATAAAAAATCTTCATGTTAAGTATGAGGAACTTGAAAGTCGTCATGCAACGCTCTCAACAACTCATGAAAAGATTTCCTATGATTATCTTCAAAGGAAGCAAGAACTTGAGAAATTGAGAGCGGTTCATGAAGATCTTCAAAAGGAAAACGAGTCACTTCGCGCTCAACAGATCAGTCCCTCTCAGGAAGGTTTTGACCCACCATGTCTAAAATGCCTTGAGCGTGATAACGCTACTTCTGTTGCTGAATGTTCTACTGTTGCTACTATTGCAATATCTTCAAATGATGATGTGGTAACTACCCCTCTGCTGAGGATACCACTACTATTGCTGATGAAAATGCTAGGTTGAAGACATTGCTTGAAACAGGGATGTACAAAAGTCTCAAAGTGCATCAGACACTATGCGATGTCCTCAAAAAGCAGATTCTGAACCGAAACCCTAGGAAAGAGGGTGTTGGGTTCGAGAGGAAAATGAATGTTGATGGCTCCTACTGGAAGCCTGAGCAGTACCCCAAGACCACATGGGTTGCTGTGAAGGGACCTTCAGTGGATCCATCCACCTTATCTGGCTTCACTTGTGCTAACCCTATTATCGTTGATGAATCCTTTGATGCAAACTATAAACTGTTTAAGAATCAGAATGGTGAAGTGTTTGCCAGGTATATTGGTACTAACTGCAGGGATGGGCCACCTATGAAGAAGATCTGGGTTCCCAAAAGCTGTCTTGAGAATCTTTTGGTGAATGTCATCATGACACCGCCTGGGAAGAAGACAAATCCCAGACCAAAGGCTTCATGCAGACAGAGGACTCACCTGAGTCACCCTAACACCAATGTTTTGCAGGGAAACCATACTCATACTTATGAATATGAGTGTGTTTCTTCAAACCGCTATGTTCATAAAACTAAGAACTATTCTGCTTATTCATATGAGTACTATTCACCCCCTGCAAGGCTATTTGCTAGGGCTCCAAAGCCAAAGTTCTCAGATGCTGCACTTAGACTCATTGCTTCTAAGCCACCCCTGAAGATGTGGGTGGTTAAGAAGAATTAACTTTCTTTTTCAGGGAAAGGTCTCCAGTGGGAAATCAAAGGCGTCTGATGCTATTGTTGGGGACCTAAAACATCTTGTAGGGTGCAAGATCAAATGCCCAAATGGTCTTATTATGTATTTTGTTCCTGAGTCGCTTGCTATTCGTCCTATCAGTCCTAACCTCGATCTAAGCTTTCATAATCCACTTGCTCGTCAAATGTTTGTGCTTCACAATTCTCTTCGTGAAGCCTATCCCCCTAACTGCACTGTAGGTATGACACCAGCTGCTTCATAATGGATTATTGATAGTGGATGTACTAATCACATGACTGGCGAACGAAGTCTTCTCATGGACTCAACCTTACGTCCATCTGACAAAAGTCACATCACATTTGTTGATACTGGTAAAAGCAAGGTATTGGGTCTAGGTAGAGTTGCAATCTCAAAGGATCAGCACATGGATAAAGTGATGCCTGTTGAATCCCTTGGTTTCAACTTAATGTCTGTCTCAGTGCTTTGTGACTTGAACATGATTGTGATATTTGGAAAATATCGTTGCCTTGTTCTGATGGAATCTGACAAGTCTCTAGTCTTTGAAGGGTATCACAAAGATAATTTGTATATGGTAGATTTCTCAGCAGGACCACAGCTTGCCGTATGTCTTCTTGCAAAAGCTTCAGAGTGCTGGCTCTGGCATCGGAGGCTAGGGCATGCTGGCATGAGGAATGTGCATACTCTCGCAAAGAAGAAGCACGGCATAGGCATCGAGGGCGTCAAGTTCAAGAAGGATCACTTATGCGGTGCCTGCGAAGCTGGAAAGATGACGAGGGCCAAGCATCCCTCGAAGACAATCATGACAACGAATCAACCCTTCGAACTGCTACACATGGACCTCTTCGGCCCTACTCACTACTCTACTCTAACTACTACTGCTTGTCTCTATGGCTTCATCATTGTTGATGATTATTCAAAATATACATGGGTACACATAATCCTCTACAAGACTGAAGTGCAGGATGTCTTCAGACGCTTCGCCAATCGAGCCATGAACAACTATGGCGTCAAGATCAAGCACATCAGAAGTGACAATGGCACTAAATTCAAGAACACCGGCCTCGACACTTATCTTGATACATTGGGCATCACTCATGAGTTCTCAGCTCCGTACACGCCGCAGCAGAATGGCATCGTGGAACGCAAGAACAGAACACTCATTGAGATGGCTCGGACGATGCTCGATGAATACAAGACACCAAGAAAGTTCTGGCCTGAAGCTATTGATACTGCATGCCATGTCATCAACCGTGTTTATCTTCACAAGCTTCTGAAGAAAACATCCTATGAACTCCTCACTGGTAAGAAGCCAAATGTCAGTTACTTCAGAGTATTTGGTGCTAGGTGCTGGATCAAGGATCCACATCACACTTCAAAATTTGCACCGAAAGCACATGAAGGTTTTATGCTTGGTTACGGAAAGGATTCGCACTCCTACAGAGTCTTCAACCTCTTTCACTATAAAGTGGTTGAAACTGTGGATGTGCGGTTCGATGAGACTAACGGCTCGCAAAGAGAGCACCTGCCAAATGTGCTAGATGAAATTCCACCTAGTGAATCCATCAAGCTATGGAAAATGGAGAAACCATACCATCTAAAGTACAACCTGAAGAGGAACTTATCATTTCTGCACCTAATCAACCCGAAGACAATGCTCAGCCTGAAGACAATCCTCCAAACGATGACAATGATCAGCAAGAGCAAAATCTTCATCCAGTTCATCCTCGTGTTGCAAATGAAGTACAGATTGAGAAGATAATTGATAGCATCAATGCACCAGGTCCACTCACTCGTTCAAGGGCAACGCAGCTAGCAAATTTCTGTGGGCACTTTGCATTTTTCTCAATATCTGAACCCAAGAAAGTTGATGAAGCCTTCATGGAACCTGAATGGATTCAAGCTATGCAAGAAGAGCTTCAGCAGTTCGAGCTGAATAATGTATGGGAACTGGTCAAGCGTCCTGATCCTAGTAAACACAATATCATAGGCACTAAATGGATATATCGCAACAAGCAAGATTAGCATGGTCAAGTTGTCAGACACAAGGCCCATCTCGTTGCTCAAGGATACACTCAAGTTGAAGGAATTGACTTCGATGAAACATTTGCTCCTGTGGCTAGGCTTGAAGCTATTTGCATACTGCTAGCGTATGCAAATCATCATAACATCCTTCTGTATCAAATGGATGTGATGAGTGCCTTTCTCAATGGCAAGATTGAAGAAGAAGTGTATGTTGCACAACCGCCTGGTTTTGAAGATCCAAAACACCCTGATATGGTATACAAACTCAATAAGGCATTGTATGGCCTCAAACAAGCCCCTCGTGCTTGGTATGACACACTCAAAGACTTCCTAAAGAGCAAAGGCTTCAAACCTGGTTCCTTGGATCCCACACTCTTCACGAAGACATATGATGGTGAACTGTTTGTGTGCCAAATATATGTGTATGACATTATCTTTGGCTGCACAAATCAAAAATACAGTGATGAGTTTGGACACATGATACAAGAGCAATATCAGATGTCCATGATGGGTGAGTTGAAGTTCTTCCTTGGTCTTCAAATACGGCAGCAACGCAACGGCATCTTCATATCTCAAGAGAAATACCTCAAAGATTGCCTGAAGAAATTTGGAATGCAAGACTGCAAAGGTTACACGATGCCAATGCCAACCAAGAGTCATCTGGGTCCTGACGCCAATGGTAAAGAGGTTGATCAAAAGGTATACCTCTCCATGATTGGTTCTTTGCTTTATTTATGTGCATCAAGGCCAGATATTATGCTTAGTGTTTGCATGTGTGCTCGATTCCAAGCGGCACCAAAGGAATCGCATCACTTAGCTATGAAGCGAATTCTTCGATATTTGGCTTACACCCCAACATTAGGATTATGGTATCCAAAGGGCTCAGAGTTTGATCTAGTTGGGTTCTCGGATGCTGATTATGCTGGTGACAAGGTAGATCAGAAGTCTACATCAAGCACATGTCACTTTCTGGGACGATCACTTGTCTGTTGGTCTTCAAAGAAGCAGAACTGTGTATCACTCTCCACTGCTGAATCTGAATACATCGCTGCTGGATCTTGCTGCGCTCAGCTTCTATGGATGAAGTATACACTCAAGGACTATGGCATCCATCTGAAACAAGTACCACTCTACTGCGACAATGAAAGCGCCATCAAGATTGCCAACAGCCCAGTTCAGCACTCGAAGACAAAGCACACTAAAATTCGTCATCACTTTCTCAGAGATCATGTCATGAAGGAAGATATTGATATCATACACGTCAACACTGAAGAGCAACTGGCATATATCTTCACAAAGCCCTTGGATGAGAAAAGGTTTTGCAAGTTGCAGTGTGAGCTAAATATCTTGGAATACTCAAATGTCCTGTGATAAGGCACACATCCTAACACTTATGCATGTTGATGACCTAGATGTACAACACACGAAGTAAAGTATATCTTCAATCAATGAAGAATTACATTCTAAGTGTGAATACATTAACGTGGAATTTGACTTCGGAGCGCCACGATAATTGTGCGTCATGTCTGGGTCTAATACTTCCTATACGGTGGGTAACGCCACCACCAAATTCTTCTGTTTGAAGTGTTTGTCTCATGGCGTTACATTTGCTATGTCTTCGCATTTGGTTTGTCTTCAAATTTCAACATGTCATCATGTTTATCTTCACTATGTTGATTTGGTTGTATTCTGATATATACATATATTAGTGTTCTGTCCTCTACAGCATTCACTTATAGCTATGTCTTCTCATTTGAATCTTTTGAACTAAGTGAATGTGATCGGACCCTAACCTCTCTATGCTCTCTGCCTCAAACTCTATCTATCCAAATCATATGCATTCTATTGAAACTGTCGAATGTCGTCTCTGCGTCCTTGTCAGCAGAAGACACAGAGACAAACATTAAATCTGATTAAAATGCTCAATCCTTTTTGCCTGAAACCCGGAGAAGCAGGAATGACCATCCGACAATCGAGGCGTGCGTGGGAACATGGAACAACCTCCAATGTGTTGCATGTTCTCCACGTGTCCTTTAGATGTGAACCGCCAGGGGCACCTGCGTAATAACATTGTGCCGTCTCTATCCTTATAAATACACGCCACACCCCAGTCATTATCTCTTCTTCCACTTCTCCTTCTCGCACAAACCCTAGCGCCACCGCTAGCCCTCGACGATGCCGGCGATGAAGCGCTTAGCTATCGTGACCTCACCGACACCATCCTCACGCCGACCGCGGACATCGTCTTCTCCACCGTCGCCATAGGTGTCCTCCGACGCCAAGTTAGGGCACGGAAGATCGAACTTCTCGGCCTCATCCTCTACTCTGTCTAGCAGTTCCTCGAGTGGTAAATAAAAGCTCTTTTTTACAGTCCTTTTGATTCGATAGGTTCATCCTTTTCAACCTCACATGGTTTCTGTCCCAACAAATTGAATCTATCCTTTTTTGCATCTCATAACATGCCTAGTCTGTTCACTTATGCTTCACAAAGTAGTTAGATTCCTCACTTGTACTTATTCGTGGATTCGTACAAATCTGGAACCTACTCTCTACATATGAGTGAATGTCTTCGCACTATGAGGTCAATGTCTTCTAAACTGATTTATCTTCAAAATCTTCTGAGAATGCATATGACCTCTTCCCCTTCCATCGCATCTCTAATGCTGTCACAGGTACATGTCCATGGGAGAATCCCTTGGTTCTCATAGTCTGCATTCATTTGTAGAGTTCTTACAGCATCACATCAATTCTCCCGAAGCTAATTCCTATATGACCAGCAAAAGAAAGCCTTTGCAAGTTCTGAAGCCATTCAGTCTGAACTTCATGGCGACAGAAAAATCAGTCAGGAAGGGCAGCAGACAGCGCCGTGAAAACACTGCTAAGGACCTGCCACCGGATCTCTATGAGCTATACAAGTCAGATCCAGAAGATACCTATGGAGAACGCAAGAACCGAATCCAACGGATTCGAAGACATTGGGCAGAGGAATGGTTCAAGTACAATTTTGTCACTGACGAATATGCTGAAAAGAATGCCATCAAGGGCCCCTGGGGAGAAATTATATACAAAGGTCTTCAGCCCAAGTCGAATTCCGAAGCTATTGCTCAAGGATTCTACCCTTGCATGATCCGTGGACCTCAGCCTGGTAATGCCGACCCATCCTCTCTGTTATGGTGTCGTGAAGACAATCTCTTTAAGCGCAACTTCCAGTTTGCCAAAACTTCTGCCAAAGAGAACAAGAAGTCGCTTGGGTTAGACTTCAACCCCGATCCCTCTGCTCCTCGTGCCGACGGCACATGCGATGCTGAACCCAATATTGTTGGGCCCTTCTACAACCTTGAAGGTCTCATCACTCACATTCAGGTTCAAGGGGCAGCTGTGGATCACTCTGCAGATGACGCTGATTCTGACGAAGCGCCTGCACCACCGAAGCCTGTGAAGCAAAAGAAACCAAAGGCTTCAAAGCCCTCCTCTGCACCAAAAGTTTCACGGGCGAAGCCTCTGGCCACTGCACCTCCTGAAGCCAGTGTGCAGTCTGAAGATCTCGCTCGCATCTCCAAGTCTGACAAGATGAAGAAGCCCATGCAACCAACTGGTCAAGCATTGACCCCTGCTGTCGTTCTGAGGAATGAGAACGAAGCCATTGATCTATCTAGCGACGACGATCTTGGCGATGATGCTCTTGAAATGCTTATAAAGAGCAAGCAAGAGGCGGGAATCTTCAATGATCTTCCCCTCTTTGATGTGGAGATCATGTACAAGTTCATTGATGAGTGGTTCGATAGCCCAGACCTCAGTTTTGATGATCTTCAACTCCCAATTGGCCTCAGCGTCTCCTTCCATGGAGCCATTGCTCTTGAGCTGGCTCTTGCATAGAGAATTTTTGAGCTGAAGCACAAGATTGACTATGAAAAGGCTCAGTTCAAGAAGCACATGGCCAAGCTCAACGTGGCAGACGTCCAAAACTTCAAGGTCATGCTGCATGAGCTCAAGGAGGCGTTCCACAAGAAACGTGAAGAAGCTAAAGGTTCTCGAGAGCGCATGAAACACCTGGCTGCCAAATGTGTTCAAGGCTACAATGAAGCTGAAAAGCGCAAGCCTCTGGGGCGACCTGGCATCGACCCCAGAATGGCTGCCAAGAAGAAGAAGAAGCCTGCTGTGGCCCAACCTGAAGCATCAAGGCAAGAAGAACCTCACATTGTCTTCCCTGCCAGTATGACAGGCTCGAAGCCTAAGGTCCCCACAGTGGCTTCAGAGCACAAGAAAACAAGGGCAGCTGAAGCCGAAGCCCGCAAGCGCAAGACCAAGCACACCACTGACGACGCTCCACCGACGAAAAAGGGAAAGACAAAGAAGAAAGATCGGCCTGCTCCCACAGAGCCCCTTGTTGTCGAGCCGATCTCAGTGGCTCGTCCTGCGTCTGAACATAGTGAGCGCCAGTTGATAGTTCATGAGCCTGCTTCCACAGAGGCTCCTAAAGCTGAAGACATTCCAGCTGTTGACCCCATCGCAGCTGAAGACATTGATCATCAAGACAATGTTGAAGATGATGAAGTCCTTCCTCAGATCGAACACAATGTGGTATCATCGCCTGTTCTCACGAACAGCAAACTCATCATCATTGGTCGTCCATTGACGCCAATTGCTCAGGATGACTCATGGGCTGATCACCCACAAGACTCCCCCCATCAAGAAGAATCACCAAGTACTCCCCCACCTCAAGTCACCACTCCGGTGCTTGAAGACAATGACTTTGTGGCCCAACCAACTCCATTTTCACAAGCGTCGCCAGCATTTCGCAGGCTTCGCAAAGGACCAAGGCCACAGGTCACTCTGTCAAGTGTTCCAGAAGGAGAAGAGCACCAATCCATTTCACGCCAAGTCTTTCCTGAAGCCTCTCCTACTACGAACATCCCCGAGTCTGAAGCCAAAACGGCTGAAGATATTCTGGCTGCATCAGCCGATGAACAAGAAGAGCCAAGAAATGAAGAAGAACGTGTTGCTACACCCCCAACCAACCCTGAAGTTGTTCTCGAGGAGAACGTGTCTGACCCTCCAGCTACTCGAGTGGAGGTTGATAACATTGAGGCGACCACCAACACCCATACTGAAGCAAATGACGTTGCCATGGCTGAAGCTACTGTGGCGCCTAAAGTTAATGTGGTGCCAGAAGTGATTGCACAAGCCAATGCTGCTCCTGACGCAAATCTGCAGCCAGAAGTCAATACCACTGCCACTGCTCCTGTACCGCCTCCACATCCACACACCATCGAGCAAGCATATGATCATGGTCAGGTGGTCACTGTCAAATGGCCCATTCTGGTTCCTCCATCTATTGTTGGTCCGCAATTTGACCATCATATCGAGCACAGGCCTCAGGTCCAGAAGCCGAAGCCAAGGTTGCCCATGTTTCCAGGTACAACAACCTCACCAGGATCATTCAATGCAAATGGCTTCATTGCGCACAACACTTTCTTTGATAGTGCCAAGAACCCCTATTCCAAGCCAAGAATTTCATATGATCGGTTTTGGAGCTATCGGCAGCGAGTTACTATTCTTGTGTTCTCTATGATCAAGGGCGCATCTTTCCTCATATGTGTCTAGACAGCGAAGCCATGGCTAGCCTGCCTTGCCTAGAAGAAGCCCTTGACTGCTTCAAAGATGCTGGTCTTTTTCCATTTTTGACAGCAAAAGAACATTGGAATGAAGAGCTTCTGCTTCAATTCTATGCTACCCTCCACATTCATGGCTACAACAGGGATCCAAAGACATGGATCCTTGAGTGGATGACGAGCGATGCACATCATGAAGCTAAAGCCCAAGACATCATCGAGCTTACAGCCTTGCCCACTCCTGGCGAACATTATGAACCAGGTTGTCAACTACACCAGAATGCTTTGGAGAGCATATTCCAGAAGCCAGAGCCTAATTTGAGCCAAATGCTGAGCATGATGAAGTCTCTGTCACGCGACGCTGAATACCCAACAGAATTCTTTGTTGAAGACCTCGAGTATCTGCCCTGCACCATTTATCATATCATCAGGCGTACTCTATGGCCTGTCAAAGGACATTCTTCTACAGCGAAGCTTGAAGGAGCAATGAAGACTTTGGTTTTCTATATCTTCAATGGCATCTGCTTCAATGCTCAAGACTTTTTCATCAGGCAATTGGCTGCATCTGGCTCCGACATCTTTGGTCTGAAGTTCTACGCTCCATGGGTAATGCGCCTAATCAAGCTTCACTCTGCAATCAACTATCAGCCTTCTGCATGCAATCATCTCATATTCTTGCCAGAGGTTGATCTGTCTGTTGAAGCCATCTACCCAGAGCCTGCCAAAGAGCCTGTTACTCTTCACAATACTGATCACCAAAGCTTCTCATAGCCCATTGAAGGAGTTCAGGCCGTTTCTCGTGTTTATCCCTTGGCTGGCAATACACGTGCCCCTCGCACCCAAACTGAAGCCACCGAAAGCACCATTGCTCAAAGGCCTCGGAACCGATCTCGTGTTCTCAATGATCGAGAGCTTCTCGCCGCTCTACATCAGAAACAGGACACGCATCATGACTGGATTAAGCGTCAGATGCAAAGCCTCTTGGTGGACGTCAATCGCATTCGCAATCTTGCCACCAAGAATGCCTTTGTTACACATGAAACCTGTCGGAGGTCATGGAAGAGTTTTACATTGCTTAGTGTTGAAGCAGATCTTCAAGACGATGGCTTCATTGAAAAACTCAAGTTTGACTCCACTCCTCCAAGGAATGATGTCTTGCGTCGAACTCCATCTCTTGAAGACTCTGACTATTCCTCCTCAGCTGCAGTGTTGAATGCCAGAGTCATAGATGATCAAGATGATGCTACTTCATCACCTCCAATTTCAGCGCGTGTCGACACTGCACCAAGTTCTTCTGCACCGCCAAACACCAACGCCGACCCTGCATCTTCTCCTGCTCCTTCTGGGAACGAGTAGAGGCTCTATGTCCTCAAACCTTTTTGGTCCTTACTGACAAAAGGGGGAGAAGCATATGAGTTGATAGTCTTCAAGCGAGTCCAAATGGGCGGTTGCTTTATATTCTTGCCTAGTGTTTACAACTCTCGCTTTTGATACATTTGGTTCTTTGAGTTGTAACACTTAAACTTGATGGCCGTCTGCTACTTGTTTGCTATTCTGTGATGCGATGATAAATTCCGCATGTACGATGATAAATCCCGCACGAAGTCATTTTGCAGACATCTATTTTTCATTATGCATGTCATTATATTCGTTATATCCTTTCATGCATGATGAATTGTCTTCATAAGTAGAAGAGGAGCTCCGCAAGTATAACCTGCCATGTGCATTTGCATTCAAAAGCAAAATACTTATATGCACATCTTCAGGGGGAGCCTTTCTGCTACTTATGAAGACAATACCTAAATCCTTTACAATTTCACATACTTTTATCTCCGTTGAAAACTTCAACCAGTTTGTCATCAATCACCAAAAAGGGGGAGATTGTAAGTGCATCTAGTGCCACCCCTAGTTGGTTTTGGAGTATTGACGACAAACCTGGTTGAGGGACTAATGTGTTTGTGAGAATTGCAGGATAACACAGGTAGTAGTCCCTCATTGATTCTGTTTACCTACCGGAGATGACCCCTAAAAATGTATGAAGACATTGAAGACAAAGGTGGTATGTGAAGATATTCACATTGAAGACTATGACAAGAGAAGACATCGCGTGAAGACTATGGAGCGCGAAGACTTAGTTGTTTCATTGTTTCCTTTTCTTCTTTGTTGAGTCATAGGAACCACCGTACTATTAAGTGGGGTCCCAGTGAACAAAGTCAGAGTGACTGAAGTGATGCTTAACCAAAATCCTATGTCTTCGAGCGAAGACAATGAGAGCAAATCTTATTCAGAGCTGGATGAGTCAGCTTTACTTGTAGCCCAAGTAAAGTTGCTGTGTGTGTTTGATATCTGACCATTGGAACACGTGTCAGTTCCTTAGTGACCCAGGGTCATTTCGGACAAATCAGGTCGGTTTGCCTAGTGGCTATAAATAGCCCACCCCCTACACCATAAATTGGTGGCTGCTCAGAGTTAGTGCACGGCTTTTGTCGTTTGAGAGCAACCCACCTCCGAAGCTTTTGAGAGAGAAATCCTTGTGAGGACAAAGCCCTAAACACCCTGAGCCAAAGAGTGTTAGGCATCACTGAAGTCTTCCTGTGTGTGTGATATGAAGACTTGTTACACTTGAGGACTGTGAATCCTCCAGTCGGTTAGGCGTCGCGTTCTGAGCGTCCAAGAGTCATTGTGGATCGCCGGTGAACGAAGTCTGTGAAGGTTTGGAAGTCTACCTTGAAGACTTACCTGAGTGATTGGGCGAGGACTGTGTGTCCTTAGCTCAAGGGGAATAAGGTGAAGACACGGTATTCTGATTTAAATCTCAGCCTCCCTAACCAGACGTACAATTGTCACAGCAACTAGAACTAGTCCAACAAATCATTGTCTTCTTCACTAAGCAACTGGTTCTATCCTTCCCATCTCTTTATTTACAGTTGGTCCTTGTGAAGTCATTGCCTATTTGCATTATCTATTTGTCTTCACTGTGTGACTGTTTTTCTGATTGGCTTCATACTATCTTCCATCCTGATCTGTACTGCCTAGCTGCTATTAGTCTTCGTGCTTTCACTTCATTGAATACTTGACTATGGCTTTCCTAGTGTAGTCTACCTTCCGCTGCATGTTTATACGTTCATTTCTATCGTTTGTCTTTGAAACTTCCATGTTTTGAAGACTTTCATAAAAATCGCCTATTCACCCCCCTCCAGTCGATAACTAGCACTTTCAGTATTAACCAGAAACTTAGTACATGTGTGAATACATAGACAAACTGAGTGTCACTAGTATGCCTCTACTTGACTAGCTCGTTAATCAAAGATGGTTAAGTTTCCTAGCCATGGACAAAGAGTTGTTATTTGATAAACGGGATCACATCATTAGAGAATGATGTGATTGACATGACCCATCTGTTAGCTTAGCACGATGATCGTTTAGTTTGTTGCTATTGCTTTCTCCATAACTTATACATGTTCCTATGACTATGAGATTATGCAACTCCCGAATACCGGAGGAACACTTTGTGTGGTATCAAATGTCACAACGTAACTGGGTGACTATAAAGATGCTCTACAGGTGTCTCCGATGGTGTTTGTTGAGTTGGCATAGATTAAGACTAGGATTTGTCACTCCGTGTATCGGAGAGGTATCTCTGGGCCCTCTCGGTAATGCACATCACTATAAGCCTTGCATGCAATGTGACTAATGAGTTAGTTACGGGATGATGCATTACGGAACAAGTAACAAGACTTGCCGGTAACGAGATTGAACTAGGTATTGAGATACCGACGATCGAATCTCGGGCAAGTAACATACCGATGACAAAGGGAACAACGTATGTTGTTATGCGGTTTGACCGATAAAGATCTTCGTAGAATATGTAGGAACCAATATGAGCATCCAGGTTCTGCTATTGGTTATTGACCGGAGATGAGTCTTGGTCATGTCTACATAGTTCTCGAACCCGTAGGGTCCGCACGATTAACGTTCGATGACGATCAGTATGATGAGTTTATGTGTTCTGATGTACCGAAGGTAGTTCGGAGTCCCGGATGTGATCACGGACATGACGAGGAGTCTCGAAATGGTCGAGACATAAAGGTCGATATATTGGAAGGCTATGTTTGGACATCGGAAGGATTCCGGATGAGTTCGGGCATTTACCGGAGTACCGGGGGGTTACCGGAACCCCCTGGGGAGTCAATGTGCCTTATTGGGCCCTAGTGGGAGAGAAGAGGAGGCAGCCAGGTGGAGGGTGCCCCTGCCCCCCCCCCCCAAGCCCAATCCGAATTGGGTGGGGGAGGGCCGACCCCCCTTTCCTTTCTCCTTCTCCCTCTTCTTTTCCTAGTGGGACTAGGAAAAGGGGGGAGTCCTACTCCTACTAGGAGGAGGACTCCTCCTCCCTTGGCGCGCCTAGAGGGCCGGCCGGCCTCCCCCTCCCTCCTTTATATACGTGGGGAGGGGGGCACCCTAGAACACATCAAAGTTGATCTTAGCCGTGTGCGGTGCCCCCCTCCACAGATTTCCACCTCGGTCATATCGTTGCAGTGCTTAGGCGAAGCCATGCGCCGGTAGCTTCATCATCACCGTCACCACGCCGTCGTGTTGACGCAACTCTCCCTTGACCTCAGCTGGATCTAGAGTTCGTGGGACGTCACCGAGCTGAACGTGTGCAGATCGCGGAGGTGCCATATCTTCGGTACTAGGATCGGTCGGATCATGAAGACGTACGACTACATCAACCGCATTGTCATAACGCTTCCGCTTACGGTCTATGAGGGTACATGGACAACACTCTCCCCTCTACGTCACCGAGCTGAACGTGTGCAGATCGCGGAGGTGCCATATCTTCGGTACTAGGATCGGTCGGATCATGAAGACGTATGACTATATCAACCGCATTGTCATAACGCTTCCGCTTACGGTCTATGAGGGTACGTGGACAACACTCTCCCCTCTCTTTGATATGCATCACCTAGATGGATCTTGCGTGTGCGTAGGAATTTTTTTTGAAATTACTGCGTTCCCCAACAGTGGCATCCGAGCCAGGTTTATGCGTAGATGTTATATGCACGAGTAGAACACAAAGGAGTTGTGGGCATGAGTATATACATATTGCTTGTCGTCACTAGTTGATTCTTGACTCAGCGGTATTGTTGGATGAAGCGGCTCAGACCGACATTACGTGTACGCTTACGCGAGACTGGTTTTACCAACGTGCTTCACACACAGGTGGCTAGTGGGTGTCAGTTTCTCCAACTTTAGTTGAATCGGATTCAATGAACAGGGTCCTTTCTGAAGATCAAAAAGCAATCACTATACCACATTGTGGTTTTTGATGCGTAGGTATAACGGTTCTTGCTAGAAGCCCATAGCAGTCACGTAAAACTTGCAACAACAAAGTAGAGGACGTCTAACTTGTTTTTGCAGGGCATGTTGTGATGTGATATGGTCAAGACATGATGCTAAATTTTTATTGTATGAGATGATCATGTTTTGTAACAAAGTTATCGGCAACTGGCAGGAGCCATATGGTTGTCGCTTTATTGTATGAAATGCAATCGCCATGTAATTGCTTTACTTTATCACTAAGCGGTGACGATAATCGTAGAAGCAATAGTTGGCGAGACGACAACGACGCTTCGATGGAGATCAAGGTGTCAAGCCGGTGACGATGGTGATCATGTCGGTGCTTTGGAGATGGAGATCAAACGCACAAGATGATGATGGCCATATCATATCACTTAATATTGATTACATGTGATGTTTATCCTTTATGCATCTTATTTTGCTTAGTTCGGCGGTAGAATTATAAGATGACTCTCACTAAAATTCAAGGTATAAGTGTTCTCCCTGAGTATGCACCATTGCTACAGTCCGTCGTGCCGAGACACCACGTGATGATCGGGTGTGATAAGCTCTACGTTCACATACAACGGGTGCAAGCCAGTTTTGCACACGCAGAATACTCGGGTTAAACTTGACGAGCCTAGAATATGCAGATATGGCCTCGGAACACTGAGACCGAAAGGTTGAGCATGAATCATATAGTAGATATGATCAACATAGTGATGTTCACCATTGAAAACTACTCCATCTCACGTGATGATCGGACATGGTTTAGTTGATATGGATCACGTGATCACTTAGATGATTAGAGGGATGTCTATCTAAGTGGGACTTCTTAAGTAATATGATTAATTGAACTTTAATTTATCATGAACTTAGTACCTAATAGTATTTTTCATGTCTATGTTGTTGTAGATAGATGGCATGTGTTGTTGTTCCGTTGAATTTTAATGCGTTCCTAGAGAAAGCTAAGTTGAAAGATGATGGTAGCAACTACACGGACTGGGTCCGTAACTTGAGGATTATCCTTATTGCTGCACAGAAGAATTACGTCCTGGAAGCACCACTGGGTGACAAACCCGCTGCAGGAGCAACATCAGATGTTATGAATGTCTGGCCGAGCAAAGCCGATGACTACTCGATAGTTCAGTGTGCCATGCTTTACGGCTTAGAACCGGGACTTCAACGACGTTTTTAACGTCATGGAGCATATTAGATGTTCTAGGAGTTGAAGTTAATATTTCAAGAAAATGCCCGAATTGAGAGATATGAAGTCTCCAATAAGTTCTATAGCTGCAAAATGGAGGAGAATAGTTCTGTTAGTGAACATATACTCAGAATGTCTGGGTACCACAACCACTTGACTCAGTTGGAAGTTAATCTTCCTGATGATAGTGTCATTGACAGAGTTCTTCAATCACTGCCACCAAGCTACAAGAGCTTCGTGATGAACTATAATATGCAAGGGATGGATAAGACAATTCCCCGGCTCTTCGCAATGCTAAAGGCCGTGGAGGTAGAAATCAAGAAGGAGCATCAAGTGTTGATGGTCAACAAGACCACCAGTTTCAAGAAAAAGGGTAAAGGGAAGAAAAGGAACTTCAAGAAGAACGGCAAGCAAGTTGCCGCTCAAGTGAAGAAGCCCAAGTCTGGACCTAAGCCTGAGACTGAGTGCTTCTACTGCAAAGGGACTGGTCACTGGAAGCGGAACTGCCCCAAGTATTTGGCGGAGAAGAAGGATAGCAGAGTGAAAGGTATATTTGATATACATGTTATTGATGTGTACCTTACTAATGATCGCAGTAGCGCCTGGGTATTTGATACTGGTTCTGTTGCTAATATTTGCAACTCGAAACATGGGCTACAGATTAAGTGAAGATTGGCTAAGGACGAGGTGACGATGCGCGTGGGAAATGGTTCCAAAGTCGATGTGATCGCCGTCGGCACGCTACCTCTACATCTACCTTCGGGATTAGTTTTAGACCTAAATAGTTGTTATTTGGTGCCAGCGTTGAGCATGAACATTATATCCAGATCTTGTTTGATGTGTGATGGTTATTCATTTAAATCAGAGAATAATGGTTGTTCTATTTATATGAGTAATATCTTTTATGGTCATGCACCCTTGATGAGTGGTCTATTTTTACTAAATCGTGATAGTAGTGATACACATGTTCATAGTATTGAAGCTAAAAGATATAAGTTTAATAATGATAGTGCAACTTATTTGTGGCACTGCCGTTTTGGTCATATTGGTGTAAAGCGCGTGAAGAAACTCCATGCTCATGGACTTTTGGAATCACTTGATTATGAATCGCTTGATGCTTGCGAACCATGCCTCATGGGCAAGATGACTAAGACTCCGTTCTCTGGAACAATGG
Source organism: Triticum urartu (assembly GCF_003073215.2). Lineage (NCBI taxonomy): Eukaryota > Viridiplantae > Streptophyta > Magnoliopsida > Poales > Poaceae > Triticum > Triticum urartu. The sequence continues at coordinate 420,132,116 of NC_053025.1, read as the reverse complement.
AGCGAGCAATAGACTTATTGGAAATAATACATACTGATGTATGCGGTCCGATGAGTGTTGATGCTTGCGGTGGGTATCGTTATTTTCTTACCTTCACAGATGATTTAAGCAGATATGGGTATATCTACTTGATGAAACATAAGTCTGAAACATTTGAAAAGTTCAAAGAATTTCAGAGTGAAGTGGAAAATCATCGTAACAAGAAAATTAAGTTTTTACGATCTGATCATGGAGGTGAATATTTGAGTTTTGAGTTTGGTCTTCATTTGAAACAATGTGGAATAGTGTCGCAACTCACACCACCTAGAACACCACAGCATAATAGTGTGTTCGAACGTCGTAACCGCACTTTATTAGATATGGTGTGATCTATGATGTCTCTTACTGATTTACCGCTATCGTTTTGAGGTTATGCTTTAGAGACGGCTGCATTCACGTTAAATAGGGCACCACCGAAATCCGTTGAGACGACACCTTATGAACTGTGGTTTGGCAAGAAACCCAAGTTGTCGTTTCTTAAAGTTTCGGGCTGCGATGCTTATGTGAAAAAGCTTCAACCTGATAAGCTCGAACCCAAATCGGAGAAATGTGTCTTCAGAGGATACTCAAAGGAAACTTTTGGGTACACCTTCTATCACAAATCCAAAGGCAAGATATTCGTTGCTAAGAATGAATCCTTTCTAGAGAAGGAGTTTCTCTCGAAAGAAGTGAGTCGGAGGAAAGTAGAACTTGATGAGGTAACTGTACATGCTCCCTTATTGGAAAGTCGTTCATCACAAAAATCAGTTCTAGTGATTCCTACACCAGTAAGTGAGGAAGCTAATGATGATGATCATGAAACTTCTGATCAAGTTACTACCGAACCTCGTAGGTCAACCAGAGTAAGATCCACACTAGAGTTGTACTGTAATCATGTTCTAGAGGTCATGTTACTTGACCATGACAAACCTACGAACTATGCGGAAGCGATGATGAGCCCAGATTCCACAAAATGGGTTGAGGCCATGAAATCTGAGATGGGATCCATGTATGAGAACAAAGTGTGGACTTTGGTTGACTTGCCCGATGATCGGCAAGCCATAGAGAATAAATGGATCTTCAATAAGAAGATTGACGCTGACGGTAATGTTACTGTCTACAAAGCTCGACTTGTTGCAAAAGGTTTTCGACAAGTTCAAGAAGTTGACTACGATGAGACCTTCTCACCCGTAGCGATGCTTAAGTCCGACCGAATCATGTTAGCAATTGCCGCATTTTATGATTATGAAATTTGGCAAATGAATGTCAAAACTGCATTCCTTAATGGACATCTTAAAGAAGAGTTGTATATGATGCAATCAGAAGGTTTTATCGATCCAAAAGGTGCTAACAAAGTGTGCAAGCTCCAGCAATCCATTTATGGACTGGTGCAAGCCTCTCGGAGTTGGAATATACTCTCTGATAGTGTGATCAAAGCATATGGTTTTATACAGACTTTTGGAGAAGCCTGTATTTACAAGAAAGTGAGTGGGAGCTCTGTAGCATTTCTGATATTATATGTAGATGACATATTGTTGATCGGAAATGATACTGAATTTCTGAATAGCATAAAAGGATACTTGAATAAGAATTTTTCAATGAAAGACCTCGGTGAAGCTGCTTATATATTGGGCATCAAGATCTATAGAGATAGATCAAGACGCTTAATTGGACTTTCACAAAGCACATACCTTGATAAAGTTTTGAAGAAGTTCAAAATGGATCAACCAAAGAAAGGGTTCTTTCCTGTGTTACAAGGTGTGAAGTTGAGTCAGACTCAATGCCCGACCACTGTAGAAGATACAGAGAAAATGAAAATCATTCCCTATGCTTCAGCCATAGGTTCTATCATGTATGCAATGCTGTGTACCAGACCCGATGTGTGCCTTGCTATTAGTTTAGCAGGGAGGTACCAAAGTAATCCAGGAGTGGATCACTGGACAGCGGTCAAGAACATCCTGAAATACCCGAAAAGGACTAAGGATATGTTTCTCGTTTATGGAGGTGACAAAGAGCTCGTCGTAAATGGTTACGTCGATGCAAGCTTTGACATGGATCCGGATGACTCTAAGTCACAAACCGCATACGTATTTTTATTGAATGGTGGAGCTGTCAGTTGGTGTAGTTCTAAGCAGAACGTCGTGGCGGGATCTACGTGTGAAGCGGAGTACATAGCTGCTTCGGAAGCAGCAAATGAAGGAGTCTAGATGAAGGAGTTCATATCCAATCTAGGTGTCATACCTAGTGCATCGGGTCCAATGAAAATCTTTTGTGACAATACTGGTGCAATTGCCTTGGCAAAGAAATCCAGATTTCACAAGAGAACCAAGCACATCAAGAGACGCTTCAATTCCATCCGTGATCAAGTCAAGGAGGGAGACATAGAGATTTACAAGATACATACGGATCTGAATGTTGCAGACCCGTTGACTAAGCCTCTCTCACGAGCAAAACATGATCAGCACCAAGACTACATGGGTGTTAGAATCATTACAATGTAATCTAGATTATTGACTCTAGTGCAAGTGGGAGACTGAAGGAAATATGCCCTAGAGGCAATAATAAAGTTGTTATTTATATTTTCTTATATCATGATAATGTTTATTATTCATGCTAGAATTGTATTAACCAGAAACTTAGTACATGCGTGAATACATAGACAAACTGAGTGTCACTAGTATGCCTCTACTTGACTAGCTCGTTAATCAAAGATGGTTAAGTTTCCTAGCCATGGACAAAGAGTTGTCATTTGATGAACAGGATCACATCATTAGAGAATGATGTCATTGACATGACCCATCTGTTAGCTTAGCACGATGACCGTTTAGTTTGTTGCTATTGCTTTCTCCATAACTTATACATGTTCCTATGACTGAGATTACGCAACTCCCGAATACTGAAGGAACACTTTGTGTGCTATCAAACGTCACAACGTAACTGGGTGACTATAAAGATGCTCTACAGGTGTCTCCGATGGTGTTTGTTGAGTTAGCATAGATCAAGATTAGGATTTGTCGCTCCGTGTATCGGAGAGGTATCTCTAGGCCCTCTCGGTAATGCACATCACTATAAGCCTTGCAAGCAATGTGACTAATGAGTTAGTTATGAGACGATACATTATGGAACGAGTAAAGAGACTTGCCGGTGACGAGATTGAACTAGGTATTGAGATACCGACGATCGAATCTCGGGCAAGTAACATACCGATGACAAAGGGAACAACGTATGTTGTTATGCGGTTTGACCGATAAAGATCTTCGTAGAATATGTAGGAACCAATATGAGCATCCAGGTTCCGATATTGGTTATTGACCGGAGATGAGTCTCGGTCATGTCTTCATATTTCTCGAACCCATAGGGTCCGCACGCTTAACGTTCGATGACGATCAATATTATGAATTTATGTGTTTTGATGTACCGAAGGTAGTTCGGAGTCCCGGATGTGATCATGGACATGACGAGGAGTCTCAAAATGGTCGAGACATAAAGATCGATATATTGGAAGGCTATATTCGGACATCGAAAGGGTTTCGGGTGATTTCGGAGAAAACCGGAGTACCGGGGGGTTACCGGAACCCCCCGGGGAGTCAATGGGCCTTATTGGGCCCTAGTGGGAGAGAAGAGGAGGCACCCAGGTGGAGCCCCCCCCCCCCCGAATCCCAATCCGAATTGGATGGGGGGGCCCCCTTTCCTTTCTCCTTCTCCCTCTTCCTTCTTTTCCTAGTGGGACTAGGAAAAGGGGGGAGTCCTACTCCTACTAGGAGGAGGACTCCTCCTCCTCCCTTGGCGTGCCTAGAGGGCCGACCGGCCTCCCCCTCCCTCCTTTATATACGTGGAGAGGGGGCACCCTAGAACACATCAAAGTTGATCTTAGCCGTGTGCGGTGCCCCCCTCCACAGATTTCCACCTCGGTCATATCGTTGCAGTGCTTAGGCGAAGCCCTGCGCCGGTAGCTTCATCATCACCGTCATCACGCCGTCGTGTTGACGCAACTCTCCCTCGACCTCAGCTGGATCTAGATTTCGTGGGACGTCACCGAGCTGAACGTGTGCAGATCACAGAGGTGTCGTATCTTCGGTACTAGGATCAGTCGGATCGTGAAGACGTACGACTACATCAACCGCATTGTCATAACGCTTCCGCTTACGGTCTACGAGGGTACGTGGACAACACTCTTCCCTCTCATTGCTATGCGTCACCTAGATGGATCTTGCGTGTGTGTAGGATTTTTTTTTGAAATTACTGCGTTCCCCAACATACAGAACCGCGAGTTTCGTTCATATTCCCCTCTGTTATGGGAAAACAGTTAAGCACGAGCTACTTCTACCGGCTGTTGACCTTCCATGGAGTTAACTGCGTTTTTCATAGTTGGGTGTTGATCCCTCTTAAACACAAGACTTTTCTCTGATTGGCTTTCTAGGACCGTCTCAACACTAAGGACAACATGGTTAAGAAAACATTGGTCAGCGATCGCCCCGTACACGGATTGTGATATCTGCACGGCTGTGGAATCGGTTTCATCATTTGGTACTTCATTGTGGGCCAGCACATGCATTATGGAATAGGCTATCCCTGGCCTCTTTGGCATGTCGATCACCTAATATTCTGTACTTTGTCCAGCAAGCTGCTCATCTTTTGCAGTTCAAGCGAAAGTTGTGGCCTTTGCCGCTTGTGCTATCACTCTCTGGCATGTACGGAACGACCGTATCTTCAACACCGGTTCCTGGACGGACTCTTTCATCAGATTCCATACTGCAAATATGATTCATCTTTGATGCAACAGAGCTAATAAACAACAGGACAAAGAAGATCTAAGGTTCTGGAGCAACTTGCTTGCCGCGTAGTTTTTGTTTCCTGATGTAACGCCTCTCTGCTATCCCTCTCTTCTCTTCTTTATATTGTAGGCTGCTTGTGGCCTTGCACCTCGGTGCATCCTACAAGCTTCTTGTATCTGATACTTTGTCACCCAGGCTCCATCCTGTTTTGAAATATATGGTTGGCACTGCGCCACCTTTTCTTTCCAAAAAAAGTTTTGTTCATATCAGCAGGCAGTACCCGGTTAGATGCGAGGGTTTTGACTTCCAGGATATCATTCAGGACTTTGGTGGCATGACGGGATCTCTTCCGTGTCGCTACCTTGGTCTCCCGCTTAGCTTCCGCAAGCTCAGGAGAATTGAGGTCCTCCCACTCATTGAGGGCATGGCTGGCAGGCTTAAGGGATGGAAAGTAAAGAGAATGGAGAAGATTATGCGCAACTTCCTTTGGAATGGGGATGACGAGTGTAGCGGAGCCAAATGTTTAGTAAACTGGAAGAGGGTGTGCTCCCCTAAGGATCTGGGTGGCCTCGGAATCAAAGATATTGTCTGTTTTGGTAGGGCACTACGGCTGCGATGGGCTTGGCTTGAATGGAGCCCCACCCCTAGGCCTTGGCTGGGCACTCCCATCCCTTGTGACCGCACTGATAGGTTGCTATTCTCGGCTTGCACTAACATCTCTCTGGGAAATGGGAAGAGCACACATTTCTGGCATGATCGTTGGTTGGATGGTATGGCTCCGGTCAATATTGCTCCTGGCCTGTTTGGTTTGACGCGGAGGAAAACTTTGACTGTGCAGGAGGCTTTGGACCGTGGCCGCTGGATGAAGGGCCTGGAGAGGATTTCCTCTGAGGAGCTTCTCGACCAGTTTGTCAGGCTGTGGGAGATGCTCCAACCCATTGTGCTCTCGGATATCCCAGATTCTATTCGGTGGAAGTTCTCTGCTGACGGCTGCTACTCCGCTGCCTCCGCCTACAAGGCTTAGTTCTTGGGCAGCATTGCGGAACCGCAACTACACGCTGTTTGGAAGAGCAAGGCCGAGCCGAAGATCAAATTTCACCTTTGGTTACTACTCCAAAACAAAATCTGGACAGCGGATCGGCTTGCGACGAGGGGATGGCCACACAACGAGAAGTGCACGTTCTGCGATCAGATCATCGAGTCGGCTTCTCATCTTACTTTGACTTGCCTTTTTGCCCGGGAGGTTTGGTTTTCCTTCCTGTAAAGTGACCCCAACCTCAATGACAATCAAGGGCTGGTTGAGGAAGGTCTGGAAGCTGCGCAGCAATCCAACTAGGCGCATGCAGATCACCTCGGCTGTATACGTCGCTTGGAATCTTTGGAAAGAGAGAAATAGGCAGACTTTTGAAGGGAAGAGATGCTCCCCCAAGACTGTTGCTGCTATGGCTAGAGATGAAATAGCAATGTTCAAGGAGGCTACTGTTTAGCGCCTTTATTTCCTTTTCTTTTGGTTTCAAGAGTTGTATTTTTCTTTAAGAGTGTGAGTGTAGGCTTTGGCCGCTCTGAACAATACCTGGAACCTTGGTTCCTTTCCCTCTTCTAATATGAAAAGGCAGAACTACTGTCATGTTCCTTCAAAAAAAAGTGTCGCCGGATGAGCGGCGGTGATCGACTTACCGTTTTAAATCCGGGGCCCAGATAAAGCAGCAGACCAAACGGCCAACGGCCTTCTTCCGCGAGCCCCACCACGGCGCCACAACTTCGGATTTTGGCCGCCGCCGACCCCCCACGATTTCCACCTCCGGCCTCCGCTCCCCCGTTTCAAATCCCTAAAATTCCGCCTCCCCACAGGATTCTCCTCTCCCATTCTTCACTTCGAAACCGGACTAATGCAATTTTGCAATTACTACGATTCATTGCCAGTCCAATCCCACCATCCCGACGGTTGCTAGGCTAGCGCACTCGTCTCGTGTGCTCTGCTGCTCTTCTCCGGTGGACGGCGACAACGTGGCCGCGCTCCGCATCCACCGGCCCCGTACCTCCCCGGCGGCACCTCTGCGACCTGTTTTTACTCCGGTTGCCCGGTCCGATCCTCCCGTACCCGACCGCCTCCGCAGCTGCGCTCCGCTACGGCGGCCGGCCTCCCGAAATAGGAAAAATCCTCAACCTCTCTCTCAGGTAGGTGTCGAGTCCACCATGCTTAGTACTTATTTCAATATGATTACCGAATTTCCACCACAAACGCAGCCGTGCACTGTAACTTTCCGTTGTCATTGGCTGTTCTCAATGTCTGTTTGCTGTTCAGTGGTTATTGCTTATTGAATTGATTTGTTCAATTTATACTTTTTGGTGTTGAACTGCTGCGGATCTGGTGGCATGATTACTTGTACGGATGCAGAGCGAGTGACTTGACTGGACGTTAGTATAATACTCCATGATCTCATGTCCTTGTTTTGATCCTAGCACACAGAAAAATGCAGTGTCCGGCGATTGGCGAACTACCAAATTTTTTGGACGGAAGGCTTTGCCGCCCGATTTTGATGAGCTAATATGAACCAAACCATACAGTCCAAGAAGACCGTCACTTACAATTTTGGCTTCTAGCTTTCCTTGAACAAAATTTCGAGACCAGGTTTTATGTTCAGTTTGCCGCTAAGTTTAGTCAGTCTCAAATTTGTCAAGGCTACTTTCGGTTCTGTTATTCTCTCCCGGTTCTTGTGTATACATTTTTGTGTTTCCTTGCCCATCAAAATCTCTGCCTGGAACCTGTTTGAAGGATTTTCTAAACCAAAATTTACCAGTGGGGGGACGTTTCCATTTTTTTTAAAAAAAATTGTGATTCGTTTGCTTTCTCCTAGATTTGTGCCCATCCAGTTTTTAATACAGTTTAATTGGCAGTCATGTTGACTTATCTAATGCACCACTCAGCTTGCAAATCATTTCGAACAGCTATGATCCAAGCTTTTACTATTATCATCATCATTGCTATGTTTCGGTACAATCTATTATCTTTTTGGGCCGTAACATTGCCCCATGCAGCAGATTACTGGACATTTCAGGAGATGAGAAGGTTCTTTCCATTCCGCTCGTTCACAAGCAATGCCGACAAACCAGGGCGCATGATAAAAGGAGTGAAAGCAAATTGGATGAGGGTGGGACTAATGGTGCGTCCCATTCCCCTGATACTAGGGCACTCAGGTCAAGAAGGAGGAATGGAAATTTGAGGAGCAAGGAATCGCCCAATCCGCAGCTCAGGAGATGCCTGTCGTTCGCATCCTCGGCAATTGATCGTTCCTTGGATGAAAGGGCAATGAGATTTTCAGGCGATATCCCATGGTTTAATAGTTCTGACGTGCCTCGTCATGTTTCTGATATTGAGTAAGTGGGTCGAACTGCACCAACATCAATTGCCACTCCCTATTCGCAAACAATTTGGAAACGCCATCGATCAAATGCTAGCAATATAATTATAAGTGGTATAATGTTGTACTTCCAATTCAATGTAATCAAAAGCAAATTGAAATCTGATAGTATAGGAGTAGATGCTAGCGGCTGTGTGTCATAAGTTGTACTGTAGCAAAGTTTAGGTTCAATTGGAAGTTCATCTTTAACACACCAAACGATTGCTCATGTGAACCACTAACATGCCCCTCTTGAGATTTTTTTTTCAAGAAACGTCTTGAGAATTTTCTCTACAGAAATACCACAGTTAGCATTGTCATAATCTGCAGCCACCAGCTCATTCTTTGAATTAAATTCCCGTTGGACATACCATAACATTGTTGTAGACGATCTCTGTTACTTATAGCCATGACATAATTGTGCGCGTTATACTTGAATAAAACCTGAATGTTATTCTTTGGAGCATGTTTTGTAGAAAATGTTAATGATAGAGGTTACTGTCTGCAGGTGCTACACATGGTCACCAGAAAGACATCCTAATGTAGAGGAATGCATGATAAAGGTTCCAAAAGCACATGGCGTACAGGAAACTGATTCACCACGTTCAAGATGCTACTCATGCTCATCAACAGGACACTCTCCTCTTAGCTCTCCTGTTGCATTGAAATGCAGACCTGCCAGGTTGACCAATTTACTGGACAAAAATGGAGTGGTAGATCTGTACATTGATGGGGAGCAAGAAGCAAACATATTAAATGAGAAACATAAGCAGAAATTCCCCGTCAGAACTGCAGCTCCTCATTCAGGATGTGGAAGACCACCTCGACCTCATTCTACAGCTCCATCTTCACCAAAATCTTGCAAAGAAATATATGAGAACTACTCAAACATAGACAAGACTTTGCAAGATTTGGAGGATGGAACTTTACCCCTAACCTACCACCATCAACTTGCTCAGGAAGAGGCAATGGGCACCTTGAAGGTGGGATCTATGTGTCATTCAGATGGAAATGACACTAGTCTATTTGAAGGATCTTCTGATAATTTTTCTCACTCAGAGGAGTGCAAATCACATAGCGTGACTACACTGGAAGATATCTACGAGGACTCACGAGATCTACAACCTCAATGCTTCTATGGATTTTCAGTGAATCCTCTTTTCGGGGCAACCTCAAGATGCTCTGCTGCCGATACTTATCATCATGATGGGTCTTGTGGTTTTCATGACAAGAACTTGGAACAAGACACTGATGATAAGTTGCTTAGAAGAACTAAAGAATTGGATGCATGCTTTATGGTTCCTTCTGAAGAAATGAGCGAGCTTAACATGCTCAGGGATAAGAGATTGAACTCAACTGACATTATGCAGCTGGTTCTCAGCTTGATTGAAGATAGAAAGCAACTGGCGCTCGAACTATCTTCACAGATTAAGGCGCGTCTTACAGAAAGGTTTGCAGCCAAAGAACAATATAACCGGTCTAGGGTAGAATTAGACTCTAGAACTAGAAGGCTGGAGAATGAGAAGACTGATGTGCAAACTACCTTGGAACGGGAGCTTGATAGAAGGTCAAATGATTGGTCAGCCAGGCTAGCAAGATTTCAAGCCGAAGAACAGAGACTACGGGATAGAGTAATGGAGCTAGCAGAGCAGAATGTGTCATTTCAGAGAGAAGTTAATTTGCTTGAATCAAATCGAGTTGAGGTTTCTAACAGGATTACAAGTTTGGAACTGCAAAACAAACAACTGAATAATGAGCTGGAGAAAGTTAAAGGTGAGCACACCAGTCTTTACAGATCCTCAGTAGAGTTGCATGATAGCTTTACAAAAGCTGCAGAAGAAAGGGACCAAATCCAAGAATGCTTAAAATCCAAGGAAGATAACAGTAGGGCACTACACAAGGTGATTGCAAGATTACAAAGGGAATCTAATGAGCAGGAGAAAACAATAAATGGGCTGAGACAAGGATTTAGTGCTGAATTAGAAAAGAGATCCGCCGGAAGTAGTGAAAGCATCACAAGGACGCAAATGGAACTTTTGAGACTTGCTGGAGTTGAGCAAAAGCTGAGAAAAGAAATTCAGTCCTGTAACCTTGAAGTAGAGTCTCTTCAGCAAGAGAACATAGGGATTTTAAATCGTCTAGAAAGTAGTGGGAATGGATTAAGTTTATCCACGCTTCGTCTTGACCTCGAACTTCACGCTAGAGTGGACAACTTGCAGATGCAAGGCTTATCATTACTTGAAGATAGTAGTTGTCTTTGTGGCAAGTTGTTGGACGTCATGAAATCCAAGAGTGAGAATATTGGCAGTATTGATGCACTAGCAGCCATTGAATACACTTTGAAGTACCAGAACATAAGACAAGGAATGGATAATTTAGCCCTTAGCCTGAGAAAAGTTAAGTCCGTGTTGGTTGAAAAGCACAACGAAGAAGACAACACAGTGGGTGTTCCTGTGAGACATGATACATTATATAGGGTATGAAATCTGCTCTGTATATTGTTGTACTTGAGTAAAGTGTATGTTGTTCAGTGGTTTATCATTTTGCATTCGAGAATAACATGAAGCTAGCAACATTCTTTTAGAACTTATATAGTAAAATTTGTGTTACCATGAAATGTGCTCAAGAAAAATATGTTAATTTATATAATACAAAATTACAAATATATTATGAAGCCAAGTTACTGAAAGAAGTACTCTATAACATTAAAATACCGAATTATATTTATGTTGGCATGGCCAGCTGAAGCTAGTAGCAGAAGCAGAAATCTAACCAAGCTTTCTTATTTTGTTTTCGGCGATGTAGGATGACTTCGAAATTAAGCTGAAAGAAGAAGCTTTACTCAACAGAGTATTGAAGGAGAAGCTATTGTCAAGGGAACTGGACATTGAACAATTGCAGGCAGATGTAGCATCTTTTGTCCGGACCCAAGATGCCATGGAAAATGAGATCCGTAGAGCTCAGGATGAATTATGTCGTGCAACCCACAAGTTCAAGCACTTTGAACTTCAGGTAACCATACATCTGCTAATGTTGTTTGTTCATAAGTTATTTGTGCAAGGTCCACGTGCATATTCAGATACCAAAAAGGATGACATGCATGTTTGCTATCCGTGGCACTATTAAGCCATTACTGAGATTTTCCATTAAAAAGCTATTACCGAGATTAAGTTGGCTCATATCTTGAGTGGCGTAGAATAACATCCAAATTCAATAGACCACAGCCCCCCCCCCTCCTGCTCACCACCCCTCCTCTCTAGGAAAAAAATTATATGAGACCAGGTCTCACGGGCTAGCAGGTGAGACCCACCCTGATGGATGACATGTGGCATTCACAAATCGTAAAGCATCTAATCTCCCCCCCTCTGATTTCAAGTGAGGGGTGGGGTAGATGCTTTGTGATTTGTAAATGCCACGTGTCATCCATCAGGATGGGTCTCACATGCTAGCCCGTGAGACCCGGTCTCATATAATTCTTTTCCTCCTCTCCACCCCCTCGCCGCCGCCGAATGACACGGCTGGGCTAAGCCCGCGCAGCGGACGGCGGCGGCGGGGCTCCCCCATCCCGTGAAGGCACGGTCGGAGTGCTGGATCCTAGGCGGCGCGGCCCCAGCTTCGTGGCGGCAGATGGGCGGCCGTTGTGGCTGCGGGGGCGGCGCGGCGGTTGGGCCTGGTGACGCTCCGGTCTCCCTCATGGGAGTGGGTCAGAGTGAGTGGGCGTGGCGCTCTGTATCTCGATGCTGGCGGCTCTCCGACTTGGCCTCCTGCTCCGCTCGGTGTGGCGGCGCGGGGCCTTTGTGGTCGACGGGAGGGGTGGCCGCTGCCGGATCTGGCCAGGTGTGGTTGAATTCGGCCGGCCAGCGGTGGTTTCTTGCTACGGTCTTGTCTTCGTGTGGTGCGGTGACTATAGTGCAGCGGGGTGACCTCTTGTCCCCGGGCCTGGCGTGGCGATGTTGGACTCCGGGGCGGCGGCCCCGGGACGGTGGTTGATGTGTCGGCAGCCGTGGAGTTCGCGCGGGCGACGCGGCGGCTGCGGTGTTGTTGGTGGAGAGAGGCTCATCTCTTCTGTGGTGATTTGTGCATCCTCAACTCTCGGGTCAAGATCTCCGGGCTAAAGTCAGGATCTTGGTTGGATCAGACGGCGGTGTCATCTCCAACGTCGTTTTCCTTCCTGGGGGCGCCATCTTGGAGATCTTGATCCCTTTTGTGCTTCCTACAGGCTGGACGTGCACGACATCGCGGTCGGCAGGTGCCCGACCGGCGATGAGGTTGGTGTGGCGTTGCGACGCCTATGGCAACGACAATGGTGGTGAGAAAAGCTGAGTCGCTGCTTGTCCTTTTGATGTCGAAGGTCCGGTGCGCCAATGGGTGTGCCCATGCTGGTTTCTGGCTATGACAGAGAAGTCAGAGCTGCGGGCGGCAGGGCCGCTGCGGCAACGATGACTCCATGAGAACGGTTTTCAGCGTGCGGTGCTCTCCGGATGTTGCGCTGGACTAGGTCGGTGCGAGGCTAGCAACTTTCTTTTGTGAAGCTCATCAGCAAAATCGGAGCTGCCATGTCATCGACGCTGCGGTTGACTGTTTGGTGTTGTTGCGGCCAGGTCGTCCGCATTTGCCCCTTGGGGGTTTGTATCTAGGTTTTCGCCCGGTTTCCTCTAATTAACCGGGCAACTCTCTTCATCGTATTCAATGAAAATGGCAAATCTTTTGCCTCATTGCACAAAAAAAAGATCCAAATTCAGCTGGCGGTGGTGTAGCTATTCATAACTTTAGCAAACCCATACTTGTCATGTATTATCTCTAACGATGAATGGTAAAATGTTTTAGAGCTACACTCTGCTCTAATCCCTCTGAAGTTGGTCTCAGCTATTGCTTTATGTACATACTTCTTAACAAATCTTGTTTGTTGCTTCAGTTAATGAATGAGCAGAAAGCAAGTGCTTCTATCCTCTGGTCAAGAATGCACAAAATTCTAAAGCTGCAGCAGATCCATATTTAGAACTGCGTCCCAAATTCCCATTTATTGAGCATCTCATTATGCATGTGCATGTCACTAACATTATATTTGGTTGCAACTTGCAGGTTTTGAAGAAAGACGAGAGCATTAACCAGATGCAACAGGATTTTCAGGAATCTGCAAAGGAGTTGACCACTCTCCGGTGCACCCTTAAATCAGTAAGTGATGAAAGGGATGCCTTGTGGCAGGAAACAAAGCATTTGCGGAAAACTGTTAGCGTGCTGCAAAACGATGTTGCCTCATTAAAGCAGAAAATCAAATCGCTCGACAAAGACATACAGCTGAAGGAAGGCGAGATACTGCTGCGTGAGGGTGAGATTTCCATATTACAGGACAGCATCGATAGGCCACTCGACATCATCTGCAGTCCTCGTCAATGAAACAGTTTGACATGGAGTAAATTTGCGTAATTCACATCCTTCTGTCTGGATTCTCAAATGGCCTTTTCCTTCTGTCTATTCTTTTAGAAACATAGAAACTCGGGCTGGATTCTAAAATGGCCTTTTCCTTCTGTCTCTACTTTTAGAAACATAGAAGCTCAGGCTGGATTCTCAAATGGCTTTTTCCTCCTGTCCCTTCTTTTAGAAACATAGTTCACATCCTCTATCCCTCTTTAAACATAGTTCACTATATTAGCAGTTGGATAATGGTCTATCCTTCTTGTTTGCACTTTGACGATGCAACCTGTGTTGCTACCCTCGTTTAGTTTTGTGATACTGCACTTTGTCTAAATCTAATTGTTTGTTGAAAAGGAGTAGTCAGATCTTTTTCATATGCAGTTTTTTTTAAACAAGCAGGCTTAAAACACATAACGGTCCATTACTTGTTCATTACTGATATGTACAAAAAAAGCATGTAGATGAGTTCAATGTCAGTGAGATGATATAAGGCCCTTCCCAGTGCTCCATGATGGACAGGTGCTAAGGGTGCCACATATGCAAAAAAAATTGATGTGGCAAAGCAATTGAAGAGGAGAGAGAGTATTACAGTGACCCCAAGAAGAACCAATGCTAAGCACAAGAACCTATACAAAAAAGACTACCAACCAATACATAAAGGAGTTTTGTCACTAAACAATTAAATAAAGGAGGTCTAGCTACAAAAGCTAAGCACCGGTGCATTGGAGATATTAGTTGCTAAGCATTTTAATGCACTTAGCACCTCACTTTAGCACCAATGCATTGGAAGAGGTCTAACAAACATCGCATAATTATGATCAGAGGCAAAATAAATTCACACTCTTTTAGTGTGCATGGATGTATAACCCACCATGCTGATTCAAGTCCTCATGAATGCTTGTGGCCAAGGTTAAAACCACAAATATTGCAGCTAATGATCTATCCCAGAGGGTTTGCAGCCATCATTCAAAACCATACACGACGGCATGATAGAAACTAAAGGTTTGAAGGTAGCATGATTCCACCCGCCACAGTTACATCATCAATACAAAAGTAGTAGAGCTACCCCTAAGCTTATAACACACGTGAGGGGGCACGTCCACACCTATCATGCATAGGAGTTGCACATCATTAGGATCTTGTTCGGTTAAACCCCTTCCAAGGGGATTGGAGAGGATTTGAGGGGATTGGGGATTGGGGAGAGGGGAGGGGGGGCTTGTAGACGATTGAATCCCTCTCAATCCTCTCTAAATCGAACATGTGTTTGTGGTGTGATGAACCGATGTCATTCACTAATGGATGTATTTTCTTCTGGACCTTGACATGTGTCTAAGGTTATACAACAACCATTTTTTTGATGGACAAACTCTAAAATTGTTTAACTCCCAAATGCCATATTCGGTTTTACTAACCGTCTTCACCGTTGGCTTTGTCTCGACGAGAGGTTTGATACTAGATCACATATGTGTAGATTTCGACCCAAAAAATCATCTTAAAAATTGCCACCTAGTAATTAATAAAATTGTGATGATATTGGTATTAAAATTGTCACCTAGTA
The DNA here is from genome assembly GCF_003073215.2 of Triticum urartu. NCBI lineage: Eukaryota > Viridiplantae > Streptophyta > Magnoliopsida > Poales > Poaceae > Triticum > Triticum urartu. The sequence goes on along the minus strand of NC_053025.1, from coordinate 420,116,949 downwards.
ACTTTCCTTATTGTGGGGTGGTAACAAATCCATCTTAAAAGTTGTCATCTAGAGGTAATGAAGTTGTCATTGTGTTGATATCAAAGTTGCCACATGGTAACTTTTTTTTAATAATTGTCTCCTCCTTTATTCATTTATAAGAATTGTTGCATCGATTACAATCATGGATACCACCGCCTCTAGGAGGGGAGAACCTAGCTAACCTAGCTAGTTCTTGAGCTACCTGATTTCCCTCTCTATTATTGTGATCATAAATAACATGATGAAAACCTAATGACATGTAGAAACAATCATCAAAGATGGCACTAGCTATTGAACAAGAGATGCCCTCTTGCAAAGCCAAAATGACCTCTGCACTATCGGATGTAATATCAATCTTGCTACAACCAACAGTTCGTGCAAGGTCCATACCAAATCTCACCATTATCACCTCTGTTGTGAAGGAATCAAAGCAGATGTCCACTTTTTCATTTGTTGCAAGTATGAACTTGCCGTTATGGTCCTGGAGGATGGCACCTAGAGTCCCTTCTAGCAAATCATAAGCGAACCCATCATCAACATTTAACTTCATGTAACCTGCCCATGGCTTCGCCCATCCAACAGTTCGAACCTTTATCCAAAAAGGCTTTCGCCCTGCTTTATATATAAAGCAAAATCAACATCACCCGGTATAAACGCACGCCACCACCACACACGTACACCCAAGGCAGGATACATAGGCGTTGAACGCAACAACAACACCCTAGCACTACCGCCACGAAGAGATGAAGCCGCATACGACGAACTGTGGACTCCAAGACGACACCTTCAGGAAGGATATGACACTGGAGCGCTGCCACCGCCCGATCCAAGGATCGGAGTTTCCCCTGGAGCCGCACGACGGGCGGTGAGAGCCATGACGACGCCTTCAAGAAGGGAACGAGTTTCGCCGCCGCCGGTCCGTCCGAAGATAGAACAAGTTTTCACCTCGACCAACACTCGCCGCCACCGAACGCCACACCCCAGCTACCACGCCGCCCACATGGCCATGGCCACCAGGCAGCAGCAAGCCACAGGCTCTGCCCAAGAGCACCGCGCTACTGCCACCAGGGCCGCCGTCTCGGCATCCAAGACCTTGACACCACCTCACCCGAGACCCACCGCTACCCCAACCAAAGAGACGAGCGGAAAGGTCCCACCTTTCGCACCCCTGGGCGTCCCCAGCATCGAGACCCAGTAGGCCGGCCAACACTGGCATACATCGACCCGTCCTGCAGCCCCGAGTGCGAGGCGTGTTCGGTCCTGCAGCACCATGAGGGGGACGAGGTCAGTCCTACAGCCCCGAGTGCGAGACGAGTTCGAACCTTTGCCTTAGGCTTGCATGCAATAACATAATTTTCCGCCAACCCTCTTACCGCAAAATTAATTTGCGAAGCACTTAGGGTTGTTCTCCATGAGTAAGTTTCCTACACTCATACCACAAATACTACCTTGTTGTAGCCTTGTTTCTCTTAGTCTGGGCAACCCAAGGCTTGAATATCATGGTATGTCGCCTCATAAATCGACCTAGCATGCCTTTTTTATGATACCATAGACCCCTAGAAGCTTCCAAACTTCATGTGCTTTGCCACATGGTAACTTTGATACCAACATAGTGGTAACTTTGACAATAATTGAATAATACAATGACAACTTCATTTATCACGGATCCATCTACAACTAATCATCTCCCTGGTTTTTAGGGGTGGACCCTCCTCTTCCCCTAAATACCAAACCATGATTTACCACGATCGTCGGTAAATTCAATCCCGTATGAATCGTTAGCATTTCTCAAGTCAGAGTTCCTATAGCTTTTTCTCAGAGACAACTGCTTAGACAACAACGCTTCTAGGTAGTGCTAACAACAACGAAGATCTAAACCAAATATTATGCAAGTCAGTCATAACTAGGTAAACAAAAATTAAATTAGATGTGGCAGAATTACATAACGCTGAATTGCATTATACTCCCTTCATTCTTAAATATTTGTCTTTCTAGAGTTTCAAATGGACTACCACATACGGATGTATATAGACATATTTTAGAGTGTAAATTCACTCATTTAGCTTCGTATATAGTCACTTGTTGAAATCACTAGAGAGACAAATATTTAGGAACAGAGGGAGTATTTTGCAGAAGAATATTTGTCACTTTTGTTTAAGCGAGCCAAAAGCTTTTTTATTAATCAAGAAGAAGATGGTTGTCCAGTTAATTATGAAAAAGTGGACGAAAACCAATACAAACAGGGAATCCCATTGACATCACGAGACACCATGGCCACGCCCACTCTCGCCGGCTACATGACAAACACCCAGAAGACGCCCACCACCGCGCATCACACAACACAAATCTCAAGCGGACTACTCCCAAAATAAAGAAAAAAATACCTGAGCGAGAAACACATCCTTGAGACTAACATCTTGCAAGGTTGTCACATTTCCCAAGGAGACATTAATCCCCTGGTTGACATTCTTGACTTTACTCTCATTGACAAGGCGGCTCAAACCTTGGGTGATCGAAGGCATGATAAGCAGACCTTTGATCAGCTTCGAGGGGGCATGAACAGTGGCATCGTCCCCTCTGGTCAACGTGGCACCCTTTTTAACAGCCAACACATCATCAGAACCAGAAGTAGCAAGGTTGAACTCAGCAGCCACCTTGCCAATGGAGACCAACTTGGGCTCCATAAGCTTCAACTAACTCTGATGACCTCAACCGAACACAGTGGAAGTTGCCCACAACACCTTGATACCCATCTTCTGCCACCAGCAGCGCTTGCATCGCCTGCAATGGGCCATCAACGATGCTGTCTGATGAGCAAGGTCCCTGGGAGCCTGTGCTCAACCTCCTGTCCTCCTCTCACCATCGGACACATCTGCAAACTCCAATAGGATGGTCGCACGTGCCAACCACGAGCACAAATAGTCCTCTAGCATGCGCAGAGGGAGGAGAGCCGTGTCCAACATGCCTTGCAGCTCAGCACCAAGCGATGAACACAGAGTGTCTGGAGACCTTGCAACTGTCGTGCCCAGCACAACCTTTACTGGCAGCATCAAGAACAGGAGCTTGGGCGTTCAACAAGGGCAGCCCCAGAATGTCTCCACGGAAGGGCATGACCAGTCCGGAGGGGCGCGTGCAGTGACTAAGAGCTCTGCTGGTGGGATGGCAAAGGCGACAGTCCTGTTCGCGGTGCCCAGAGGCAGGCGAGCCATCTGATCGGGTCACCACAGCAAGAGGCAGCCTGGTGGTCAGGAGCCAAACAACGGAAGCATCGAATGATGTTGTAACACATGGAAATGTACTGCCAAAGTGTAAGCTATATTCAAAGCCAACTTCTCTATTTCACATTTCAGTCAAACAAATTGCAAGAGACTCAATTAGTAGCAAGGTAGGCAACAGGAAATGCGCTGCAATGATCAAACTATCAATTGAATTGCATTTAAGAGCAATAGTAATATATAACAATTTGCGTAACACATTTGGTTTCTCTTTTATTTTCCCATAAAGGACAAACCAAATGTCTAGATGATAGATAGCTGCAACTAAGTAAGGCTGAATTCAGTGTTAACACAAGCTAATCAATAGTGGAGAGAATCTTCTTGAATCGCCTGACCTGTAGGATGTAGATCTGCAAAATAACAACAGCAACCTCAAAAACAAATGATGTACAGTAGTAGTTTAGATCAGCAAAAGAACAACAGCAAGCCCATATAGCAAACTACACCCTTCGTTCCTAAATATAAGCCCTTTTAGAGATTCCAACAAGGACTACATACAGAGCAAATGAGTGAATCTACACTCTAAAATACGTCTATATACATCCGTATGTAGTCCATATTGGAATCGCTAGAAGGGCTTATATTTAGAAACGGAGGGAGTACACAGATACGTACAATTCAACACAGCAATGCTCAACTCTAAATCACCGGACAAACCTAAAGCAGCTTGCCATCCATTGTTTAAATCGGAATACCTGAGATCTTCCTCATCAGCACGACTAACAAACAAGTCACTGCTGATCCACTCGGACAGGTCTGTGTGGCTTCGGTGCTGAAATGCATGAGAAAGCCGTCGTCATCATATATAACATTAAAGGACATGGCAAAAGTTTCTTTGATGCTTACACTTGTGGTTCTGATTCTAATAGAATATGGAAGTACACTGACCGGATCCCTAGTGCTAACTTCTACGAGACCCCAACTCATATAAACAGAACCAGTACAGTTCGAACTTTAAGCAACATTTTAACACGGAAGTAAGAACTGAATTAAAGCAACCATGCCAGGAATTGTGGAATAATATGTGAAATGTGAATGTAAAAGAACAAACCATTCGGGTTTCCTTGTTCATAGAAATTTCTAAAAAGAGCGACTGCCTCTTCCGCCATTATCCCCCCAGTACATTTAAAACCTCTTGATCTGGTATCTTGGCTCCTAGCAAAAGAAACGCATGAGACCATGTTAGTTGTACAATTTGTGAGTAACCTAAATAACTAACATAATTTGGAATTAGAAGAATGCATGAGAACTCAATAAGAATGTATGGCATTCAATGCAAACAGAAAGATTATGCAAGCCCAACTTTGTCATGACACATCATAGAATATTGAACTACTGGTAGAAAGGCATTATTAACATTCAAAGTATAAGAAGGTTTGTTCACATGAGCAGAGAGTTTTCAATTTGCCGCTGATATCCCCTCACCCTGTCAAGTCATCCGACGAAAGGCTCTCATGCAGTGACATGACTGATCCACATCCCCCGAATTTATCATTCGGACACCCAAAGTATACTTCCCTGATTCCTACCAAAAATATCATAAATTCTTACTGGTTAATATAGTTTCAACAGGAGAAATAGAATAATCAAGATGGGGCAAACAGGAGAAATAGAATAATCACAGACCTAGTATCGACAATGCTGATGCACACATTATGCATGGCTCGCACGTGACATAGAGGTCACATCCTGCAAACTTATCCGCGACCAGTGTCTGGTCAAGGCCAATACTCTGCCACTCCTGGAGAAGGACATCGATTGCTTCCATCTCAGCATGTCTTGTAGCCTTACAATTGAAGTAATTTATTTCAGAGGAAAAAACACAAAAATGTCTCAAAGCACAAACATCCAGCACACGGGAGAATAGCATACATTCCGGGTGGCATTGGTCCTGTTGCTACCAGAGGCAATAACCTTCCCGTCCTCCACAATCACACATCTATCTTGACGGGGATGGAACAATACAATTAGCACATTAGGAACTACAAATTTACCTTCCACCGAGTGAACTGTGAACTATATTCAAGGGAAACCAGAGCATACCCTACAGGAACCTCAAGGTTGTCCAGCGCAAACTTGGCCTACAAAAAAAAACAGCAGGAGCTCTGCCTTCATTAATTAAGTAGGAAAAAACCGACCAGTTTATGATGGAAACCTGTTGGAAACCGATAAAATTGGATCGACTCGCCTAGCTAAACTAGGCCCGGAGCTCCGCGCTCATAGACAACACAATGAACCCAAAACACCCACAAACCTAAGAACAATTGATGACAGGTAGAAGATACAACTCTGTCAAAAGATGTCACTGTCATGCTGTAGACACACTACACCCTGATCAAGCAGACCAGATTTGGCATGAACCACACAAATGAAGGTCGCAAGATTCCTGGAAGGTTTCAAAGAAGCACGAAAGACAACCTGCCAAGAGGCGGGAATCCAAACCCATCCCGACTACCAACTGAGCCAACAACGCCGCCACCCACATAGCACAAAGCCAAAACCTCACCCCTCTAGGGCGCCACTGCGTCGCTTTTCAGGGATGGTACCCCGGCATCCACTGCCTCGGCCTCACTGGCAGAGCACCCGCATGCCAAGGCCTTCCCATGCACCTGGGCAAGGGAGAAGCCACGGCCGCACCAGGCACGCCTTCCAAGGTCCAGCGCCAGATTCGGAGCCACCACATGAAATGGTTTTTCTTCTCCCTGCAGCTAACTAGCCTGAGATAATGCCAGTAACTCTGCTCGGTAGTTTTCTTAAGGCCTTAACATTTTGCTGCTACACTCATTGGCCTATACCGGGTTCGATTAACCCGGATTACACTCAATCACACGTACTGGTTGTTGAACCATCTAAATTAAGCATGTTCAGGATGATCTGAGGATGAAGCTAATCTACAAAAGTAGTTTCAGAGAGTTGAGGAAATAATTTCAGTCAATCAGGCTCCTATAGGGAGAAGAAAAAACACTTGAATCCCTGGCAATCCGTCAGTCACACATATGGGAACGATCAAGCCCGACGCCACATGCCCACCACAGCAGGAACTCGACAACGCCGCCGCGCTAGACTAGCCGCAGGGCTCGCCGCTCCGGCGTCGAGGACAACGCAGCCACAGTTCAGAAATACTGGCACGCATGTTCTACTCGTACGGCAAGCACGATTTGAGCCATACCTGGTCGAGCGCCAGCTCCATAAACGCCGTAGCCGACATTGGTTGGGCACGAAGGGTCAGCGAGAGCGCAGGCAGACGGCGCACCGGAGATGCGGCGAACGAACTGCTCGAGTGGGGGCGTCTAGGTTTCTCCTTATTTTTCCTTCTCTCTTCATTTAGGCCGTGGGCCGGGCCCTGAGAGCCCATGTACTTCGTCGTCTTCTGACTGGGCAACAAAGCGGGGAGGGAGCCACCGGGTCTCACCCACCAACGGCGGAGATGGGTGGTGGTGCCGCGAGGAGGGTTCTCGAGGCGTGGAAGCTCGGAGTGGTCAAGTACGGCGACGCCCTCAGGCTCCAGGAGAGGCTCGTCGCCGACCGGAGAGCCGGCCGGGTCCCGGACCTCGTGCTCTCGCTGCAGCATCCGCCTACCTACACCCTCGGCAAGCGGCGCACCGACCACAACCTGCTCGTGCCGGAGTCAAGCCTCGCGGGCCTCGGCGCCGAGCTCTACCGCACGGAGCGGGGCGGCGACGTCACCTTCCACGGCCCGCGCCAGGCCGTGCTCTACCCCATCCTCTCGCTCCGGGACATTGGGCTAGGCGCGCGGAGGTATGTCGAGGGGCTCGAATCCGCCATGATCGAGGTTGCCTCTCTGTACGGCGTCAAGGCGCGGCCGGGGGGCGCCTGCGAGACCGGCGTGTGGGTCGGGGACAGGAAGATTGGGGCCATCGGGGTCAGGATCTCGTCAGGGTTTACCTGCCATGGCCTGGCCTTCAACATCGACCCTGATTTGGGCTACTTCAAGCACATCGTGCCCTGCGGCATTGCTGACAAGGAGGTCACATCGCTGCGGCGGGAGGCCGCGGTGGAACTCCCTCCTGACGAGGTGATCCATGGTCAGCTCGTGCAGAGCTTGGCGACAACCTTCCGTTTCAGTGATGTTAAAGTCAAGGATGATTCCGAGTGTGCAGACATGATTAGCTCAGCTGCAACTGAGCAACACTGATATGTATTTTGCTCTTTGTACTTTTGTATACTGGGATTTTGCCTCGACACCTAGTTATAAACTTTTGGGTTTCAAAATTTTCCTCTGATAATGTTGGTCGTAAATGAAGGTGCTTCCCATGCTGTTGGCAAGAGCTAACATCTGAACCATCCTATTAGTGTGGTGTCTTCTTGGTATTGCTTTAAACAGCATCCTGCTTCATGAAGATAATAATTGTGTGTGTGGATATATATCAGCTTGGTTGAAATATATGGGAGAACACCTTGCCACGGTAACAACATTGGAGAAGTCGTCAGATTTTGCTTGTTTCAGATAAGCGGAAACAAAGGTAATCTTCATATGGTATAGGCCAACAGTGAAAACCTGAACAAGCCTATTTGTCTCTGCTTGGTATTCTTTTGACCGGAGATGGCAAATTCTGTGGATATATTACACTGTTAACAGATGGTGTGGGTGTTATATGGAGCTACCAAATGTTGATACTGAAATTTTCCTCTATTATTGAGCATGCAGACCTTTTGTCTTATTTGATGTCGTGTCCTTGTTTTGTTCTCTCTTGATGATCAGGTCCATTTGGACAAGCCCTGGCTGCTGTAGGATGCTTGAAGGCAAAGAGGTCTTTAAGAATGTAATTCATGTGTAAATTTGCACCAATAACCTCTCCAACTGTGGAATATAATCTATTTTCGTTCCTCCGACTTCAGCAGGTCTCCTGAAATATTGCATAATATTGATTTTTCGCTGAGATGGTAAGGCTGGTATGTTGCTACGCCATGCACAAATAAAATGATCTTACACATTCGCCTGAACTGGATTTTGCTTATTGCATTGGCATCCTGCTATTGATGGCCAATGTACAAAATATGGTTTGGAATAAGATTGCTGCCCATCTTTCATGTTCATCTACTCGTGGTCTTTTCTATCACCAAGATGTTTGGTAACTTGTTTATGGCCATGCTGCATATATTTATACTATGATGATTTGAGAGCTCTGCCCTCTGTCACCGTGTGTGTGTTCCTACCCTAATCGCCTAATCCATTCTTATTGTGTACTAGTACTATGTAGCATAATAATAGGGTAAGGAATGTATTCATTGCTTTTGAAGGTACAAGATGCTGCAGTGTCTCAACAGAAATAACATGAGAGTTTGCAGAAATGAACTCTGCCTTCTGAATTAGCAGTGGTATTTCATTTCAATTGAACTAAGAAAATCTTGGCCACATCCCACATGCAAGTATCTGGTGCTCTAGCATGCGTGTAGATGGGAAAAAACATGTGTATCATATTAGTTCTTTGAGGTAAGATCAATTGTCTTCCACTGATCCATTTACAAAAAATGGAAGAATCTGATAGAACCGAATCTCCCTGCATCTATGTCTTCGGAAATGTATGCATCTTGGCACTCGGTGCTGCAGGACTGGAGATCAGCACAGGCCGTCTTTTGCTCCACAACGCCGGGGGCCCAGGAAGAAAGCGCCTCTGAACGCAGCGCAAGGGGCTTGTTCTTGCTCTCCGAAGGCGTGCCGCGTGGCGCCGCACTCGAAGAAGGCGAGCTCGCATTGGCTCCCGGCTCCTGAGCCCCGGATGAATCAAAGCAGATGGAGACTGCCTTTCCAGATGCGGTCTGCAGCTGGAACTCTGTGGGAGTGAGGGCAAGGAAGGCGCTGTTGCATGAGTGCTCGTTGTAGTATGTGACTTGGTACAATGGGGGGTCGCTGTGATCTTTCTGCTGAATCTGCTTGGTGGCCGGGCAGTTCATGTTGTCTTTGTAGGTGCATCTGTAGTAGTACCTGTGGCAGGATAGAAAGAAGAAGACGAATCTTCTGTGAGTAAATCGAAGAACTGAGGCTTCTTCTCATATATTGGTAAGTTTGTTACACTGTGCATCCCTATGGTAGATTTGGATGAGAAGAATGAAAAGACCACCCAGGAATCATGAGAGAGAGGCCGGTAAAAGACTTGTGATGTGCCTAGACGAGGCGCTAGATACTAATGGTTTTTTTGGGAGCACATGCAGATGCAGATCACCAAATGAGGATGAGGACGAGGAGACCAAAGGCGGGATACGAACCTGGGAAAGTTGCAGTTGTTGATCTTCTTCTCGCCGTACTTCCTCCATTGGTGGCCGTCGTTGTGCGGCGCAAAGGTATCCACCTTCCTCATGCGCTTCTCTTTCCTGCAAGTTTGTTTCATTTCAGAAACAAATCAAGAGAGGTTACTCCGATTGAACTGACCGCGCGCGCGCGCGCGCACACACACACACACACATATATATAGAGAGAGAGAAAAGAAAGATGCAAAGAAGCAGAAAACTGACCTTGATCCATGGCCTAGAAGGTGTGATTGATTTGGGCTCGGCACGGGAGACATTGTTTCCCAGTCCCAGAGCAAGAAAGGAAGCGCGGAGGAGAGGAGAGGAAGAAGAAAGGAAAAGAAAGGTATGAGGAGCTAGCCTTAATCAGAAGCGTACTAGAGCAGGGCGCCCCTTTTAGCTTAACGTCAAGACCTCTATAATTGAGTCCCTGATGCAGCGCATGGATTATAAAACTCCCCCTCCCCCTCATAAACTGAGACCGGCAAGGGAGGAGGGAGAGATGCAAAGATAATCTTGTCCTCCCTCCCTCCCTACCCGGCTCCCAGTCCCAGAGGGCAGAGGAGCAGAGCGTATCGCTATCACGTGCTCCCCCGCACCGACGGGCCGCCCGCGACCCCGAGAAATTTCTCCGCACCTTCTTGGGCGAAAGCCCTACAAGTGGCCTCGGGTGATGTGTTCCGGCCCTTTTTTTATGGCGCCAAGCACTGTCATCGATCTCGCAACTGGGTCTAACAATAATAACCCCCCCTTCCCCCTCCGTTGATCGGGACTCGCCCGCCTATATTGTATTCGGCCGGACCGGTTCAAATCTTGTCCAAAATGGAAGTTTGGTAGCGCCCGGCGATTAAACTAGTCGCCGGATTCTTCTTGGCTCGCGGAGGCCGGGAATCGTCTCGTTGCTTGGGAGGGGAGACTAGCTGATACCTAACGCACATCCACGGTTTGCACGGTTTTTTTTATAAGACCCGCACTGCCGCACAGCCAACTTGAGGCCGGAAGGAATCTCTAAAGCTCCCCCCTAAATTAGGACCCCGCCCCCCCAAACATGAGATCATCCCTGAGGTTTTCTCCTCCTCCCAACTGCAACTGGATGGATGCCTGGTCACCCCCACCATTATGTTATGCTGCAAATGCAAATCGCCCTCTGCTCTGCATCACCATGCCGCTCTGGCTCGTCGATGCGTCGGGTACTCGCGTCGGGTCTTCCCAACCAGTAAAAGCATCTCTTGCCGTTCTCCTCCTCTGTAGAAATAGGAGTAATATACTCCTATGTTTCTTTTCTGAGAGCTCTGAAATAGTATTCTCTTGTGAAATGTTGACTGGCAAGCCAGGCACAGCACCATGTCCATGTTATTGTTTCCAGCCAGAATGGCAACCATGACCTACTACAACTATTCTCCTGGTTTTCTTTTCTTTTCTTCTCCATATAATAAAATGATAATAAAAAAAACGGGGTGTTGATCCTTGACCATGTACTCCTCCAAGACAGCTCACAAATGCCGCAAGGTCAAAGAATTCAAAGAGAAGGAAACCAAGTGTTACCAGATCACATACTTTATTCCTCGCGGGAAGAAAAGATCACATTGTTTATTCTACCAGCATGTTACTATAATTAAGACCTGCTTAGCCAAAGCTCTGACCTTTTAACCCATTTCCTCCCCCCCTGTAGTAATTTACAAACACTATGAGGCGGGGACACGTAGCCCCTTTTTTAATTGCCTTCTTCTAGAAGTAGGACAGGTAACGCCTTCTCATTGGCCGTTCGGCAGAGAGGGGGAAGGGGGATGCATGCCATCCAGATCTTGGCTTATTCATTGACTTTGCACACTATTTTTATTTTCGCAGTATAGTAAATGTCCAGCTAATTGAGTTGGTTACCAACTAAAATAGGGCGTCACAGTCCTGATGAGAAAACAGATAAAATAAGCCGTAGAAGTGTGGCCACAATGAAGTACACGATTAACAATCCAGAGCCAAGAGATAGAAAAAGTGTGCAAGTGCGGCGCGTCGACGTTCAGACCTGCAAATATCAGCGAACGCCATAGACTCATTGTTAAATTAATACAGTGTAACTACCCAAAAAACATGGAAATAAATACGCAGGAGTAGTTTTTTTTTTTGCCGGGAATAAATACGGAGTAGTTATCCAAATATACAGTACATGGTTAGGCACTAAAACCTACTCCACCAAAGGATATATATGTTGCGGCACATGGATATAGTCTTTGAAACCCAACTTTGACGTCTTTAGTGTATTGGTTTGTGAAAGCAATTTAGAAATGTCACAATTCTAGAATACACCTTTTTCATTTTGATCAGTCAAAGTGATCCTTTTTATGTATCAATAGTCAAAGGGAGATATTTGACTACACATTGTTGGGTCATCCCCCCCCCCCTCCCCCCCTGGCTGTACCGGATATTGCGGTGGTAATCGATTCTGATATATTTCAATAACATTTTGTTGTATGAGACATGAATATTTCGATAAGTAATATAAAAACTATAACTTAGAATACATATGATATTTTTTATTATTATTGTGAGGTTGTAAAATATTTATTATACATAAGTACATAATATTACATGCATAGTTGCATGTTGAGGTAGACTTTTTCAACCATAGCTGCATGATATGATGAACCTTTTCCCATAAATGATTGCATGTTGAGATAAATAAATTAATGAAGATCATCTATCATTTCTTTAATTTTGATCTTGTATAACCAACAAGACAACAGATGATTATACATCTAAAATTCAATCTAGTTTCGCCTCTCTATATAAGAAATATTACTATTCCATGGTAATGCATGGGATGAAGTGGTCATCTTGTTATCTTTTAGAGATATGGGAAATTAATATATATGGTTCATTTTATATATATACTCCTCTTCATTGTTGACAGTTGTTGTTCTAGTGCACTGGTCTCATGGAGCCTTACCACGACGCCTCTCCGACGGTTTAGTACAACAAGTTTGGCCCAGCTCCAGTGAGGGAGGGATGATGACGATGGCGCGCCATTGGCTCATGCCGGTGTTTGTAGTCGTCGCTAGGTGTTCTACGAACATGGATGTAATCTTTATTATTTCTATGCCCTCGGTACTGCCATGGCATGATGAGTACTCCCTTCGTCCTTGAAAGAGTGTATTTCTAACTTTGTTGGAGGGTCATACTATCTCAAAGTTTGATCGAGTTTGTGTAAATATATGTCAATGCTTATGAAACCAAATAGTTATATGACGAAAATATATTTTGTCATGAATCTAGTGCTACTAATTTGATGGCATAAATGCTGGTCTATTACTGTATAAATACAATCAAATATAAAAAAATTTAACTTTTCAAGAAAGTTGGAAGTACACTCTTTTAAAGACGGAGGGAGTAGACAAAAAATTTCCTCGCAAAGAAAAGGAAGACTCTGAATTGCTTTGAGAAAGATTGAAACAAGATACAAGCATCGACCTTTAGTAAAAGAACTTGAAATGTCCGGTCCGAGTATAGTAATGCTTGCTAGTCCTAGTAAAACTTTGTAGAAGTAAATTAACACTGGGTTGTGAGCCGCCGGCACTAGAGCCAAACACCAGACGGCAAAGTTTTGGTTAGAGAATAGCGCCAAACCGCATAATATCTCGTGTTAAATGATTGTACGAACCAGGGCACATTTCTTAGCTCAGTCGTTACTTATGTGGAAGGTAGCACTTGTTATTCGCTGATTGGTCTTTGTTAAGAAGTGACCCCACTTTTTCGAGTCAAAATAAACTAAATCTCTGAGTGGCGCAAGCCGGCAAGTCTGGTCGCCAATAAAAAGTAGGGAGTATTCGTCATCGCTTCTTCATCCATCCATTAACTAAGACAGGGACGAGAAGATTGAAACTTTCTTGAGCTGCTCTGCTTTTTCTTCAGCAAATTGATGTGCTTCTAGCTGGAACTCAGTAGAGTATTTGTTTAGGAAGTCTCTAGGGCGGACGGAGACGGACCACCGTTGGTCAGAGTAAATTAGATTGGGCAGTAGCTCGAAATGTCTTTCCTGGGACTGGGAGGCTAGAACTGGGAAAAAAGCAACAGAAAAGAAATGCCGACAATCCTGTTGGCGCCCATGGTTAACTTTTCCGGTTGGGCGGATTAGTCATGCGTGATAAGGTGGCCGGTGCTCAGTGTTAGCAGCTCTTCTTCCCACGTCGTCACCACACCTCCGGTTTATTCATTCCTTTATTTAAAATGCCGTCAAACTTTTCATCCAGGAACAACAACAAATGTGTGTCAATGTTTCGTTTCTTTATCCAGTGTTTTTCTTTCATTTGTCCTGCACGTTTCATTTCAATGTGAGCAATCCTACAGAACAAAATCTCGAAATGGTCTCAATGTGAGCAAAGCTTATCTTAGTTCTGTAGGATTTTGGTTCGTTTGAGGACATGTACAATGGAGGCATCACCATGCATATGCCCCAGTGAATCCACGCAAGTCTGAAGGAATGAAACCACCGTCTTGCAATATTCTGGGCATCGGAGGCACTAGTCTGTGGTCCAGATTTTCCAGTGACTCTGTTCCTTTCCTACGTCAAGCACACCGGGGCTTCTCTTGCTTTTTTGGTGCATACTCCTCTTTTCTCTTCTCTCTCTTTGCTTTTCACATGAGGAGGCTGGCTCTTCTGCAAGCATCACCTTTGGTCTGCAGGCAACACCTTTCGCTGAGCTGGGCTCGTTAAGATAGACGTGGCAGCTGGGGCACTAGTCCATGCTGGAGCATTGGCCATGCCCTGATTGCATCACAGAAAAAACAAAGGATTTTTTAAGGAGGTTTGAGTGGATGCTAATTTTTTTATAAAATATAATGCAAAGGAGTCCTTAGGGAAAATTCATATAGGATTCAATCAACACAGGAAGAACTCCTAAGAATTCCAATCCTATAAAATTCATATAAAATCCTTTATACCAAAGGAACTCTGAAAATGAAGATGGGCATTGAGCAATTGAGAGTGAACAAAAGCTTCTTTTTTTGGAATCAATTCTAATAGGCTTACTCGTGACGCGTCGGTCGCGCACGCGCATGCTATGCGTCACAGTGGGTCCTTCGCACATTCCCCCTTTTCGCTCTTTTCTCCCACCACCCCGTGGTCGCATCCCCCCATTCCCCATTCTCCTCTTCTTCTTTCCACCAGCGGCCAGCGTTTGCTCCCAATCCGCACGCGCGGCCGATGTTATGAGAGGTTCCCACCACCCACCCAACGCGAGGGCCACTAGCGATGCTATGTAGGGAGGCACTTAGGATGCGAGGAGAAGCCTGCGGGCATAGGTCGTAGGGGGATCCATACCCACCATGACGTGATAAAGGGCGGGAGGAGGGGTGATGCTACTTTAGGAGGCAAACCATTGTTTGCTACAATGACGGCGGCTCGCCAAGGTATGAGATGTTGGTTGCGATACTACTAGGGATGCCATGCCCTCTGACAAAGACGGAAGAGTGAGCTTGCTGCGGTGGCTGCGACCACCCCACCACAAAAAAAACACTCATGTGTTGGTACGTGTTTGTCATAGTAGGTCATGTTTTCTCTCGTGCATGTACATCCATAATGATTTTATGACAGAATCAAGATAGCCATACCTATTGAAAGGATCGATATGGTTGACTAGATGGGGGTGAATAGGCTAGCAATTTTTAGTTTTTCTTGACAAATTGGGTAAAGCAACAAATAGGTTGTCTAGATATGCAACTAGGTGAACAACCTATATGATGCTAACAAAGGAAACAACACAAGCAAGAAAGGAGTATAACACAAGTAAAGCTTGCACAAAGTAAAGGTAAGAGATAACCATGAGTGGAGACGAGGATGTGTTACCGAAGTTCCTTCCCTTTGAGGGGAAGTACGTTTCCATTGGAGCGGTGTGGAGGCACAATGCTCCCCAAGAAGCCACTAGGACCACCGTATTCTCCTCACACCCTCACACAATGCGAGATGGCGTGATTCCACTAGTGGTGCCCTTGAATGCGGCGACCGAACCTTTACAAACAAGGTTGGGGTAATCTCCACAACCGAGTTAGAGGCTCCCAACAACACCACGAAGCTTCACCATAATGGAATGTGGCTCCGAGGTGACCTCAACTGTACAGGCTGCTCAAACACCCAAGAGTAACAAGATCCGCAAGGGATTAGTGGGGGAATCAAATTTCTCTTGGTGGAAATGTAGATCGGGGCCTTCTCAACCAATCCCTAAAAAATCAACAATTTGATTGGCTAGCGAGAGAGATCGGGCGAAAATGAGCTTTGGAACAACAATGGAGTTTGGGGAGGAAGAGGTAAGCCTTCTAGAGGAAGAATACCCCCTTTATATAGCGGGGGACAAATCCAACCGTTATGTAGCCCTCAGCCTGCACATAGGTGGTACTACCGCTCGGGGAGCCGTACTACCACCCAAACGGTAGTGACAGGAAGTAAGTGCAATGACATGATACGTCTCCAACGTATATATAATTTTTGATTGTTCCATGTTGTTTTATTATCAATCTTGGATGTTTTATAATTATTTTATATCATTTTTTTGGTACTAACCTATTGACATAGTGCCCAGTGCCAGTTCCTGGTTTTTCCATGTTTTTTACATCGCATGAAATCAATATCAAACAGAGTCCAAATGGAACGAAACTTTACGATGATTTTTTATGGGGGCCAAAAGGAAGCAGATGGGCCCTGGTTGCACCTGGGGTGCCCCGAGAGGGGCACAACCCACCAGGGCCCTGGCGCGCCCCGGTGGGTTGTGCCCACCTCGGGTGCCCCCCCGGACCGCCTCTTTGCTCTATAAATACCCAAATATTCCCAAAACCCTAGGTGAGTCGACGAAATATTCATCCAGCCGCCGCAGAGTCCAGAAACACCAGATCCAATCTAGACACTGTCACGGAGGGGTTCACCACTTCCATTGGTGCCTCTCCGATGATGCGTGAGTAGTTCTTTGTAGACCTTCGGGTCCGTAGTTAGTAGCTAGATGGCTTCATCTCTCTCTCTCTTGATTCTCAATACAATGGTCTCTTGGAGATCCATATGATGTAACTCTTTTGCGGTGTGTTTGTTGGATCGATGAACTTCGAGTTTATGATAAGATCTATGTTTTTATATCCATGAAAAAATTTGAGTTTCTTTGATCTCTTTTATGCATGATATCTTATAGCCTCGTATTTATTCTCCGATATTTGGGTTTTGTCTGGCCAACTCGATCTATTTATCTTGCAATGGGAAGAGGTGCCCGGTAGTGGGTTCGATCTTACGGTGTTTGATCCCAGTGACAGAAAGGGAACCGACACATATGTATCGTTGCTACTAAGGATAAAAAGACGAGATCTATATCTACCGCCATATAGATAAACGGATCTTGTCTACATCATGTCATCGTTCTTATTGCATTACTCTGTTTTTTCATGAACTTAATACACTAGATGCATGTTGGATAGCGGTCGATGTGTGGAGTAATAGTAGTAGATGCAGGCAGGAGTCGGTCTACTAATCTTGGACGTGATGCCTATGTAATATCGTCATAATTATTTGAAATTCTATCAATTGCCCAACAGTAATTTGTTTTACCCACCGTTTGCTATTTTTCTTGAGAGAAGCCACTAGTGAAACCTACAGCCCCCGGGTCTTATTTCTCATATATTTGCCTTTGCGGTCTACTTTTTCCTTACTTTTATTTTTAGATCTATTAAACCAATAATACAAAAACACTTTGCTACACTTTATTTTATTTGCGATCTATTTATCCAATCTATTACAATCTTTTTACCGTCACACATCAATTTCTGGTGCCGTTACCCGAAAGGGATTGACAACCCCTTTAACACGTCGGGTTGCAAGGTGTTGTTATTTGTGTGCAGGGGTTGTTTACGTTGTGTTGCTTGGTTTTCGTACTGGTCCTATAACCTTGGTTTCATAACTAAGAGAAATACCTACCGTCGATGTGCTGCATCATCCCTCCCTCTCCAGGGAAATACTGACGTAGTTCCAGCTGCCATCAAGGAGAATTTCTGGCGCTGTTGCCGAGGAACATCTTCAACATAACCAGGTTCCTAATCACAAATCTCATCTCCTTGCAATTTACATTATTTTTCATTTGCGTCTCGTTTTCCTCTCCCCCACTTCACAAAAATTTGCCATTTTATTCGCCTCTCTTTTTCCGTTCACCATTTTCTTGCCGGATCTGTTTTTGAGTGCAATCTTGTTGTGTGGTCATCATGACTCAAGAGAACATCAAGTTATGTGATTTCTCAAATACCAATAACAATGATTTTATTGGCACTCCGCTTGCTCCTCCCGCCACTAGTGCGGAGACTTGTGATATTAATACTGCTTTGCTGAATCTTGTTATGAAAGACCAATTTTCCGCTACTCCTAATAAGGATGTCGCGTCCTATCTTAATACCTTCGTGGAATTGTGCGATATGCAAAAGAAAAAAGATGTGGACAATGATGTGGTCAAGATGAAATTATTTCCGTTTTCCTTGCGTGATTCTGCAAAAATCTGGTTCTCTTATTTGCCTCGTAATAGTATCGATTCTTGGAATAAGTGCAAAGATGCTTTTATCACTAAGTATTTTCCTCCCGCAAAAATTATTTCCCTTAGAACCCAGATCATGAATTTCAAGCAACTTGAACATGAGCATGTTGCGCAATCTTGGGAAAGGATGAAAATGATGCTGAGGAATTGCCCAACTCATGGGTTAAATCTTTGGATGATCATACAAAAAAATTATGAGGGATTGAATTTTGTTTCTCATAATCTTTTAGTTCCGCTGCGGGTGGTACTTTTATGGGAATTACTTTGGGTGAAGCCACCAAATTTCTTGATAATATTATGGCAAATTATTCTCAATGGCATACCGAAAGAGCTCCTACTAGTAAAAAGATTAATTCGGTTGAAGAAATTTCTTCTTTGAGTGATAAAGTTGATGCTCTTATGAAATTGGTTGCTATTAAAATGCCTTTGTCTTTTTGATTGAGCAAAATAGTGATGCCATTGATGTGAATTTTATCTCTAGAAATAATTTCAACAACAATGCTTATAGAGGTAATTTTAATCCTAGGCCTTTTCCTAGTGATTCCTCTAATAATTATGGTAATTCCTATGGAAATCAATATTATAATAATAATAGGAACACCTCTGATCTTGAAAATAATATTAAAGAATTTATCAACACACAAAAAGTTTTCAACAATTCCATAGAAGAAAAGTTGAAAAAATTGATGATTTGTCTAGAAGTGTTGATAGAATTGTTCATGATGTGGAAAATCTCAAGATGAATTTTTTTGTGCCTAAAGTAGATGAATCAATTAAAGTTGTTTATGTTTCTATGGATGAAAGTAAGAAAAGAACTGCTATGCTTAGAGCTAAAAGAGAATTTTTGGAAAAAGCTTTTTCTAGTGATTATTCTTGCAAAAGTGATAAAGATCTTAAAATGATTGGTGTTTCTTCTATTGATTCCTTGTTTAGTAAAGTTAAGAATGATAAAAGGGACTGGAGAAGAGTCAACTTTAGGTAGAAGGCATCCCGATATTTCGGAGGGTGAAAATATTGTTGAGAAAATTGATGAAAGTGGGTTTGAAGAGGTCAGAACTTTAGCTAGTGATGCACCCACTATTTTGGATTACAAAGACTTTAATTATGATAGTTGCTCTTTGATTGATTGTATTTATTTGTTGCAATCCATGATAAATTCACCCCATGCTTATGAACAAAATAAAGCTTTTACTAAACATATTGTTGATGCCATAATGAAAAATCTTGAAGAAAAATTGGAATTAGAAGTCTCAATTCCTAGAAAATTGCATGATGAGTGGGAACCTACTATCAAAGTCAAGATTAAAAATTATGAGTGGTTTGCTTTGTGTGACTTGGGTGCTAGTGTTTCTACAATTCCGAAATCTTTATGTGATGTGCTTGGTCTTACCAATCTTGAAGAATGTTCCTTGAATTTGCACTTGGCGGATTCCACTATTAAATAGCCTATGGGAAGAATTAATGATGTTCTTATTCTTGAAAATAGGAATTATGTGCCCATAGATTTTATTGTTCTTGATATTGATTGCAATCCGTCTTGTCCAATTATTCTTGGTAGACCATTTTTACGCACTATTGGTGCCGTGATTGATATGAAAGAAGGCAATATTAAGTTACAATTTCTTTTGAGGAAGGGTATGAAACACTTTCCTAGAACTAGAATTAATCCACCTTATGAATCAATCATGAGGGCATCTTATGGATCTCGAACCAAAGATGACAAAACTTAGATCCTTGCTTTATGCCTAGCTAAGGGCGTAAAACTATAGTGCTTGTTGGGAGGCAACCCAATGAATAAATTTATTTTTGCTTGTTGCTTTATGTTCTTGTGTGTTTACACAATTATGCTACTGTTATGATTGTGTTTTTTATGTTTTAATTAGTGTTTGTGCCAAGTAAAGCCTTTAGGATCTTCTTGGGCAATAGTTGTTTGATCTTGCTGAAAAAACAGAAAGTTTGCGCTCACGAAATTAATTTTAATTTTTTACCAGAGGGCAATAAAATACGCATTCCAATTGCAGTAGATCAATATACAAATTTCTCAGGTCTTCCTATTTTTTCAGAGTTTTTTGAGTTACATAAGTATTCGAAATAGTCAGATGGCTACAGACTGTTCTGTTTTGACAGATTCTGTTTTCTTTGTGTTGTGTGCTTATTTTGATGGCTCTATGGTTTTCTTTGATGAGTTTTTGCCATAGAAAAGTTGGAATACAGTAGATATAATACAAAAACAAAATATGAATTGGTTTGATACAACACTTATAGTAGTGGTTTATTATTCTTATACTAACGGATCTCACGAAGGCTTTGTTGAGTTTTGTGTGATTGAAGTTTTCAAGTTTTGGGTTATCTTACGATGGATGAAGGAAGGATGTAAGAGCCTAAGCTTGGGGATGCCCCGACATCCCAAGCTATTATCCAAGAATGAGCAACCAATTAAGCTTGGGGATGCCCCCGAGTGGCATCCCCACTTTCTTCCAACAACTATCGGTATTTTACTCGAGACTATATTTTTATTCGTCACATGATATGTGTTTTGCTTGGAGCGTCTTGTATGATGTGTCTTTGCTTGTTTTATTTTGTGTTTTAAGTTATCAATCCTTGCTGGACACACCTATTTGAGAGAGCCAAAATTATGTCATGACTTGTTATAATTGCTCTCTATGCTTCACTTAAATCTTTTATGAGCTAGGACTTGCTCTAGTGCTTCACTTATACCTTTTTGAGCACAGTGTGCTTTGTTATTTTTGAAGAAATGCTATCTTGCTTCACTTAGATTTGTTTGAGAGTTAGTAAAATTTTGAAGAAATTCTCTCTTGCTTCACTTAAATATTTTGAGAGAAAGAAAATTTGTTATGCTCATGATCTTCACTTATATTTGGTTGAGCTTATGAAAAGCAACTCATGAGAATTAGTCCCAAAGTGATAGATATCCAACAAGGATAAAGAAAAAGGAAATGTCATGAACATCATTGGACAAAATAAACTTGATTCTTAGTAATAGTTTTGAGATATGATGATGTGATATGTGAGTTATGTTGATGAGTAATTGTGTTCTAGTAAGAATATTGGTGTTAAGGTTTGTGATCCCCTATGCAAGTATGAAAGTTAATAGTCATGCAATGAAAATTATATCCTACTTGTGGTGCATTATTCGGTGTTAATTATGCTTAATGCTTGCTTATGAGATTATTCGTTTCTTGGTTGGTCGCTTCCCAATCTTTTGCTAGCCTTCATTTTGCACTAAGTATGACCTCTACTTGTGCATCCAAAATCCTTTAAACCAGTTTTGCCACATGAGTCCACTATATCTACCTATATGTGGTATTTTTTTGCCGTTCTAAGAAAATTTGCATGTGCCATCTCTAGTTTTCAAAATAAACTTCTTTTCTGTGTGTTTGTTTCGCTCGCGGAGCGGTGAGGGGTGGCTAATATTTTCCATGTTAGATGTGTTATTCTCAAGATGAGTGTTTATTCACTTGTCATTGCACAAGAGTACGACAAAGGTATTAGGGATGCCCAATACAGAAATGCAAAAAAGAAATGAATTTACTTTATGTTTTCAAATAATAAATTCCTTGGAATATGGAGGGCACTCGTGGATACGGTTAGCCATGGAAAGTGAAAGTTATGGTGGAAAAAGGAATAAGCTTTATTTTCTATTTGGGAACCGCCTATGATATATTTATGCATGGAAAGTATTGGGAACTCTAAGTCGTTTTCGTTGGTGGGATGGATACACCTCCCAAAGTGTTTTTATCTCAAATTTTTTGCTTTGAGCTCTGGCACCTCTACAAATCCCTACTTCCCTCTGCGAAGGGACTTTCTTTTACTTTATGCAATTTTTATTTTGAAATTTGAGTCTCCATCTTCTCTCATAAAAAGCACCAACTAGGAGGAAATATGATTGTGCTCAAGTATTGGGTGTAGTTAATATTCGAGTGTGTTTCATGAATGGATCAATGTTTGAGCATGATGGGCTAGGGATAACTTATTTTAGGATTGATATTTTGAAAGACATGGTTGCTTGTTGATATGCTTGAGTATCTAAATTATTATGTCAAAACAATACTATTGCTTTGAATCACATAAAAGTCCAAATGTCCATGCTATAAAGAAAAGAATATGATATGACTTGATGAACAACACTCCACATCAAAAATTCTATTTTTATCACTTACTTACTCGAGGACGAGTAGGAGTTAAGCTTGGGGATGCTTATACGTCTCCAACGTATCTATAATTTTTGATTGTTCCATGCTGTTTTATTATCAATCTTGGATGTTTTATAATCATTTTATAGTCATTTTATATCTTTTTTGGTACTAACCTATTGACATAGTGCCCAGTGCCAGTTCCTGTTTTTTCACATGTTTTTTACATCATAGGAAATCAATATCAAACGGAGTCCAAATGGCATGAAACATTATGATGATTTTTTATGGGCCAAAAGGAAGCAGATGGGCCTTGGTTGCACCTGGGGGGGTGCCCCGAGGGGGGGGGGCACAACCCACCAGGGCGCGCCAGGAGGCCCTGGCCCGCCCCGGTGGGCTCTGCCCACCTCTGGTGCCCCCGGACCGCCTCTTTGCTCTATAAATACCCAAATATTCCCAAAACCCTAGGTGAGTCGACGAAATATTCATCTAGCCGTCGTAGAGTCCAGAAACACCAGATGCAATCTAGTCACCATCACAGAGGGGTTCACCACTTCCATTGGTGCCTCTCTGATGATGCGTGAATAGTTCTTTGTAGACCTTCGGGTCTGTAGTTAGTAGCTAGATGGCTTCATCTCTCTCTCTCTCTCTCTCTCTCTTGATTCTCAAGACAATGGTCTCTTGGAGATCCATATGATGTAACTCTTTTGCGGTGTGTCTGTTGGGATCGATGAACTTCGAGTTTATGATCAGATCTATGTTTTTATATCCATGAAAGTATTTGAGTTTCTTTGATCTCTTTTATGCATGATCTCTTATAGCCTCGTATTTCTTCTCCGATATTTGGGTTTTGTCTGGCCAACTCGATCTATTTATCTTGCAATGAGAAGAGGTTCTCGGTAGTGGGTTCGATCTTACGGTGCTTGATCCTAGTGACAGAAAGGGAACCAACGCGTATGTATCATTGCTACTAAGGATAAAAAGATGAGATCTATATCTACCGCCATATAGATAAACGGATCTTGTCTACATCATGTCATCATTCTTATTGCATTACTCCGTTTTTTCATGAACTTAATACACTAGATGCATGCTGGATAGTGGTCGATGTGTGGAGTAATAGTAGTAGATGCAGGCAGGAGTCGGTCTACTAATCTTGGACGTGATGCCTATGTAATATCGTCATAATTATTTGAAGTTCTATCAATTTCCCAACAGTAATTTGTTTACCCACCATTTCCTATTTTTCTTGAGAGAAGCCATTAGTGAAACCTACGGCCCCCGGGTCTTATTTCTCATATATTTGCCTTTGCGATCTACTTTTTCCTTACTTTTATTTTCAGATCTATTAAACCAAAAATACAAAAACACTTTGCCGCACTTTATTTTATTTGCGATCTATTTATCCAATCTATTACAATCTTTTTACCGTCACACACCAATTTCTGGCGCCGTTACCCGAAAGGGATTGACAACCCCTTTAAAACGTCGGGTTGCAAGGTGTTGTTATTTGTGTGCAGGGGTTGTTTACGTTGTGTTGCTTGGTTCTCTTACTGGTTCGATAACCTTGGTTTCATAACTGAGGGAAATACCTACCGCCGCTGTGCTGCATCATCCCTCCCTCTCCGGGGAAATACTGGCGTAGTTCCACCTACCATCATGACACACAAGTCACGGGCCAGTAGTGCCACCGGAGTGGTACTACTGCTCGCCCCAGTGGTACTACTGCTGAGGTTGTGGTACCACTTCACTATGGTAGCAGGGGCTGCAGTAGTATGGTAGCAACGGTACTACCGCCCAGAATGGATGGTACTACCGCTTACAGCCGGAACCGCCGCTTCCTACTTCCGCTGAGGAAAATAGAGGATTGCTGAAGAGCAGAGCCACGAGCGGTACTGGCAGCGGTAGTAGGCGCGGTACTACCGCTTACAAGCGGCACTATGGCTCCTACTAACACTTGCTCTACTAGGTCAAAAGGGGTTGCACAGAGGTGAGCATGAGTGTGATAGCCTGGCTTATTAGGGATGATAGACTACTCATATCAATAAGGAATTCCTTCTTTTCCGGAAGCCCATTCGGACAGAATTCCAATGTTAAGCGTGCTCAGCTTGGAGTAATTTCAGGTTGGGTGACCGACTGGGAAGTTTCTCCCGGGTGCGCACGAGTGAGGACAAAGTGCATAGAAAAGACTAGTATTGATATGTGGGGCCAGTCTAGATCCCGCCAGGAGTAACGACCACCGGCGGGTGTGTTCGGGGCGTTACAAGTTGGTATCAGAGCCGACCCTCGCGGTTATCCGGATGTTTGCGAACAGGTGTGCAGCCATGTTGTTCATGACGTTTGTGACCCGTCGTGGCACACGGCATGACACATGTACCAGACTGGAAGCACATACGTATGTGCCAAGAGGGAATGTTCATGTGGCCCGACGAGGACATCGGTTCCACTGAGTGGGGGTGTATGTGATAGCCTGGCTTATTAGGGATGATAGACTAGTCATATCAATAAGGCATTCCTTCTTTTCCGGAAGCCCATTCGGGCAGAACTCCAAAGTTAAGCGTGCTCAGCTTGGAGTAATTTCAGGATGGGTGACTGACTGGGAAGTTGCTCCCGGGTGCGCACGAGTGAGGACAATGTGCGCAGAAAAGACTAGTATTGATCTGTGGGGCCAATCTAGATCCCGCCAGGAGTAACGACCACCGACGGGTGTGTTCGGGCCGTTACAATGAGGGACTACCGCTGTACTACCGTGCAACCCATCGTGAAAAATCAAGACCTGAGCAGAAAGCAGTAGTACGCGCGGTACTAGTAGCGGTACTACCGCTTGTGAGTGACCTCTTTGCAAACAGAGGGAGAACTCCATCGAAACAAAAAGACAACGGGGGTGCAAAGTAGAATGTGTACGTGATGATCCCACCCAAATCTTTGTTGGAAATATGCTCTAGAGGCATTAATAAATTGGTTATTATCATATTCCTTGTTCACAATAAATGTTTATTATTCATGCTAGAATTGTATTGACTGGAAACTTAAATACATGTGTGAATCATAGACAACACAATGTTCCTAGTGAGCCTCTACTAGACTAGCTCATTGATCAAAGATGGTTAATGTTTCCTATGTTGGGGAACGTAACATGCAATTTCAAAAAAAAATCCTACGATCATGCAAGATCTATCTAGGAGATGCATAGCAATGAGACGGGGAGAGTGTGTCCACGTACCCTCATAGACCGAAAGCGGAAGCGTTAGGTTAACGCGGTTGATGTAGTCGAATGTCATCACGATCCAACCGATCCAAGTACCGAATGTACGACACCTCCGTGTTCAGCACAAGTTCAGCTTGATGACGTCCCTCGTGAAGGAAATATGCCCTAAAGGCAATAATAAATTTGTTATTTATATTTCCTTATATCACGATAATTTTTTATTATTCATGCTAGAATTGTATTAACCGGAAACTTAGTACATGTGTGAATACATAGACAAATAGAGTGTCCCTAGTATGCCTTTACTTGACTAGCTTGTTAATCAAAGATGGTTAAGTTTCCTAGCCATAGACATGTGTTGTCATTTGATGAACGGGATCACATCATTAGAGAATGATGTGATGGACTAGACCCATCCGTTAGCTTAGCACTATGATCGTTTAGTTTATTGCTATTGCTTTCTTCATGACTTATACATGTTCCTATGACTATGAGATTATGCAACTCCCGAATACCGGAGGAACACCTTGTGTGCTATCAAACGTCACAAGGTAACTGGGTGATTATAAAGATGCTCTACAGGTGTCTCCAATGGTGTTTTGTTGAGTTGGCATAGATCAAGATTAGGATTTGTCACTCCGTGTATCGGAGAGTATCTCTGGGCCCTCTCGGTAATGCACATCACTATGAGCCTTGCAAGCAATGTGACTAATGAGTTAGTCACGGGATGATGCATTACAGAACGAGTAAAGAGACTTGCCCGTGATGAGATTGAACTAGGTATGATGGTGCCGACGATCGAATCTCGGGCAAGTAACATACTGATGACAAAGGGAACAACGTATGTTGTTATGCTGTTTGACCGATAAAGATCTTCGTAGAATATGTAGGGACCAATATGAGCATCCAGGTTCCGCTATTGGTTATTCACCGGAGATGTGTCTCGGTCATGTCTACATAGTTCTCGAACCCGTAGGGTCCGCACGCTTAACGTTCGATGACGATATGTATTACGAGTTATGTGATTTGATGTACCGAAGGTTGTTCAGAATCCTGGATGAGATCACGGACATGACGAGGAGTCTCAAAATGGCCGAGACATAAAGATTCATATATTGGAAGGTTACATTCGGACAACAGAATGGTTCGGGTCATTTCGGATAAGTTTCGGAGTACCTGGGGTTACCGGAACCTCCTTCGGGAAGTTATTGGGCCTTATGGGCCTAGTGGTGGAAGAGAGGAGGCAGGCCAAGAGGTGGCGCACGCCCCCCCTAGCCCAAACCGAATTGGACTAGGGCTAGGGGGCCGGCCCCCCCTTTTCCTTCTCTTCTTCCTCTCCTTCCTTCTTCTCCTACTTGGACTAGGAATGGGGCAAACCTACTCCTACTAGGAGTAGGAATCACCCCCTTGGGCGCGCCCCTTGAGGCCGGCCCTCCTCCTCCTCCCCTCCTTTATATACGGGGAGGGGGCACTCCATAGACACACAAGTTGATCTTTAGCCATGTGCGGTGCCCCCCTCCATAGTTTTTACACCTCGGTCATATTGTTGTAGTGCTTAGGCGAAGCCTTGCGTCGGTAACTTCATCATCACCGTCAACACGTTGTCGTGCTGACGGAACTCACCCTCGAACTCAGCTAGATCAAGAGTACGAGGGACGTCACTGAGCTGAACGTGTGCAGATCGCGGAGGTGTCGTGCGTTCGGTACTTGATCGGTTGGATCGCGAAGACGTTCGACTACATCAACCGCTTTACTAAACGCTTCCACTTTTGGTCTACGAGGGTACATAGACACACTCTCCCCTCTCGTTGCTATGGATCTCCTAGATAGACCTTGCGTGATCGTAGGAATTTTTTGAAATACCACGTTCCCCAACAGTGGCATCTGAGCCAGGTCTATGCGTAGATGTTATATGCACGAGTAGAACGCAAAGAGTTGTGGGCGATAATAGTCATACTGCTTACCAGCATGTCATACTTTGATTCAGCAGTATTGTTGGATGAAGCAGCCCAGACCGACATTACATGACCGTGTTCATGAGACTGGTTCTACCGATGTGCTTCGCACATAGGTGGCTAGTGGGCGTCTGTTTCTCCAACTTTAGTTGAATTGAGTCTGACTACGCCCGGTCCTTGTTGAAGGTTAAAACAGCACACTTGATGAAAAATTGTTGTGGTTTTTGATGCTTAGGTAAGAACGGTTCTTGCTAAGCCCGTAGCAGCCACGTAAAACTTGCAACAACAAAGTAGAGGACATCTAACTTGTTTTTGCAGGGCATGCTGTGATGTGATATGGTCAAGACATGATTATATATAAATTGTTGTATGAGATGATCATGTTTTGTAACAAAATTATCGATAACTGGCAGGAGCCATATGGTTGTCGCTTTATTGTATGAAATGCAATCGCCATGTAATTGCTTTACTTTATCACTATGCGGTAGCGATAGTCGTGGAAGCAATAGTTGGCGAGACGACAATGATGCTACGATGGAGATCAAGGTGTCAAGCCGGTGACGATGGTGATCATGACGGTGCTTTGGAGATGGATATCAAAGGCACAAGATGATGATGTCCATATCATATCACTTATATTGATTGCATGTGATGTTTATCTTTTATGCATCTTATTTTGCTTAGTACGGCGGTAGCATTATAAGATGATCTCTCACTAAATTTCAAGGTATAAGTGTTCTCCCTGAGTATGCACCGTTGCTACAGTTCATCGTGCCGAGACACCACGTGATGATCGGGTGTGATAAGCTCTACGTTCACATACAACGGGTGCAAGCCAGTTTTGCACAAGCAGAATACTCAGGTTAAACTTGAAGAGCCTAGCATATGTAGATATGGCCTCAGAACACTGAGACCGAAAGGTCAAGCGTGAATCATATAGTAGATATGATCAACATAGTGATGTTCACCATTGAAAACTTCTCCATCTCACGTGATGATCGGACATGGTTTAGTTGATATGGATCACGTGATCATTTAGATGACTAGAGGGATGTCTATCTAAGTGGGAGTTCTTAAGTAATATGATTAATTGAACTTTAATCTATCATGAACTTAGTACCTAATAGTATTTTGCATGTCTATGTTGTTGTAGATAAATGGCTCGTGCTACTGTTCCTTTGAATTTTAATGCGTTCCTAGAGAAAGCTAAGTTGAAAGATGATGGTAGCAACTACACGGACTGGGTCTGTAACTTGAGGATTATCCTCATTGCTGCACAGAAGAATTACGTCCTGGAAGCACCGCTAGGTGCAAAGCCCGCTGCAGGCGCAACACTAGATGTTATGAACGTCTGGCAGAGCAAAGCTGATGACTACTCGATAGTTCAGTGTGCCATGCTTTATGGCTTAGAATCAGGAATTCAACAACGTTTTGAACATCATGGAGCATCTGAGATGTTCGAGGAGTTGAAGTTAATATTTCAAGCAAATGCCCGGATTGAGAGATATGAAGTCTCCAATAAGTTCTACAGCTGCAAAATGGAGGAGAATAGTTCTGTCAGTGAACATATACTCAGAATGTCTGGGTACCACAACCACTTGACTCAACTGGGAGTTAATCTTCCTGATGATAGTGTCATTGATAGAGTTCTTCAATCACTGCCACCAAGCTACAAAAGCTTCGTGATGAACTATAATATGCAAGGGGTGGATAATAAAATTCCCGAGCTCTTCGCAATGCTAAAGGTTGCGGAGGTAGAAATCAAGAAGGAGCATCAAGTGTTGATGGTTAACAAGACCACTAGTTTCAAGAAAAAGGGCAAAGGGGAGAAGGGGAACTTCAAGAAGAACGGCAAGCAAGTTGCTGCTCAAGTGAAGAAGCCCAAGTCTGGACCTAAGCCTGAGACTGAGTGCTTCTACTACAAAGGGAGTGGTCACTGGAAGCGGAACTGCCACAAGTATTTGGCGGATAAGTGCTACGTCTTGAGCTTGCGTTGGTTTTCCCCGAAGAGGAAGGGATGATGCAGCAGAGTAGCTATGTATTTCCCTCAGTTTTTGAGAACCAAGGTATCAATCTAGTAGGAGCCCACGCTCAAGTCCCTCGTACATGCACAAAGCGATAGCTACTCGCAATCAACGCGATTAGGGGTTGTCAAGCCCTTCACGGTCACTTACGAGAGTGAGATCTGATAGATAGAATATTTTTGGTAGTTTTGATATAAAGATGCAAAGTAAAAAGTAAAGGCAAAGTAAAAAAGCAAAGCAATATAAAAGTGATGGAGATTGATATGATGAGAATAGACCCGGGGCCATAGGTTTCACTAGTGGCTTCTCTCAAGAGCATAAGTATTCTACGGTGGGTGAACAAATTACTGTTGAGCAATTGATAGAATTGTGCATAATTATGAGAATATCTAGGCATGATCATGTATATAGGCATCACGTCCGTGACAAGTATATCAAAACGATTCTGCATCTACTACTATTACTCCACTCATCGACCGCTATCCAGCATGCATCTAGAGTATTAAGTTAAAAACAGAGTAACGCCTTAAGCAAGATGACATGTTGTAGAGAGATAAATTCATGCAATATGAAATAAACCCCATCTTGTTATCCTCGATGGCAACGATACAATACGTGCCTTGCTGCCCCTTCTGTCAGTGGGTAAGGACACCGCAAGATCGAACCCAAAGCTAAGCACTACTCCCATGGAAAGAACTACCAATCTAGTTGGCCAAACCAAACGGATAATTTGAAGAGACTTGCAAAGATAACCAATCATGCATAAAAGAATTAAGAGAAGATTCAAATATTATTCATAGATAGACTTGATCATAAACCCACAATTCATCAGTCTTAACAAACACACCGCAAAAAGAAGATTACATCGAATAGATCTCCACGAGAGAGGGGGAGAACTTTGTATTGAGATTCAAAGAGAGAGAAGAAGCCATCTAGCTACTAACTATGGACCCGAAGGTCTGAAGTAAACTACTCACACTTCATCGGAGGGGCTAGGATGATGTAGAAGCCCTCCGTGATGACGGCCCTCTTCCGGCGGAGCTCCGGAACAGGCCCCAAGATGGGATCTCGTGGATACAGAAAGTTGCGGCGGTGGAATTAGGGTTTTGGCTCCTATTCTGATCGTTTGGGGGTACGTGTGTATATATAGGAGGAAGGAGTACGTCGGTGGAGCACTGAGGGGCCCACGAGGTAGGGGGGCGCGCCCCCACCCTCGTGACCACCTCTTTGATCCCTTGCAGTAGGGTCCAAGTCTCCTGGATCACGTTCGGCGAGAAAATCACGTTTCCGAAGATTTTATTCCGTTTGGACTCCGTTTGATATTCTGTTTATCAAAAACACTGAAATAGGCAAAAACATCAATTCTGGGCTGGGCCTCCGGTTAATAGGTTAGTCCCAAAAATAATATAAAAGTGGAAAATAAAGTCCAATATAGTCCAAAACAGTAGATAATATAGCATGGAGCAATCAAAAATTATAGATATGTTGGAGATGTATCAATAAGAAGGATGGCAAAGTGAAAGGTATATTTGATATACATGTTATTGATGTGTACCTTACTAATGCTCGCAGTAGCGCCTGGGTATTTGATACTCATTATGTTGCTAATATTTGCAACTCGAAATAGGGGCTACGGATTAAGCGAAGATTGGCTAAGGACAAGGTGACGATGCGCGTGGGAAATGGTTCCAAAGTTGATGTGATCGCGGTCGGCATGCTACCTCTACATCTACCTCCGGGATTAGTATTAGACCTGAATAATTGTTATTTGGTGCCAGCGTTAAGCATGAACATTATATCTGGATATTGTTTGATGCAAGATAGTTATTCATTTAAATCAGAGAATAATGGTTGTTCTATTTATATGAGTAATATCTTTTATGGTCATGCACCCTTGATGAGTGGTCTGTTTTTATTGAATCTCGATAGTAGTGATACACATATTCATAGTATTGAAGCCAAAAGATATAAGTTTAATAATGATAGTGCAACTTATTTGTGGCAGTGCCGTTTAGGTCTTATTGGTGTAAAGCGCATGAATAAACTCCATGCTGGTGGGCTTTTGGAATCACTTGATGCTTGCGAACCATGCCGCATGGGCAAGATGACTAAGACTCCGTTCTCCGGAACAATGGAACAAGCAACAGACTTATTGGAAACAATACATACTGATGTATGCGGTCCGATGAGTGTTGATGCTCATGGCGGGGATCGTTATTTTTTTACCTTCACGGATGATTTGAGAAGATATGGGTATATCTACTTCATGAAACATAAGTCTAAAACATTTGAAAAGTTCAAAGAATTTCAGAGTGAAGTGGAAAACCATCGTAACAAGAAAATTAAGTTTCTATGATCTGATCGTGGAGGTGAATATTTGAGTTATGAGTTTGGTCTTCATTTGAAACAATGGGGAATAGTTTCGCAACTCACGCCACCTCGAACACCACAGTGTAATGGTGTGTCCGAACATCGTAACCGCACTTTATTAGATACGATGCGATCTATGATGTCTCTTACTGATTTACCGCTATCGTTTTGGGGTTATGCTTTAGAGATGGCTCCATTCACGTTAAATAGGGCACCATCGAAATCCGTTGAGACGACACCATATGAACTATGGTTTGGCAAGAAACCCAAGTTATCGTTTCTTAGAGTTTGGGGCTGCGATGCTTATGTGAAAAAGCTTCAACCTGATAAGCTCGAACCCAAGTCAGAGAAATGTGTCTTCATAGGATACCCAAAGGAGACTGTTGGGTACACCTTCTATCACAGATCCAAAGGCAAGATATTTGTTGCTAAGAATATATCCTTTCTAGAGAAGGAGTTTCTCTCGAAAGAAGTGAGTGGGAGGAAAGTAGAACTTGATGAGGTAACTATACCTCCTCCCTTATTGGAAAGTAGTTCATCATAGAAATCAGTTCGAGTGATTCCTACACCAATTAGTGAGGAAGCTAATGATGATGATCATGAAACTTCTGATCAAGTTACTACCGAACCTCGTAGGTCAACCAGATTAAGATTCGCACCAAAGTGGTACGACAATCCTATTCTGGAAGTCATGTTACTTGACCATGACGAACCTACGAATTATGAGGAAGTGATGATGAGCCCAGGTTCCGCGAAATGGCTTGAGGCCATGAAATCTGAGATGGGATCCATGTATGAGAACAAAGTGTGGACTTTGGTTGACTTGCCCGATGATCGGCAAGCCATAGAGAATAAATGGATCTTCAAGAAGAAGACTGACACTGACAGTAATATTACTGTCTATAAAGCTCGACTTGTTGCGAAAGGTTTTCAACAAGTTCAACGAGTTGACTATGATGAGACCTTCTCATCCGTAGCGATGCTTAAGTCCGTCCGAATCATGTTAGCAATTTCCGCATTTTATGATTATGAAATTTGGCAAATGGATGTCAAAACTGCATTCCTTAGTGGATATCTTAAAGAAGAGTTGTATATGATGCAACCAGAAGGTTTTGTCGATCCAAAAGATGCTAACAAAGTGTGCAAGCTCTAGTGATCCATTTTATGGACTGGTGCAAGCATCTCGGAGTTGGAATATACGGTTTGATAGTGTGATCAAAGCATATGGTTTTATACAAACTTTTGGAGAAGCCCGTATTTGTCGGATTTCGGGTTCGGGCAGACCCTTGAGGTTCGAACACTGGGGTGCGCGCGGAGATTTCGCCTCCTACCTACCTGCACCCCTCCGCCACGCAAAGATCTAAGCTACGGAAAGATCAACACGAGAGACACAGGGTTTATACTGGTTCGGGCCACCGTTGTGGTGTAATACCCTACTCCAGTGTGTGGTATGGTGGATTGCCTCTTGCGCTGATGATGATGAACAATACAAGGATGAATAGCCTCGCGAGGGTCTGTTCTTGGCTGGGGGGATGAACTGCTAGGAGGAGTTCAGTCACCCTTCTCTCCCTCTCTTCTCAATCGTCCTCTCTCTGATTTCGATCTCCAGCCGATCGATTGAACCCCCCTTTTACCCTGTGGGTGGCTGGTCCTATTTATAGAGGCCCTGGTCCTCTTCCCAAATATCGAGCGGGAAGGGAGCCAACAATGGCGGGCTAATTTGAAGGGGGACAACTAGTGCCAGTTATCCTGACAAAAGTAGTCTTTGCCTGCACAAAGCTCTGGTGGTGACGCCGTCTTGGGCTCCACAATGACCTCCATCTTGCAGTCCTCCTGGTCTTGGTCTTGTTGCACCGAAATGGCAACCTTTGCCCTGATGCCTCGGTACTCCGCGGCTGCGCTTGCCCTCTTTGCACCAAAGGGGAAAGGAGGACACTGCGCGGGCTGGCGCCCGCCTGGCGCCCTTGGTCGTCATGGCTTGCGTCACGGGCACCTTGTGAGGTACCCCGCCTTGATCTCTCCGCCTCCTCGCGAGACAGCCTGATGAGTCCGTGCCTGAGGAAGCTCCGCGTCGTCCGCCCCGCGAGGCTTGGCCCCTCGCGAGGGTCTTGAGTCTATGTTGGTGAAGATGGGCCGTGCTGGGCCCCCCTGTTGAGCCACGCCGCAGGCCGCAGGCAGGCAAGTCTGGGGACCCCCGTTCCCAGAACACCGACAGTAGCCCCCGGGCCCAAGGCGCGCCCGGACTTGGCCGTGCAGGGAGGCGGAAGGGCAAGAGTGAAGCGCCGCGCGCCCTAACAGCCTGCGGCCTCGGGCGCCGCGTGGCGGTTGATTGGACGTGGGCGCCTCCACTTCCCCATGGCGCCTCGGCAACTGCACGAACTGGACAAGTCCCTGCATGCAAAGTGGGTCATGATTACCTGCAATCGTGGAGGTCGGCGGTTGGCCTTCGCCGGCATAAGTACGGAACAGCGCGCGCCCTTCCAGTCCATCCCTCCTTGCTTCTCCTTCTTCCCGGTCCTTGCTCCGTCTTGCTGCGATGGCTCCGGTCCGCCGATTCTCGACGGGAGAGAAGGGAAAGGCTCCCCAAGAGGAACTAGACCCGCTCCCGCCGAAGAAATGGCTCGTCCTCCGTGGCCCGGACGAGGGGGCCCATCAGGTGGTGTCGAGGCCTTGGTGCGAGCGGGCACCGCCGGGGTTCCCGCTTCCCTTGTATGCCCACATCGAGGGCCCTGAAGGAGCTGATGCTGATCGCCACGGGCGGCGCCGCCGTCGGTGCCGATGAGTCACGAAGGTTTGGGTCGTCCCCCTTGGGGTCCACACCGAGGGCTCCTCCCGAGAGTTTGTGCTCCACGTCGCCATGCCTCCTCAGTCTTGGATTCGCCTTCCTCCCTTCTTCGCCTCCATCATCCCGCAGGGAGAACTCCTGGAGCTTTGGCTGCAGCACACCGGCTGTAGCACCCTCGCGATCGAGGCAGAGGTCGCGGTCGTTGCCCCGGGCGAGGTCTTCATGACTCGGGGCTGGAGCGAGATCGCCCGGGTTTGCAGGACAAGAGGCGCCCTCGCGATCCACTTGGAGTACGACGATGCTTCGGTGATGTTCTTCAAGGTCTTCGATGCGGACGGGCGCCGGCTGGAGTGCTGCCCCGGGAGAGGTGGCCAGGACCCTGCTGCGGCGAGGACTGGGCTCGCCAACCGCTCCTTTGGCGGCTCCTCAGGCGGTGGAGGCGTCGGAGGTTCCAGTGACTTCGGCGAGCTCTTCGCGACTCCGGAGACGAGCGACGACAGCTACGAGCCCCCGAGCCGGCGCCGCTCCTAGAGCAGGGTGGGCTCGTCAGGCCGCCGCCGACTCTGATCTGGATGGGGTTGGCGCCGGTGCTTGACGGCCCACTGTTGACGATGGCGTCTTTTGCAGGGGCGCGCGTAGTTAGTGTCCCTTTAGGATCTGTTCCCTGCGAGGAATCAAAGACGTGTCCCGTGGGGGTTTGTAAGGTGCCTGTGATCCTGTTTTGTTAATATAACCCTTGTCGTAGAATTGTGCGAGTTGCTCATTCCGTTTTAGCTCTGTCCTCCCTTTCGAACCTCACGAGGGCTTGGTGCTCTGCGCCGACAGGTCCCAGTCTCAAGGCGGCTTCAGCCGTCGCTGGTATGCCAGGTCGCGATGCCGTGGTCAAGGCCAGGAGGTGAGCGACCCGGAGTCCGGTAAGAGCCCCTGAGTCATGATGCTCAGGAGGTCCCCTTTGGCGCTCAAGCAGCCGTCGTTCGGTGAGAAAGGAGAGCAGCATCGCTAACACGGGATTGCATTAGGTTCGGGGATGATGCCACGGTAGCTGGCGCTTCCGGGTGGTGACTTATCTCGAGAATCAGGGGCCGCTCCCTGGTGTGTCGCCGGGTCCGTGCATCGGCTGGCATGAGGTTTCTTGGCGAGGTCCTCGCGTGTCCCTCCCCTCTCGCCTTTGCTCCCCTTTCTACTCTACGTCCTCGGGTCCCGGCCCTCGAGCGAGTCTCAGCCGTCGCTGGTATGTCAGGTCGCGATGCCGTGGACAAGGCCAGAGGGTGAGGGCTGGAGAGCCAGTAGGAGCCCTGAGTCGCGATGCTTAGGCACCCCCCCTTTAACGTGCAAGCGGTTCGCGCGGACGAGAGTGAAGGAGACACCGCAAGGGCCTCACCTGACGCAGCTCCTTCAGGAGATCCTATAGATCCATCATAGAAAAACGAGGGGGTTGCCATGACAGTTGACAGTCAGCCGTTGGCTGCTTCCGAGGGGTAATGAGGCACTGAAGGCTTGACGAGGTGGCGCCATGCGGGGCTGCCGCGGCCAGAGCTCAGCCATTCAGGTTTGTCGGCGTTGCAGGGACGGACCCATGCACAAGCGTCGTGCCGTTTGGGAGCAGTTCCGTCAGTTGAGCGGGCAACTAGGTCAAGCACATTAGCCGCGGAGGAGTGGATTCGTTTAAATAGATGTTGGGAAGGCGGACATCACTGGGTCTGGCCCGAGCGACTTGGGGATCATGCAGCCCGAGGGGCGCCCCCAACAAGGTAAGCTAACAACATGAAATAAAAGGGATACATGCCGCAGGGACGGACCCACGCAGCCTGGGAATAATGCAGCCCTGGGGGGGCACTCCCAGCTGGAAGTGAAACTTGAAAGATGTCACCTGATGACGTTGAGGACGAAGGGGTGTTGGTGTAGCAGACTTGGCGGGCTGCGGAAGCCGATCCTCATGAGCCCCTAGGCCCAGGGGCCTCAGGAGGTTCCGGAGGCGCTGGCGGCTCCTCGCGGACCATCTCCATCCCCGCCAGGGCTGCGGAACGCCTGGCCTCTCGTGCCCCCGTGATGCCCCTCGTGAGGCGCTGGTACACGGCAGGCGTGTTCGGCAAGCCGTAAGGCATGCGAACATAGCTGTGGGGTAGACCTCCGCAGCGCCCCACTCGCGAGGGCCAGAGGCGCTCCAGAGAGGCAACTCGGTTGAGCCCTGGTATGTCGATGCAGATGCGCAGCCCACCATCCTCGCCTGGATGGGGAGCCACTGCTGGTAGGCGGCGGCCGCCTTTCATGACTCTTGACTCCCGTAGATCTTGAATGGCCTTGCTGATGAACTCCTAAGGGTCTGGCTCTCCTTGCCTTGCTCCTTCTTGAGGGAAACGTGCTTCGAAACACGCCTCCATGTGGTGCCCAAGTGCCTTCCTCGTGACCCTAGCTAGGTCAGTGGCCGTCCAGGGGAGAGCCCCCGAGCCCTGCCTGAGGAGCGCGTCGGGCGCGCTTTCCTATGTGATGGAAGGAGGTTCCCCCTGGGCAGGCACGGGCCCAGAGGGGCCTTCCTCCTGAGTGGTCGGGCCGGACGATGTCTTCTTCTTCTTGGGGGCGGTCTCGGGAGGCCTCTTGCTTCCGCGATCCGGGTCTTCCAGTGACGCGGCCTGAAAGGCTCGTTCCAGGGAACACACCGCGTCCTTCTCTTCACAGGGCACCGTGATGACTCCGCCACTTCCTGGCATCTTGAGGACGTTGTAGCCGTGGTGAGTTACGGCCATGAACTTGGCCAGCACTCGGTACCCAAGGATGGCGTTGTACGACAGGCGAATGTGAGCGACGTCGAAGTCGATGAGCTCGGTGCGGTAGTTGTCGCGTGCCCCGAAGGTGACAGGGAGGCGGACCTACCCAATCGGGACCGTGGAGCCGTCGGTGATTCCGGAGAAAGGCTTGGTTGGCTGAAGCTGGCTGTAGGGCACTTGGAGATTGTTGAATGTTTCCACGGACAGGACGTTGAGCCCTGCCCCGCCATCGATGAGGGTCCTGGTGACGACCACGTTGCTGATGATTGGGGAACAAAGCATCGAGAGGACTCCGGCTGTAGCCGCACACTTGAGCTGATCTACTGAGCTGAACATGATGGCGCACGCCGACCACCTGAGAGGGCACGTGGCTTCGAGCCTGGGGAGGACTGCATTCACTTCGCGGGCGAACTGCTTGAAGATGCATTGAGAGGCTGGGGCTTGAGCCCCGCCCAGGATGCAGGCGATCGCGCGCAGCTCCTGGAAGCCCCAGCCCCCTCGTCCTGGTGGCGGTCCTCGTTTCTCCTTGGCTGCGGCGGCAGCGGAGGGAGGCCTGCGTTGCGTTGCGGGCGATCCTCGCAAGGCTGATCCCTCCAGTCTCCCTCGCGAGGCGGGTCTTGCCAGCGATCCACACGAGGTTGATCGCGCCACCCTTGGCGCGGGCCACGGTCTTCCCAGCTGAAGGAAATATGCCCTAGAGGCAATAATATAGTTATTATTTATTTCCTTATATCATGATAAATGTTTATTATTCATGCTAGAATTGTATTAATCGGAAACATAATACATGTGTGAATACATAGACAAACAGAGTGTCACTAGTATGCCTCTACTTGACTAGCTCGTTAATCAAAGATGGTTATGTTTCCTAACCATGGACAAAAGAGTTGTTATTTGATTAACGAGATCACATCATTAGTTGAATGATCTGATTGACATGACCCATTCCATTAGCTTAGCACCTGATCGTTTAGTATGTTGCTATTGCTTTCTTCATGACTTATACATGTTCCTATGACTATGAGATTATGCAACTCCCGTTTGCCGGAGGAACACTTTGGGTGCTACCAAACGTCACAACGTAACTGGGTGATTATAAAGGAGCATTACAGGTGTCTCCAAAGGTAGATGTTGGGTTGGCGTATTTCGAGATTAGGATTTGTCACTCCGATTGTCGGAGAGGTATCTCTGGGCCCTCTCGGTAATGCACATCACATAAGCCTTGCAAGCATTGTAACTAATATGTTAGTTGCGAGATAATGTATTACAGAACGAGTAAAGAGACTTGCCGGTAACGAGATTGAACTAGGTATTGGATACCGACGATCGAATCTCGGGCAAGTAACATACCGATGACAAAGGGAACAACGTATGTTGTTATGCGGTCTGACCGATAAAGATCTTCGTAGAATATGTAGGAGCCAATATGGGCATCCAGGTCCCGCTATTGGTTATTGACCGGAGACGTGTCTCGGTCATGTCTACATTGTTCTCGAACCCGTAGGGTCCGCACGCTTAAGGTTACGATGACAGTTATATTATGAGTTTATGCATTTTGATGTACCGAAGGTTGTTCGGAGTCCGAGATGAGATCACGGACATGGCGAGGAACTCAGGAATGGTCCGGAGATAAAGTTTGATATATATGATAATAGTGTTTGGTCACCGGAAGGGTTCCGGAAATCACCGGAAGGGGTTCCGGATGTTTCCCGAAATGTTTGGGTACGAGAACACTTTACTTGGGCCAAAGGGGAAAGCCCACAAGGTTTTTGGAAAGCGCAAAAGGAAGTTTTGCAGAGTCCAGGGGCCAGACGACAGGGTCCCTGGCGTCTGGGTCCAGACGCCGGGATCCCTGGCGTCTGGCCCTGGAGTCCGAGAAGGACTCTTGCCTATCGGGTGAAACCGACTTTGTGGAGACTTCTACTCCAAGTTTCGACCCCAGGGCTCAAGATATAAATAGAGGGGTAGGGCTAGCACCAAAGACAGAAAAAGAAACACAAGTTGATCCACGTGATCTATTCCTTAGCCGTGTGCGGTGCCCCCAGCCACCATATTCCTCGATAATACTGTAGCGGAGTTTAGGCGAAGCCCTGCTGCTGTAGTGCATCAAGATCGTCACCACGCCGTCGTGCTGACGGAACTCTTCCCCGACACTTTGCTGGATCGGAGTCCGGGGATCGTCATCGAGCTGAACGTGTGCTCGAACTCGGAGGTGCCGTAGTTTTGGTGCTTGATCGGTTAGATCGTGAAGACGTACGACTACTTCCTCTATGTTGTGTCAACGCTTCCGCATGCGACCTACGAGGGTACATAGACTACACTCTCCCCTCTCGTTGCTATGCATCACCATGATCTTGCTGTGCGTAGGATTTTTTTGAAATTACTACGAAACCCAACAGTGGCATCCGAGCCTAGGTTATTTATGTTGATGTTATATGCACGAGTAGAAGACAAGTGAGTTGTGGGCGATATAAGTCATACTGCCTACCAGCATGTCATACTTTGGTTCGGAGGCATTGTTGGACGAGACGACCCGGACCAACATTACGCGTACGCTTACGCGAGACCGGTTCCCCCGACGTGCTTTGCACAAAGGTGGCTTGCGGGCGACTGTTTCTCCAACTTTAGTTGAACCAAGTATGGCTACGCCCGATCCTTGCGAAGGTTAAAACAGAGTCTATTTGACAAACTATCGTTGTGGTTTTGATGCGTAGGTGAGATTGGTTCTCGCTTAAACCCGTAGCAGCCACGTAAAACTTGCAACAACAAAGTAGAGGACGTCTAACTTGTTTTTGCAGGGCATGTTGTGATGTGATATGGTCAAGACATGATGCTGAATTTTATTGTATGAGATGATCATGTTTTGTAACCGAGTTATCGGCAACTGGCAGGAGCCTTATGGTTGTCGTTTTATTGTATGCAATGCAATCGCGATGTAATGCTTTACTTTATTACTAAGCGGTAGTGATAGTCGTGGAAGCATAAGATTGGCGAGACGACAACGATGCTACGATGGAGATCAAGGTGTCACGCCGGTGACGATGGTGATCACGACGGTGCTTCGAAGATGGAGATCACAAGCACAAGATGATGATGGCCATATCATATCACTTATATTGATTGCATGTGATGTTTATCTTTTATGCATCTTATCTTGCTTTGATTGACGGTAGCATTATAAGATGATCTCTCACTAAATTATCAAGAAGTGTTCTCCCTGAGTATGCACCGTTGCCAAAGTTCGTCGTGCCCAGACACCACGTGATGATTGGGTGTGATAAGCTCTACGTCCATCTACAACGGGTGCAAGCCAGTTTTTGCACACGCAGAATACTCAGGTTAAACTTGACGAGCCTAGCATATACAGATATGGCCTCGGAACATGGAGACCAAAAGGTCGAGCGTGAATCATATAGTAGATATGATCAACATAACGATGTTCACCATTGAAAACTACTCCATCTCACGTGATGATCGGTTATGGTTTAGTTGATTTGGATCACGTGATCACTTAGAGGATTAGAGGGATGTCTTTCTAAGTGGGAGTTCTTAAGTAATATGATTAATTGAACTTTAATTTATCATGAACTTAGTCCTGGTAGTATTAGCATATCTATGTTGTAGATCAATAGCTCACGTTGTTGCTTTCATATGTTTATTTTGATATGTTCCTAGAGAAAATTGTGTTGAAACATGTTAGTAGCATTGATACAGATTGGATCCGTGATCTGAGGTTTATCCTCATTGCTGCACAGAAGAATTATGTCCTTGATGCACCGCTAGGTGACAGACCTATTGCAGGAGCAGATGCAGACGTTATGAACGTTTGGCTAGCTCAATATGATGACTACTTGATAGTTTAGTGCACCATGCTTAATGGCTTAGAATCAGGACTTCAAAGACGTTTTGAACGTCATGGACCATATGAGATGTTCCAGGAGTTGAAGTTAATATTTCAAGCAAATACCCGAATTGAGAGATATGAAGTCTCCAACAAGTTCTATAGCTAAAAGATGGAGGAGAATCGCTCAACTAGTGAGCATGTGCTCAGATTGTCTGGGTACTACAATTGCTTGAATCAAGTGGGAGTTAATCTTCCAGATAAAATAGTGATTGACAGAATTCTCTAGTCACCATCACCAAGTTAGTAGAACTTTGTGATGAACTATAATATGCAAGGGATAACGGAAACGATTCCCAAGCTCTTCGTAATGCTGAAATTAACGAAGATAGAAATCGAGAAAAACATCAAGTGTTGATGGTAGACAAGACCACTAGTTTCAAGAAAAGGGCAAAGGAAAGAAGGGGAACTTCAAGAAGAACAGCAAGCAAGTTGCTGCTCAAGTGAAGAAGCCCAAGTCTGGTCCTAAGCCTGAGACTAAGTGCTTCTACTGCAAAGGGACTGGTCACTAGAAGCGGAACTACCCCAAGTGATTGGCGGATAAGAAGGATGGCAAAGTGAACATAAGTATATTTGATATACATGTTATTGATGTGTACTTTACTAGTGTTTATAGCAACCCCTAAGTATTTGATACTAGTTCAGTTGCTAAGATTAGTAACTCAAAACGGGAGTTGCAGAATAAACAGAGACTAGTTAAGGGTGAAGTGACGATGTGTGTTGGAAGTGGTTCCAAGATTGATATGATCATCATCGCACACTCCCTATAATTTCGGGATTAGTGTTGAACCTAAATAAGTGTTATTTGGTGTTTGCGTTGAGCATGAATATGATTTGATCATGTTTATTGTAATACGGTTATTCATTTAAGTAAGAGAATAAATTGTTGTTCTGTTTACATGAATAAAACCTTATATGGTTACACACCCAATGAAAATAGTTTGTTGGATCTCGATCGTAGTGATACACATGATCATAATATTGAAACCAAAAGATGCAAAGTTAATAATGATAGTGCAACTTATTTGTAGCACTGCCGTTTAGGTCATATTGGTGTAAAGCGCATGAAGAAACTCCATGTTGATGGGCTTTTGGAATCACTTGATTATGAATCAGTTGATGCTTGCGAACCATGCCTCATGGGCAATATGACTAAGACTGTTCTTCGGAACAATGGAGCGAGCAACAGATTTGTTGGAAATCATACATACTGATGTATGTGGTCCGATGAATATTGAGGCTCGCGACAAGTATCATTATTTTCTGATCTTCACAGATAATTTGAGCAGATATGAGTATATCTACTTGATGAAACACAAGTCTGAAACATTTGAAAAGTTCGAAGAATTTCAGAGTAAAGTGGAGAATCATCGTAACAAAAATAAAAGTTTCTATGATATGATCGTAGAGAAGAGTATTTGAGTTACGAGTTTGGCCTTCAGTTAAAAACAAT
The DNA here is from genome assembly GCF_003073215.2 of Triticum urartu. Lineage (NCBI taxonomy): Eukaryota > Viridiplantae > Streptophyta > Magnoliopsida > Poales > Poaceae > Triticum > Triticum urartu. The sequence continues at coordinate 420,074,243 of NC_053025.1, read as the reverse complement.
GTGAAATAGTTTCACTACTCATGCCACCTGGAACACCACAATGTAATGGTGTGTCCGAACATCATAACCATACTTTATTGGATATAGTGCAATCTATGATGTATCTTACCGATCTACCACTATCGTTTTGGGGTTATGCATTAGAGACAGCTGCATTCACATTAAATAGGGCACCATCAAAATCCGTTGAGACGACGCCTTATGAACTGTGGTTTGGCAAGAAACCAAAGTTGTCATTTCTAAAAGTTTGGGGCTGCGATGCTTATATGAAAAAGCCTCTAGCTGATAAGCTCGAATCCAAATCGGAGAAATGTGTCTTCATAGGATATCCAAAGGAAACTATTGGATACACCTTCTATCACAGATCCGAAGGCAAGACTTTTGTTGCTAAATTCGGAAACTTTCTAGAGAAGGAGTTTCTCTCGAAAGAAGTGAGTGGGAGGAAAGTAGAACTTGACGAGGTAACTGTACCTGCTCCTTTATTGGAAAGTAGTACATCACAGAAAATTGTTTCTGCGACACCTACACCAATAAGTGAGGAAGCTAATGATGATAGTCATGAAACTTCAGATCAAGATACTACTGAACCTCGTAGATCAACCAGAGTAAGATCCGCGCCAGAGTGGTACGGTAATCCTGTTCTGGAAATCATGCTACTAGATCATGATGAACCTATGAACTATGAAGAAGCGATGGTGAGCCCAGATTCCGCAAAGTGGCTTGAAGCCATGAAATCTGAGATGGGATCCATGTATGAGAACAAAGTATGGACTTTGGTTGACTTGCCCGATGATCGGCAAGCAATTGAAAATAAATGGATCTTCAAGAGGAAGACAGACGCTGATAGTAGTGTTACTATCTATAAAGCTAGAATTGTCGCAAAAGGTTTTCGACAAGTTCAAGGTGTTGACTACGATGAGAGTTTCTCACTCGTATCTATGCTTGAGTCTGTCCGAATCATGTTAGTAATTGCCACATTTTATGAAATCTGGCAAATGGATAAACAAAACTGCATTCCTTAATGGATTTATTAAAGAAGAGTTGTATATGATGCAACCAGAAGGTTTTGTCAATCCTAAAGGTGCTAACAAAATATGCAAGCTCCAGCGATCCATCTATGGACTGGTGCAAGCATCTCGGAGATGGAATATACGCTTTGATAAGTTGATCAAAGCATATAGTTTTATACAGACTTGCGATGAAGACTGTATTTACAAGAAAGTGAGTGGGAGCACTATAGCATTTCTGATAAGTATATGTGAATGACATATTGTTGATTGGAAATAATGTAGAATTATTCTGTAAAGCATAAAGGAGTGTTTGAAAGGAGTTTTTCAAAAGAAAGACTTCGGTGAAGCTGCTTACATATTGAGCTTCAAGATCTATAGAGATAGATCAAGACGCTTGATAAGTTTTTTCAATGAGTACATACCTTGACAAGATTTTGAAGTAGTTCAAGAATGGAGCAGTCAAAGAAAAAGTTCTTGCTTGTATTACAAGGTGTGAAGTTGAGTAAGACTCAAAGCCCGACCACGGCAGAAGATAGAAAGAGAATGAAAGTCATTCCCTATGCCTCAGTCATAGGTTCTATAAAGTATGCCATGCTGTGTACCAGATCTATTGTATACCCTGCACTGATTTGGCAAGGGAGTACAATAGTGATCTAGGAGTAGATCACTGGACAGCGGTCAAGATTATCCTTAGTAGAATAAGGAAATATTTCTCGATTATGGAGGTGACAAAAGGTTTGTCGTAAAAAGTTACGTCGATGCAAGTTTTGACACGGATCTGGATGACTCTAAGTCTCGATCTAGATACATATTGAAAGTGGGAGCAATTAGCTATACTAGCTCTGTGCGGAGCATTGTAGACATAGAAAATTGCAAAATACATAACGGATCTGAATGTGAAAGACCGTTGACTAAGATTCTCTGACAAGCAAAACATGATCACACCTTAGTACTCTTTGGGTGTTAATCACATAGCGATGTGAACTAGATTACCGAATCTAGTAAACCCTTTGGGTGTTGGTCACATGACGATATGAACTATAGGTGTTAATCACATGATGATGTGAACTATCGATGTTAATCAGATGGTGATGTGATCTAGATTATTGACTCTAGTGCAAGTGGGAGACTGAAGGAAATATGCCCTAGAGGCAATAATATAGTTATTATTTATTTCCTTATATCATGATAAATGTTTATTATTCATGCTAGAATTGTATTAATCGAAAACATAATACATGTGTGAATACATAGACAAACAGAGTGTCACTAGTATGCCTCTACTTGACTAGCTCGTTAATCAAAGATGGTTATGTTTCCTAACCATGGACAAAAGAGTTGTTATTTGATTAACGAGATCACATCATTAGTTGAATGATCTGATTAACATGACCCATTCCATTAGCTTAGCACCTGATCGTTTATTATGTTGCTATTGCTTTCTTCATGACTTATACATGTTCCTATGACTATGAGATTATGCAACTCCCGTTTGCCGGAGGAACACTTTGGGTGCTACCAAACGTCACAACGTAACTGGGTGATTATAAAGGAGCATTACAGGTGTCTCCAAAGGTATATGTTGGGTTGGCGTATTTCGAGATTAGGATTTGTCACTCTGATTGTCGGAGAGGTATCTCTGGGCCCTCTCGGTAATGCACATCACATAAGCCTTGCAAGCATTGTAACTAATATGTTAGTTGCGAGATAATGTATTACAGAACGAGTAAAGAGACTTGCCGGTAACGAGATTGAACTAGGTATTGGATACCGACGATCGAATCTCAGGCAAGTAACATACCGATGACAAAGGGAACAACGTATGTTGTTATGCGGTCTGACCGATAAAGATCTTCGCAGAATATGTAGGAGCCAATATGGGCATCCAGGTCCCGCTATTGGTTATTGACCGGAGACATGTCTCGGTCATGTCTACATTGTTCTCGAACCCGTAGGGTCCGCACGGTTAAGGTTATGATGACAGTTATATTATGAGTTTATGCATTTTGATGTACCGAAGGTTGTTCGGAGTCCGAGATGAGATCACGGACATGACGAGGAACTCTGGAATGGTCCGGAGATAAAGTTTGATATATATGATAATAGTGTTTGGTCACCGGAAGGGTTCCGGAAATCACCGGAAGGGGTTCCGGATGTTTCCCGAAATGTTTGGGTACGAGAACACTTTATTTGGGCCAAAGTGGAAAGCCCACAAGGTTTTTGGAAAGCGCAAAAGGAAGTTTTGCGGAGTCCAGGGGCTAGACGCCAGGGTCCCTGGCGTCTGGGTCCAGACGCCGGGATCCCTGGCGTCTGGCCCTGGAGTCCGAGAAGGACTCTTGCCTATCGGGTGAAACCGACTTTGTGGAGACTTCTACTCCAAGTTTCGACCCAGGGCTCAAGATATAAATAGAGGGGCAGGGCTAGCACCAAAGACAGAAAAAGAAACACAAGTTGATCCACATGATCTATTCCTTAGCCGTGTGCGGTGCCCCCAGCCACCATATTCCTCGATAATACTGTAGCGGAGTTTAGGTGAAGCCCTGCTGCTGTAGTGCATCAAGATCGTCACCACGCCGTCGTGCTGATGGAACTCTTCCCCGACACTTTGCTGGATCGGAGTCCGGGGATCGTCATCGAGCTGAACGTGTGCTCGAACTCGGAGGTGCCGTAGTTTCGTTGCTTGATCGGTTGGATCGTGAAGACGTACGACTACTTCCTCTATGTTGTGTCAACGCTTGCGCGTGCGATCTACGAGGGTACGTAGACTACACTCTCCCCTCTCGTTGCTATGCATCACCATGATCTTGCATGTGCGTAGGAATTTTTTTGAAATTACTACGAAACCCAACACCAGCGTCCTGCGTTCCTTCCTCCTCCTCGACCGTAGCCCCGGTCACCGCGGTCAGGGCGACGGCCGATCCTTCCTTCTCGCACGGCTCGGAGCTCTTGACATTCGTTGGTGTTGTGGGTGTGGAGGTCGTGGTACACACAGTACCGGCCGCCCTTGGAAGGTTCGGGCTGATCTCTGCCCCGCTTGGTGTCTGGTTCTGCCGCGAGCACGGCAGCCCCCTTGCGCTTCACATCCTTGGCCTTGGGCTTCTTCTCTTCTGGGTCTGCGGCAGGCAGCTCGTGGAGGGAGAGACGCCCTTCCTCGGCCCTCGCACACTTGGTTGCCAAGTTGAACAGCTCCAAGGAAGTGCACAGGTCTTCATGCATTGCTAGCTCCTCCTTCATCTTGACATCGCACACGCCGTCGGAGAAGGCTGAGATGATGGCCTCCTCAGTCACCTTGGGAATCTTGAGGCGTGCGTTGTTGAAGCGCTGGATGTACTTCTGCAGGGTCTCCCCGGGTTGTTGCTTGATGTGGCGCATGTCGCTCACGGCGGGTGGCCGGTCGCGAGTACCTTGGAAGTTGGCGATGAAGCGGGTGCACATCTCGTCCCAGGAGGAGATCGTGCCTGGAGCCAGGTTCAGGAGCCAGGTGCGGGCCCCGTCCTTGAGCGCCATGGGGAACCAGTTCGCCATGACCTTCTCGTCTCCGTTGGCGGCTTCGATGCCCAGCTCGTAGAGCTGGAGGAACTCCGCAGGGTCAGCCGTGCCGTCATAACAAGGAGGCAGGTCTGGCTTGAACTTGCCGGGCCACGCGACGCTGCGTAGCTCGGTGGTGAAGGCGCGGTAGCCTGCTGTGGCCACGGGAGGCCTTGGGTGGCGGAGAGCTTGGTCTTGCATGTCCCCTCGCGCTGCAGCTGGGAGCAGCGCGGGGTCTTGACGCGCGGGAGCAGGAGCATGGTCGCGACGTGCTGGAGCAGGGAGCGCCCGGGCAGCTTCTTGCGGGCGAGTGACTTCTTGGCAGCTCTGCTCTTGCCGCGCTGGCACCTGACGGAGCGGGTTCCTCCCAGGGGCCACGCGTCTTGGAGCCATGGCGCCTTCCTGAGGAGGAGGCAGCTGGGGCGCCGCCGGAGCTTCGTCGCCCACGCGGGGCGGGGTGCGGTGCAGCGGAACGGACGACGCAGGAGAGCCCCCTGCGGCGCGGACGAGCTCGGCGACACGGTCGAGCCATTCTTCGTAGACGTCGTCAACGGGATGGTAGCGCAGGAGCTCGTTTGCCGCGATGAGCGTAGCTCGAGCCTCCATGGGCGCGTGAAGCGCGCGGGACGAAGAACCAACTGGGTGAGCGAGGGAGTAGCGGTGCGGCCGTCTTGCCGCACGGACGGATGCTGAGACGATGCTTGCTGCTCGTCCCCCGCCGGGCCGGTGGCGGCGTTGATGGCAGGTGACGGGGAACGGCGAGGACGCCCGCCAACAGGGGCCGTCTGGGCGACGCGGGAAGCGAGAGCGGCCCAGCGCTCGGCGTGGGCCCGACGAGTGTCAGACATGGGCGTGATGGTCGGAGGAGAACGGGGTGGTGGAAGACGAATTCCGGTGCACCCCTACCTGGCATGCCAAATGTCGGATTTTGGGTTCTGGCAGACCCTTGAGGTTCGAACACTGGGGTGCGCGCGGAGATTTTGCCTCCTACCTACCTGCACCCCTCTGCCACGCAAAGATCTAAGCTACAGAAAGATCAACACGAGAGACACAGGGTTTATACTGGTTCGGGCCACCGTTGTGGTGTAATACCCTACTCCAGTGTGTGGTATGGTGGATTGCCTCTTGGGCTGATGATGATGAACAATACAAGGATGAACAGCCTCGCGAGGGTCTGTTCTTGGCTGGGGGGATGAACTGCTGGGAGGAGTTCAGTCACCCTTCTCTCTCTCTCTCTCTTCTCGATTGTCCTCTCTCTGATTTCGATCTCCAGCCGATCGATTGAACCCCCCTTTTACCCTGTGGGTGGCTGGTCCTATTTATAGAGGCCCTGGTCCTCTTCCCAAATATCGAGCGGGAAGGGAGCCAACAATGGCGGGCTAATTTGAAGGGGGACAGCTAGTGCCAGTTATTCTGACAAAAGTAGTCTTCGCCCGCACAAAGCTCTGGTGGTGACGCCGTCTTGGGCTCCACAATGACCTCCGTCTTGCAGTCCTCCTGGTCTTGGTCTTGTTGCACCAAAATGGAAACCTTTGCCCTGATGCCTCGGTACTCCGCGGCTGCGCTTGCCCCCTTTGCACCAAAGGGGAAAGGAGGACACTGCGCGGGCTGGCGCCCGCCTGGCGCCCTTGGTCGTCATGGCTTGTGTCACGGGCACCTCGTGAGGTACCCCGCCTTGATCTCTCCGCCTCCTCGCGAGCCAGCCTGATGAGGCCGTGCCTGAGGAAGCTCCGCGTTGTCCGCCCCACGAGGCTTGGCCCCTCGCGAGGGTCTTGAGTCTGTGTTGGTGAAGATGGGCCGTGCTGGGCCCCCCTGTTGAGCCACGCCGCAGGCCGCAGGCAGGCAAGTCTGGGGACCCCCGTTCCGAGAACGCCGACAGTATTTACAAGAAAGTGAGTGGGAGCTCCGTAGCATTTCTAATATTATATGTGGATGACATATTGCTGATCGGAAATGATATTGAATTTTTGAATAGCATAAAAGGATACTTGAATAAGAATTTTTCAATGAAAGACCTCGATGAAGCTGCTTATATATTAGGCATCAAGATCTATAGAGATAGATCAAGACACTTGATTGGACTTTCAAAAAGCACATACCTTGATAAAGTTTTGAAGAAGTTCAAAATGGATCAAGCAAAGAAAGGATTCTTGCCTGTGTTACAATGTGTATAGTTGAGTCAGACTCAATGCCCGACCACTGCAGAAGATAGAGAGAAAATGAAAGTCATTCCCTATGCCTCAGCCATAGGTTCTATCATGTATGCAATGCTGTGTACCAGACCTGATGTGTGCCTTGCTATTAGTTTAGCAGGGAGGTACCAAAGTAATCCAGGAGTGGATCACCGGACAGCTATCAAGATTCAAGAACAACCTGAAATACCTGAAAAGGACTAAGGATATGTTTCTCGTTTATGGAGGTGACAAAGAGCTCTCGTAAACGGTTACGTCGATGCAAGCTTTGACACTGATACGGATGACTGTAATTCACAAACCGGATACGTATTTTTATTGAATGGTGGAGCTATCAGTTGGTGCAGTTCTAAGCAGAGCGTCGTGGTAGGACCTACGTGTGAAGCGGAATACATAGCTGCTTCGGAAGCAGCAAATGAAGGAGTCTGGATGAAGGAGTTCATATCTGATCTAGGTGTAATACCTAGTGCATCGGGTCCAATGAAAATCTTTTGTGACAATAATGGTGCAATTTCCTTGGCAAAGGAATCCAGATTTCACAAGAGAACCAAGCATATCAAGAGACGCTTCAATTCCATCCGCGATCAAGTCATTGAGGGAGACATAGAGATTTGCAAGATACATACGTATCTAAATGTTGCAGACCCGTTGACTAAGCCTCTTTCACGAGCAAAACATGATCAGCACCAAGACTCCATGGGTGTTAGAATCATTACTGTGTAATCTAGATTATTGACTCTAGTGCAAGTGGGAGACTGAAGGAAATATGCCCTAGAGGCAATAATAAAGTTGTTATTTATATTTCCTTATATCATGATAAATGTTTATTATTCATGCTAGAATTGTATTAACCGGAAACTTAGTACATGTGTGAATACATAGAAAAACAAAGTGTCCCTAGTATGCCTCTACTTGACTAGCTCATTAATCAAAGATGGTTAATTTTCCTAGCCATAGACATGTGTTGTCATTTGATGAACGGGATCACATCATTAGAGAATGATTTGATAGACTAGACCCATCCGTTAGCTTAGCACTATGATCGTTTAGTTTATTGCTATTGCTTTCTTCATGACTTATACATGTTCCTATGACTATGAGATTATGCAACTCCCGAATACCGGAGGAACACCTTGTGTGCTATAAAACATCACAACGTAACTCGGTGATTATAAAGATGCTCTACAGGTGTCTCCAATGGTGTTTTGTTGAGTTGGCATAGATCAAGATTAGGATTTGTCACTCCATTTATCAGAGAGGTATCTTTGGCCCTCTCGGTAATGCACATCACTATGAGCCTTGCAAGCAATGTGACTAATGAGTTAGTCATGGGATGATGCATTACAGAACGAGTAAAGAGACTTGTCGATGACGATATTGAACTAGGTATGATGGTACCGACGATCAAATCTCGGGCAAGTAACATACGGATGACAAAGGGAACAATGTATGTTGTCATGTGGTTTGACCGATAAAGATCTTCGTAGAATATGTAGGACCAATATGAGCATCCAGGTTCCGCTATTGGTTGTTGACCGGAGATGTGTCTCGGTCATGTCTACATAGTTCTCGAACCCGTAGGGTCCGTACGCGTATCGCTCGATGACGATATGTATTATGAGTTATGTGATTTGATGTATCGAAGGATGTTCGGAGTCTTGGATGAGATCACGGACATGAAGAGGAGTCTCAAAATGGTCGAGACATAAAGATTCATATATTGGAAGGTTACATTCAGACACCGGAATGGTTTGGGTCATTTCAGATAAGTTTCGGAGTACCGGGGGTTACGAGAACCCCCTCCGGGAAGTTATTGGGCCTTATGGGCCTAGTGGTGGAAGAGAGGAGGCAGGCCAAGAGGTGGCGCGCGCCCCCCTAGCCCAAACCGAATTGGACTAGGGCTAGGGGGGCGCCCCCTTTCCTTCTCTTCTTCCTCTCTTTCCTTCTTCTCCTACTTGGACTAGGAAAGGGGGAAACCTACTCCTACTAGGAGTAGGAATCCCCCCCTTGGACGCGCCCTTGAGGCCGGCCCTCCTCCTCCTCCCCTCCTTTATATACGGGGGAGGGGGGCACCCCATAGACACACAAGTTGATCTTTAGCCGTGTGAGGTGCCTCCTCCACAGTTTTTACACCTCGGTCATATTGTCGTAGTGCTTAGGTGAAGCCATGCGTCGGTAACTTCATCATCACCGTCAACACGCCGTCGTGCTGACGGAACTCACCCTCGGCCTCAGCTGGATCAAGAGTACGAGGGACATCACCGAGCTAAACGTGTGCAGATCGTGGAGGTGCTGTGTGTTTGCTACTAGATCGGTTGGATCCCGAAGACGTTTGACTACATCAGCCGCGTTACTAAACGCTTCCGCTTTCGGTCTACGAGGGTACGTAGACACACTCTCCCCTCTTGTTACTATGCATATCCTAGATATATCTTGTGTGATTGTAGGAATTTTTTTTGAAATATTGCGTTCCCCAACACCTCGAGCTCTTGATCGAGTAGAGGGTTGAGGGAGAGTTCCGTTAGCACGATGGGGTGGTGACGGTGATGGTGATGTGATCCGCGCAGGGCTTCGCCTAAGCACTACGACGCTATGACCGAAGGAGTAAATTGTGGAGGGGGGCACCGCACATGGCTTAGAGAAATCTTGGTGTGCCTTTGGGGTGCTCCCTGCCCACGTATATAAAGGAGGGGGAGAGAGGCTGGCGGCCAGGAGGGGTGCACCATGGGGGAGTCCTACTTGGACTCCTAGTCCAAGTAGGATTCACCCCCCCCCCCCCCCCTTTCTTTCTCCACCGGAGGGAATAGGAAGGAGAGGGAGAGGGAAAGGGAAGGGGGCCGCCGCCCCCCTCCTTGTCCTATTCGGACTCCCTAGGAAGGGAGCGCACGTCCACCCCCCGCGGGCTTCCCTCTCTCTCTCTCCCTTAGGCCCATGTTGGCCCAACACTTCCCCGGGAGGTTCCCGTAACCCCTCGGTACTCCGGAAAAATACCCGAATCACTTGAAACCATTCTGATGTCTGAATATAACCTTCCAATATATGAATCTTTACCTCTCGACCATTTTTAGACTCCTCATCATGTCCGTGATCTCATACAGGACTCCAAACAAACTTCGGTCACCAAAACACATAACTTATAATACAAATCGTCATCAAACGTTACGCATGCGGACCCTACGGGTTCGAGAACTATGTAGACATGACCGAGACACATCTCCGGTCAATAACCAATAGCGGAACCTGGATGCTCATATTGGCTCCTACATATTCTACGAGAATCTTTATAAGTCAAACCGCATAACAACATACGTCATTCCCTTTGTCATCGGTATGTTACTTGCCCGAGATTCGATTGTCGGTATCCTCATACCTAGTTCAATATCGTTACCGGCAAGTCTCTTTACTCGGTCCATAATGCATCATCCAGCAACCAACTCATTAGTCACATTGCTTGCAAGGCTTATAGTGATGTGCATTACTGAGAGGGCCCAGAGATACCTCTCCGATACTTAGAGTGACAAATCCTAATCTTGATCTATGGCAACTCAACAAATACCTTCGGAGACATCTGTAGAGCATCTTTATAATCACCCAGTTACGTTGTGACGTTTGATAGCACACAAGGTGTTTCTCCGGTATTCGGGAGTTGCATAATCTCATAGTCAGAGGAATATGTATAAGTCATGAAGAAAGCAATAGCAATAAAACTAAATGATCATTATGCTAATCTAACAAATGGGTCTTGTCCATCACATCATTCTCTAATTATGTGATCCCGTTCATCAAATGACAACACATTTCTATGGTCAGGAAACTTAACCATCTTTTATTAACGAGCTAGTCTAGTAGAGGCATACTAGGGACACTCTATTTTTTCTATGTATTCACACATGTACTAAGTTTCCGGTTAATACAATTCTAGCATGAATAATAAACATTTATCATGATATAAGGAAATATAAACAACAACTTTATTATTGCCTCTAGGGGTATTTCCTTCAGTGTCCCACTTGCACTAGAGTCAACAATCTAGATTACATAGTAATGATTCTAACACCCATGGAGTCTTGGTGTTGAGCATGTTTTGCTCGTGACAGAGGCTTAGTCAACGGGTCTGCAACATTCAGATCTATATGTATCTTGCAAATCTCTATGTCTCACTCCTTGACTTGATCGCGGATGGAATTGAAGCGTCTCTTGATGTGTTTGGTTCTCTTGTGAAATATGGATTCCTTCGCCAAGGCAATTGCTCCAGTAGTGTCACAAAAGATTTTCATTTGACCCGATGCACTAGGTATTACACCTAGATCGGATATGAAGTCCTTCATCCAGACTCCTTAATTTGCTGCTTCTAAAGCAGCTATGTACTCCGCTTCACATGTAGATCCCGCCACGACGCTCTTCTTAGAACTGCACCAACTGACAGCTCCACCATTCAATATAAATACGTATCCGGTTTGTGACTTAGAGTCATCCGGATCAGTGTCAAAGCTTGCATCGATGTAACCATTTACGACAAGCTCTTTGTCACCTGCATAAATGAGAAACATATCATTAGTCCTTTTCAGGTATTTTAGGATGTTCTTGACCGTTGTCCAGTGATTGTTGGGGAACATAGTAATTTCAAAAAAAAATCCTACGCACACGCAAGATCATGGTGATGCATACCAACGAGAGGGGAGGGTGTTGTCTACGTACCCTCGTAGACCGTTCGCGGAAGCGTTATATCAATGCGGTTGATGTAGTCATACGTCTTCACGATCCGACCGATCCAAGTACCGAAAGCACGGCACCTCCGAGTTCTGCACACGTTCGGCTCGGTGACCTCCTCGCCTTCTCGATCTAGCAAGAGGGGCGAAGTAGTAGATGAGTTCCGGCAGCAGGACGGCGTGGTGACGGTGTTGGTGAAGAACAATCTCCGCAGGGCTTCGCCTAAGCACTACAAAAACTAGGACGGAGGATAAACTAGAGGGGACGGGGTTGCCGGCACATGGCTTGGTGTTTCCTGATGTCTTGGGTGCTAGCCCTACCCCTCTATTTATATGTTGAGCCTTGGGGTCGAAACTTGGAGTAAAAGCCTCCACAAAGTCAGTTTCACCCGAAAAGCAAGAGTCCTTCTCGGACTCCAGGGCCAGACGCCAGGGTTCCCGGCGTCTGGACCCAGACGCCATGGACCCTGGCGTCTGGTCCCTGGACTCCGCAAAACTTCCTTTTGCACTTTCCAAAAACCTTGTGGGCTTTCCCCTTTGGCCCAAATAAAGTGTTCTTGTACCCAAACATTTCAGGAAACATCCGGAACCCCTTCCGATGATTTCCAGAACCCTTCCGGTGACCAAACACTATTATCCCATATATCAAACTTTATCTCCGGACCATTCCGGAGTTCCTTGTCATGTCCGTGATCTCATCCCGGACTCCGAACAACATTCGGTCACCAACATACATAACTCATATAGTACTATATCGTCAACAAACGTTAAGCGTGCAGACCCTACGGGTTCGAAACTATGTAGACATGACCGAGACACCTCTTGTAACACCCTCGATGCGACTATAGCTCCCACGTGTCGAGGCACGACTTAGAGACATAATCGCATTGAAGGCATATGTCGCAAGTTAGGCAATATTCACAACATCCCATGTAATATGAATAGTAAAAGGGAAGAACATAGTTGGCTTACACTCGCCACGTCAATCAAGAACATAAATAACATTACATCATCCAAACACTCATGGCCCGACTACGGCGCCAAAATAAAAGAGAACCCAACATGCGACACGGTCCCGATCACCCCCAACTGGGCACCACTACTACTCATCGGGAAAGGAAACGTAGTATCATTGAGAGTCTTCGTCGAACTCCCACTTGAGCTCATACGCGTCTCCTGGAGCGGAATCATCAGGCCCTGCATCTGGTATAATAGTAATCTGTGAGCCACAGGGACTCAGCAATCTCGCACCCTCGCGATCAAGACTATTCAAGCTTATAGGAAGGGGTAAGGCAAATATAAGTGGAGCTGCAGCAAGCGACTAGCATATATGGTGGCTAACTTATTCGCAAAGGAGAGCGAGACGAGGGGGCAAAGCGGAGCGAGAAACTAGAGAACAACCTGCGCAAACATTACTCCAACACCGTGTCCACTTCCCGGACTCCGCCGAGAAGAGGCCATCACGGTAACACACTCAGTTGATTCATTTTAATTAATTAAGGTTCAAGTTATCTACAACCGGACATTAACAAATTCCCATCTGCCCATAACCACGGGCACGACTTTCGAAAGTTCAATCCCTGCAGGGGAGTCCCAACTTAGCCCAAGACAAGCTCTCACGGTCAACGAAGGAATAGACCTCCTCCCAAGGCGTTCCGATCAGACTCGGTATCTCGGTAACTCAAGACACTTCGACAGGTTAAAACAAGACCAGCAACACCGCCCGAATGTGCCGACAAATCCCGATAGGAGCTGCACATATCTCTTTCTCAGGGCACACTCAGATGAGCAAGACGTCGGGTAGGCCAGCCCAGAGTTGCCCCTGGTAGCCCCGGACATCGCTCGGTTGGACCAACACTCAGAGGAGCACTGGCCCGGGGGGGTTAAAATAAGATGACCCTTGAGTCCGTGAAACCCAAGGGAAAGAAAAGGCTAGGTGGCGAATGGTAAGACCAATGTTGGGCATTGCTGGAAAAGCTTTAATCAAGGCGAAATATCAAGGGGTTCCCATTATAACCCAACCGCGTAAGGAACGCAACAATTCGGGAACATAACACCGATATGACGAAAACTAGGGCGGCAAGAGTGGAACAAAACACTAGGCGAGAGGCCTAGCCTTCCACCCTTTACCAAGTATATAGATGCATTAAGATAACATAGCAATATAATGATATCCCAACAAGTAAATAAATGTTCCAACAAGGAACGGCCTCCAAACTTCACCTGCAACTAGCAACGCTATAAGAGGGGCTAAGCAAAGCGGTAACATAGCCAATCAACGGTTTGCTAGGACAATGGTGGGTTAGAGGTTTGACATGGCAATTTGGGAGGCTTGCAAGCAAGTGGTAGGCATCGTAGCAATGGCATAGCAAAAGAGCGAGCAAACTAGCATAGCAAAGATAGTGGTGATTTCGAGGGTATGATCATCTTGCCTGCACAGTTGTCAGAGTTGACTGGATCCTCACAAGCAAACTCAACGGGCTCCTCATTAGCGAAATCGTCTCCCGGCTCTACCCAAACAAGACAAACAAGCAACAAGGATACAATCAACCACGTGCAAACTCAAACAAAAAGATGCAATGATGACATGCTATGCGGGATGCGATGCGGGATGCAAAATGCAAGATATGACAGGAAATGCATGAACCTGGCCTCAACTTGGAAAACCAAGTGTGCCACTGGAAATATGGGATGAAATCGCTTGAAAACGATATAAAGATCATCGGAATCGGAGTTACGGTTTGGAAATGGCAAGCGATTTAAGAATGACACTGGTCTGCGATTTACAGCAAGTAGGCATCTAAATGCAACGAGATGAACATGCTACAGCACCCAAACATGACAACAAAATACATGGCAGGCATGCACACAAGATGCTTAACAAAAGACTAGCACTGAGCCACGGCCAATTCATCCATTATGAGGTTCAAACAAGCATGGCAAAAACGCAAATGCAAAACAGATTTCAGACTTGGTGAAATTAACACTTGTCTGAAATTTCAGATCATGAAGCCCTCTTCGGAGCAGCAAAACAATATGCTACAGGACCTGAACATGACAAATAATTACATGGCATGGAGCTACTCAACAAGCTTAACAAAAGTCCCTTAGTGACCTTGAGCCAAAAGGGATCAAAAAATATACTAACAAGCACACGAACATAGCAAAAACATAATCAGTTTTCAGACTTAGTGAAAACTGGGACATGCTGAAATATAACTCACGAAGGCATGTTTACGAGCTCGATGCACTCACTACAGAGCAAGTCATGGCATAGCATGCACGGGCCAACTACAATAACATCGGCAAAATCGCAAACAAGTTGACGATCTGCCCAGATTCACAACGAAGCAAAAGTAGAGCTCGATTGACTCAAGCTAGGGTGCTCCATAATTGCAAACAAAGACATGGATGGATAGAGCACTACAAGATTAACAAAACTCCTTTACTGATCATCCTCAAAAGAGGCACGGATCACTAGGAAACAGCATGAACATATGGCATCATGAACTAAATAATCCCAGACTTAGTGAAAACTACTAAGTCCCTGAAAACAGATTTACTGGGTGCCTCACTTTGCAAGCTTGCACAAGTCACCACACACATCACAAAAATGCATGGGTTGCACCTCTGGAAATAAGACAATCCTTAACAAAACATATGAAGGACTCATAGGCATATCATGCACACAATAATCATGGCAAAAATGACAAAAGTCTAAGATGAACTAGCAGATCTGACAATTAACTCACGAAGGCCTCTTCTAACAGCATTTCGGGCATCAAGATGAACTCAAATGAAAATGATGCAATGGAATGAAATGATGTACTCATCGAGGCGAACATTTTGATATGCTATATGCCCAAATCGGAGCTACGGATGCAAAGTTACGGAGCCGCGAACATGTGCATATGAGCTAAAATCCTGAGGACTTAGACGAAAAATGACCTAGGGTTAGGATTTCAGATCTGAGATCTGCGCGGATTACGAGGCCGCCGGAGTTACTGTTCACCGCCGGAATGTCGAGGGCGGCGGCGGCCGGGGTTGGGGACGCCGGATCCGGCGAGGTCGCTGGTGGCCGGGCCGGAGCTGGGGCCGGCCGGGGCGAGGGGGCGGCGCGGCGTCCCGGCCGCGGCGGAGCGGGCGGCGGCGGCCGGCAGCTGCGGGCGGAGGTGGCGGCGGCTGCGGGCGGCGGCGGCGCGTGGAGGAGGGCGGCGGCTCGGGGCGCGGCCCGGGAGGCGGCGCAGGAGGGCCGGCCTTGGGCCTCTGCGGGCCGGCTGGGGCGGCGAGTGGCGCGGCGCCACGTGGCAGCGGCGGGGCTGGCCGGACATGTCCGGCGCCGTCCGGACGTGTCCGGCGGCGGCGGATCTGAGATTTTAGGGTTTCGGGGGAGGAGACCCGGGATTTGGAATGGGGGGTCTATTTATAGGCATAGAGGGAGGTAGGAGAGTCCAAATGAGGTGCGATTTTCGGCCACGCGATCGTGATCGAACACTCTAGGAGATGGAGCAGAGTTTGGTGGGTTTTGGGCCAAATTGGAGGGGTGTTGGGCTTCAACACACACGAGGCCTTTTCAGTCCCTCGGTTAATCGTTGGAGTATCAAACGAAGTCCAAATGATACGAAACTTGACAGGCGGTCTACCGGTAGTAAACCAAGTCCGCTTGGCAAGTCTTGGTCCAATCCGGAAATGTTTAATCCCCACACACGAAAGAAAGCTAGAAATGACCATTGGAGGAGAACGAAGCGCCGGAATGCAAAACGGACAACGGGGAAAATGCTCGAATGCATGAGATGAACACGTATGCAAAATGCAATGCACATGATGACATGATTTGAGATGCATGACAACGACAACAACACACAGAGACAAAATTCGAACCCGGGGAAATAAATATAACTTAACGCCGGAAACGGCAAGAGTTGGAGTACAAATAGGGAAAGTTACATCCGGGGTGTTACAACACTCCACCACTACGAAAGGATCTCGTCCCGAGATCTAGGACTGAAAGAACGCCGGGTACTCAGAACGGAGGTGATCCTCGCGTTCCCAGGTAGCTTCACGGTCGGAATGGTGTGACCACTTGACTTTGAGAAATTTGATTGACTTGTTGCGAGTCTTGCGTTCAGTCTCTTCAAGAATAGCAACTGGGTGCTCACGATAAGAGAGATCTTCTTGGAGCTCAATGTCCTCGAAGTTGACGGTGCGGTCAGGAGTCTTGAAGCACTTTCGAAGCTGAGAGACATGGAACACGTCATGAACATTTGCAAAGTTTGAAGGAAGCTCGAGTTGATAGGTGAAAGCACAAGTGCTCCCTAGGTGGTTTTGATAATTGATGACAACATATCTCTTGTTGGACTAACATTTCAATCTAGCATGTTTCAGATAAGTTCAACAATGGAGTGGCATGGACTAAAGGTTGTGGGAACTCCTTCAAGATGCTAAGGACAAAGGATTGGCTAAAGGTTCAAGCTCAAGACTCTTCATTTTATATTTTAGTGATCCAAGATCACATTGAGTCTTTAGGAAAAGCCAATACTATCAAGGAGGGATGAGGTGTTGCTTAATGAGCCTCTTGCTTCATGTGCTTAATGATATGCTCCAAAATCCTCAACTACTTTCCCATATCCACATATGACCTAAACCCTAAGCCAAACTCGGTCCTACCGATTCTTTCTATCCGGCGCCACCGAGTTTCACTTGTCATAAGCCACTGCCAAACCCTAATCAGTTCGGTCTCACCGATGGGATCTCGGTCTCACCGAGATGGGCTTGCAAACTCTCTGTTACCCATTGCAATATACTCAGTCCCACCGAGATATGCAATCGGTCCCACCGAGTTTGCTTGACCAAATCTCAGTTTCACTTATTACCCAAATCGGTCCCACCGAGTTTGAGTAATCGGTCAAACCGAGTTTTGGATTTACCCTAACCCTAGCACATCGGTCCCACCGAGTTGATCCAGTCCGTCCCACCGAAATCACTAACGGTCACTAGGTTTACATTTTCGGTCCGACCGAGTTTATTGATTCGGTCCCATCGAGATTGGAAAACTGTGTAACGGTTGGATTTTGTCTGGAGGCTATATATACCCCTCCACCTCCTTCTCATTCGATGAGAGAGCTATCAGAACGCACACACACCATTCCAACTCATATGTTCTGAGAGAGAACCACCTACTCATGTGTTGAGACCAAGATATTCCATTCCTACCATATGAATCTTGATCTCTAGCCTTCCCAAGTTGCTTTCCACTCAAACCTTCTTTCCACCAAATCCAAATCCTATGAGAGAGAGTTGAGTGTTGGGGAGACTATCATTTGAAGCACAAGAGCAAGGAGTTCATTACCTACACACCATTTGTTACTTCTTGGAGAGTGGTGTCTCCTAGATTGGCTAGGTGTCACTTGGGAGCCTCCGACAAGATTGTGGAGTTGAACCAAGGAGTTTGTAAGGGCAAGGAGATCGCCTACTTCGTGAAGATCTACCGCTAGTAAGGCAAGTCGTGTGTGGGCGATGGCCATGGTGGGATAGACAAGGTTGCTTCTTCGTGGACCCTTTGTGGGTGGTTGCTTCTTCGTGGACCCTTCGTGGGTGGAGCCCTGTGTGGACTCGCGCAACCGTTACCCTTCGTGGGTTGAAGTCTCCATCAACGTGGATGTAGGATAGCACCACCTATCCGAACCACGGGAAAAACATCCGTGTCTCCAATTGTGTTTGAATTC